>NW_027187400.1:41965182-42004411 GCF_028583685.1 Petaurus breviceps papuanus
CTCATCCAACTGATCCTCAAACTCCATGAATCATTCTTCTCTCCATCACCCCAGCATTTCATTCATGTCTCTACATTCTAAGGACTCTTGGAAGATTCTTCTTTGTGCTGGTGTCTGACCCCAGACTCAGAGAAGTCAGTCTGACCAGGGTGGGAAGGGGAAGAGGCTAGAATTTGGGGGGAGGGCCTAATCCCTACTCTCACAGCTTTTCCCATCCCTGGCTTCTCACTGCTTGCTTGTCCAGGTATGTGGGAGTAGTTGCCAGTGAAATAGTAGACGAGTTGGTTCTGTCGGATGAAGAGGACACTTTCAGTGGAGATGGTGTCAAAGATGGAGGCTGTGAACTTGTCCTGAGGGCAGTGAAGGGAGCCCAGCCAGCAGCTATCAATGTTCAGCTGAATCAACCAGTGCAGGAATGAGGTTTGCAGGATTGAGAGTAGAAAGGAGACTTAGAGGTCATATAGGCCACCACAGCCCCCTCCTTTATAAAGACATTGAGGTCTCAAAGAGGTGAGAATGAAGAGACTTGGCTAAGGGACTTGGCAACTAAGAGGCAGAATGGAGATTGGTAGCCAGTTCCCCACCTCTCCCCCATTATCCCACCCACACCCCATACCATGATGCCTCTTTGCTAGAGAGAGGAGGCCATGTGCCCCTTGGGTTGGGTGAGGTCTTGCAATACTCCACTCTTGGAGAATAGTACCTTCCTTCCCTCCCTCCCTTCCCAAGTCTACAGAATGTCCACTCTTGTCCAACCTCCATCCACACAGTCAGCTGCCACTCAGCCTCTCTCACCTCCACCAGGGAGATGTCCTTGAAGCTGGAGTCAGAGAAGAGAATCATCTTCTCATCTGGAATACCCCCGAGGATGAGCACAGGAGCCTGACCCACTGTAGCCCAGACAGGCCTTGATGGTACATTGATGAAGTCCCTGTGGGTCATGGCCCTGACCTAAGGAGACAGGTCCAAAGGACTCAATGGGAGAAGAAAGAAAGAGAGACTGGCTTCCCCCATCCTAGCCAGGAGGCTCAGCTAAGAGGATTACCTTCCTCCCACCCCCTGCCCTTCAGCCTTTCTCATACCTCTTTCCCATACTTTCTCTCACCTCACTTCCCATGGTAAAGATCAGTTTTTCCTTTTCTTTTTTCAGGTACCCATTGACATTTATTATGTACCTGCAAAGGGAGGGGAATTAGTGTCCTAGGCTCTTGTCAGACTCAGTGGAGACTTCTCACCCCACACCCTAACTTGATGCCCAGATACTTGATGCCCATCTCAAGCTTCAGGTCCCTAATCCTGAACAGGAGGAATCTTGGTGTAGTGATAAGAACACTGAGTTTGAAGTCAGATGACCTGGGTACAAATCCTGCCTTTGATATCTAGAACCTCTGTGACCTTGGGTGCTGCCACCTTAAACCCTAACTCTGCCCCCCTATGCTATCTCACTTGGTGATCCCTCTTTGGTTGCCATGGGTTCAATCATCATTTCTATGAAGATGTCTTCCAGAGCTAAGCCCCTCCCTGGGCCTCAGTTTTCTCAACTGTAAAATGAGGGGGTTAGACTGCACAGCTTCTGAGCTTTCCCAGGTCAAGTATTCAATAATCTGTGATCCTCCTCTTTTAACCCAACACAATTCAACAAACATTTTATTGCTCACCTGCCATTTGCTAAGGCCTCAAAGAGCTTATATTCTACTCCTCTTTTGCTGGTTGCCTCCCTGGGCCTTAATTTCTTGGGGTAGTGGATTGGTCTAGGAACTAAACTCTAGGTAATATCTTGGGCCATTTTTGGTTAAGAGATTCTGCTTGCTTACTTAGTTCAGCCTTCTGTCTACAAACCAGATGCTGGCTATGCTGTCAGTGAGTTCAACTGTGCCTTCCACCATCCCCTGCTCCCCACAATGATGCCTGGTACTCCACCCACCTGGCATTGCGAATGGGCTCCCCCTGATTGTTGCTGAAGATATCAACTTGCATCACTATACTGCCATTTTTCATGGGCATCGGGGTATACCAACTTGGCAAACATATTTCCTCTTCATGGCATGTCTCTGGCAGGTAGGGAATGAAATGAGGTGGGCACAGGCCTGGAGGCTACCCACACCCAGCTAGTACCACTTCACCTCCCCTCCTTACCAGAACCCTTCCAAAGGACTGGGGCTTTGGCACAGGGTACCAAACCTCAGGGTGGGCTATGCTTTCTCCCCCTCTCCTAAAGATGATGGGAGTCCCCAGGGGTCATTAGCTTGGTCTAACAGTTCAAGCTTTCTGAGGGATGAGTCACCCTACCCTACTCAAACACAACTGAACCCAAGTGTAAAAAGTTGGTTCAAAAGCCACTGAGGGCAAAGGTAAAAGCCCAAGGTGACTATCTAGTGTGGGATTCCAAGGTCTTGTGACCTGCTGCTGAACTCTTGATTAGTCAATAGGGACCTCTGGGTGCCCCAGGTGAGTGCCCAGGTATTTGGACCTCACAAGGCCTGGTATAGAGGTCTCTACCCCCACCCATGTCCTATGTGCTAAACTGGCTAAGGAGAGATCTACTTCTCATCCTGTCCAACTTCTTGGCAAGAGCCCTCTGGCAGCCCTCTTCTCCAAGACATTGTCCTTCCTAATCCCTGGTGCCCTGCCCATTGTTGGGGGAAGACCCTCACTGTGGGTTTGGAATGGTGCTCCCTCCATATTAATTTGCAGCCTCTCTATCCTGGAGTATTCGAAATTCACAAGGGAGTAGAAAGTGACCAGCACTCTGGGGAACAGGCCCTTAAAGTGGTTCGAACGCATTAAGACTTCTGAATTCTGAGAGGGAGTCAAAGAAGGAGTGACACTGACCAGTCTATGGACATGACCAGAACCTCCCTGTCCCACCCACCATGTGCCTAAGCCTGGGCCCTGGCCTTAGAGAAAGGCCTCTCTGACCCTGCCTATCTGAATGAAGAGGGTAGGGGGTTGGGGCAGAGAACAGAACTCTGCCAGGCAGAACCCAGGGCAAAAAAATTCCTGGAAGCTGGAGAGAAACTACAGAGCAGGGAGTACCCTGTGGATCAATAAAGGCACCAGCACCATCCTTGAAGGCTAGGTAAGTCCTCCAGCATCTAGGTTTCCTCCCTCCCATCCCAGTCCCCCATGCCTTCCTCCTCAACAGGCATCCTCTGCACAGCCAGCCTCCTAGGAGAGGCCACACAGGAACTGGTCTCTAGGGATGGAGTTCCCCATCTGCCAGGGGAGACAACATTCCCCTTACTCAGCTTCCAGGGAATCTTCCAAAATCTCTCCGTTTTAGGAGAGCACTGAGGACTAGAACATAAAAATGGGTTGGATTGGGGGAGCAGGGATGGCAGTGCCCAGAAGCTCCCTTGGTAGGATGGGTAGTTGTGTAGGAAGTGGGGAGGCTACTGGGAGCCAAGTTCTGCCAGGTGGGTCCCCTAAGGCTGGTTTGGGTGAGGTAGAAGTCACCCTCTCTGATTCCTCTGGAGCTGATTCCCCACAAATTAGCAACCCTCACTAATCCATCCCTAAATCAGTCCTTTTCCCTCCACCTTTGTGTGTCTGTCTTTGAACCTTGTTCCATTCCTCCCTCCTCATTCTCTAGAGGGGATAATCCTCACCAATCCAGGACACCTCAAGTTAATCTTCAGGAAGTAAGGGAAGCCAAAGTACATCTGAAGATAAGAGATACATCCCATTCAGGGTGACCCATTCCTCTGTTTCTGCCATTCTCCTCTTCCTTTCCCACCTCCTTCCATAAACCCCACTGAGAAGAGATAGCCAGGACTCTGGGAGAGTGTCCTGAAGACTCCTGAAGGGGCAGGATACAGTGACTGACAGATGGGAAGACAGAGGGAGAGATAAGAGGGAGAAGGGATGAAAGGGCAAAACGGAAGTAAAGAGGGAAGAACCAAGATGAGATGAAGAGTTGGAAGGGACCTTAGAAGCCATCTAACTCACTTTACAAATGAAGAAACCGAGGCCAAGAGGGACTTGCTTGCCCAAGGAGAGGCCAAGGTTGACACAGGCAGGAGCCAAGTGGAACAGATGGAACACAGAAGACCGTTGGAAAGATGGAATGGCAGAGAGCGATGGATGGGTGGTTAGGAGAATGGTGTGGAAGGGACAGAAACTAGAGGTAGGAGGAAAGGCATTTACCTCTTCCGGGTGGAGGGGTGAATCTTCCAATTTTTTGAAGAGCATGTCTACAATGGAAACTGGTTGCTGAAGGAAAAACTTTTCACTGCCCTCTCCCAAGGAACCGAACCTGTTGAGTACCACTTGCCAAGTGCAGGCATCCTCCAGCTGCGGCTGCACTGGTGGCGGCGGTAGCAGCAGCAGCAGCAGTAGGGACGCCATTAGGATGGGGAGTCCAGAGCTGGAGAGCCCAGGCAGGGAGTCATGCGCGGAACCCAGGGAAGCGGAGGGGCGCCTGCTCCTTCCCCTAGCTCCCTCGCCCTCCAGGCACCCGAACGAGCGATTCTCCAAAAACGAAGAGGAACAAGGAGTCGTTAAGTCTCTCTTTTCACCTACGGGAGAAACTGAGCCAGTGACAAGGACTTATTTGCTCCAGGCCACTGGAGGAGGGTGAGGGACGGGTTCTCTGGGCCCTAGGAGTCTCCGGCTCAACCCTCCCTAATCCTCGCCCCTCCCTCCAGACCTATTCTCCCAGCTTCTCGGCCCCACCCCTGCTTCTACCTTCCTCTGGTCCACTTCCCCGCCCACTCCCATCCCGGCTTTAGCTTCCTTTCATCCATTCCTCCAGTCTTCCTCCTCCTCTTCCTCCACGCTAGGCCTGGGGGACGAGACACACCCAGAAGGTCCGGATCTTTCCCTTCTCCCTGGAGGGCTTCTGGCTGAGTTTCCGGTAGCCAAAGGGTTAAGTGTCTAACGGCTGGTCACTGGCACCCGACAGCGCGTGCCCCGGGGACCTTGAGTGATCTTCCTCACGATTATCTCGAAGTTCGGACTTGTCGTAGAAGGCGGTTCTATAAACCTTTGTCCCAGGCAGTTAACTTTTTTTTTTTGGATGATCACATCGATCTTTCTTCATACATGGTTATAACCAGGATTACATTTTGCCTCACGAGTATTCATTTTTAATTACATTTTCTTTTCATTTTTGTTCATTTATCAAGATGAACCTAGAGTCAGAAAAACCTGAGTTCGAATCTACCCTCAGACAATTACCAGCTGTGTGACCTTGGCAAGTCCCTTAACCTGTATGCCTCAATTTCTTCAAATGTAAAAAAGAGATAATAGCCTCTACCTTCCAAGAGTTGCTGTGAGGATCAAATGAGATTCCATTTGTAAACTTCTCCGTCCGCATTCTCCTTAATCTATCTGCAGCCTTTTACACTGTTGCACACTCCCTCATCAATAATGGCTTCCATCAGGGTGTTTGGGATACCATTCTTTCTTAGTTGTTTGCCTACTTATTTGGCTCTTCCTCTTCTCTCTTTACTGTATTTTCCTCCAGATCAGACCCTCTGACTGTAGGTGACCCTCAGGGTTCTGCTCTGGGCCCTCTTCTCTTCTCCCTCCTTGCCACTTCGTGATAGCATGTGTTCCCTTGGATTTAATTATCATGTCTAAACTGATCATTCTCCCATCTACCTTCTCCGTCCCAATATCTGCTGACATCTAATCTCCCATTTCCAACTGCCTTTCAGACAAGTCAAATTGGATTCCAGTAGACATCTTAAACTCAATATATCCCAAACAGAACTCATTATCTTGCCCCCAAAACCCATCCCCTCTCTCCCCCTCCCCCCCCATAGTAGAGGGCAGCACCATCCTCTCATTCCCTCAGGCTCACAATGCCGGAGTCATCATAGATTCCTCACTATCTCTCACTCCCCTCCCCCACAACCAAGCTATTGCCAAGGCCTGTTACATCATCTCTCCCATGTGCTCTCCTCTCTTCTGTGACACTGCCCCCACCCTGGGACAGGCTCTGGTCCCCTCATGCCTGGAGAATTGCAATAGCTGCTGGTGTACTTTAAGTCTCAAGTCTCTCCCTGTCCCAATGCGTCCTCTGTTCAGCTACCCAAAAAGAGGGTAAGGGTTGCTCTGGAGACCCCAAAATACCAACACACCAGGTCCTGCCAAAAGAATCTGACTGGAGTCTTCTCAGCCAAAGAAAAGTAAAATTTATTTAAAGTTTGCTTGCATTAGACACAGAGTAAGTCTGTGCTAGGTCATTCTATGGAGCTCTCACACCACATGGCATGAGATGGGACCTTATATACAGAAGGTTGTGGGAGGAATCTAGGGGTGATCTAGAAGAGGAGTTGGGGGAGGGTCTTCAGGAGGAGTTAATGAGGTCAATGAGTGATTAAGGGTGGGAAGTCACCTGGAGACCACAAACAATGGTGGGCTAGGCCAGTTGAAGGTAGCAAAGTCTAGTAACAGACCTGCCTCATCAAATGGGATGATTCAATCAAGAGTCCAAGGGAAATTCCTAGAGCCTGTACCTCCAGGACTCAAGGAGAGCTCAGAGGGGACTCCCAGAGCCCATACCTCATCAAAATGATTGCCTTACAGCACAGATCTAACCGAGTCATTCCTCCCCTTACTCAATGAACTTCAGTGGTTCCCTACTGCCTCTCATATCAAACACAAAAGAGTAGTGGTATTGCTGAATTAAAGGATAAACAGAGTTTTACAGCCCTTTGGACATAGTTTCAAATTGCTCTCCAGAATGGTTGGATCAGACTGTTTACTTCTTATATGAGAAAATTTCATCTGTAATTCTTAAGAATGTTATCATTACAAGGATAGTTTAAAAGAGCTTGCATAGATAGAAGATTTGGGTTGACCTGATTATGATGGAATGATCCTAAAAAATAAAATTGGGCAGGGAGATTAAAGTGAAGCAATTATCTCATACAAACTGAAAAAGTTGTTACAGTGGATGCTGAGATGGGGTAGAAGGCTGGTGGTGCTAGAATGTTACTCTCATCAGAACTGGGTTAAAGAGTGAATAGTATATACATCTAGAAGGGTAAAAGTCTTCTTTTTAAAATATATACTTTAGGTTTTTTCCATTTATATGTTAAAAAATTTTAAATATTTGGGTTGTTTGGTTTTTTTTTTAACATTTTGAGTAAAAGTCTTCTTAACTTACAGAGAAATAGAAAAGTTAGGAGAGAGGATAAGGAAGGGACTCTTAGAAGGGTGTGCAGATTAACAAATAGGACTGAAAAGGGAGAGAATAAGGGAGGGTTTCCGAGAAGGGTGGGTATATTAACAAGGAAGAGGACAAGGGGAGAGAATCAGGGAAGGGTGTGGATTGAGAGGCAGTGATCAGAAGTAAATATCTCTTAGGAAGGTTAAGGTGAAAAGAGTGGGAGAGAAGGATAAACAATGAGGAAAAATAGAATGGAGGGAAATACACAATCATCTTATAACTTTGAATGTGAATGGGAAGAACTCATCCCTAAGGTTGAAACAGACAGCAGAATGGATCAAAAACCAGAATCCAACAATATGTTGTTTGCAAGAAACACATTTAAAAATTAGAGACACACATAGAGTAAAAATAAAGGTTCTGAAGAGCAATTTGGGGTTATGCCCAAAGGGCAATCAAACTATGTATATCATTTGATCTAGCAGTACCATTTCTAGGTCTGTATCCTAAAAAGATCACAAAAAAGGGAAAAGGACCCACAAGCACAAAATTATTCATAGCAGTTCTTTTTGTGGTGGCAAAGAATTGGAAATGAAGGGAATACCCATCAACTGGAAGAATGGCTGAACAAGTTGTGGTATATGAATGTAATGGAATGCTATTGTGCTGTAAGATATGATGAGAAGGAGGATTTCAGAAGAATCTGGAAAGGGTTACATGAACTTTACTGAGTTAAGTGAGCACAACAAGGAGGACACTGTACATAGTAACAGTAACATTATGGGATGGATCAACTGTGATTGCATTAGCTCTTTTCAGTAATACAATGGTCTAAGACAATTCCAAAGGATTTATGATGGAAAAATCTATCCACATCCAGAGGAAGTTCTTAAGGAGTCCAAATGGAGATCAAAGTCTATTATTTTCACCTTTTTTTTTGCTTTGTTCTTTTTCTTCCTTTACAACATGATGAATGTGGAAATATGTTTTGCATTATTGCATGTGTATAAACTCTATCAGATTGCTTGTTGTCTTAGGAAGAGGGGAGGGGAAGTAAAAATGGAGAAAATTTTGGAACTCAAAATATTTTTTAAAAAATAATTATTGAGGGGCGGCTAGGTGGTGCAGTGAACAGAGCACTGGCTCTGGAGTCAGGAGGACCTGAGTTCAAATCTGGCCTCAGACACTTAACACAAAAACTAGCTGTGTGACCTTGGGCAAGTCACTTAAACCCAATTGCCCTACCTTCCCCCCTCCAAAAAAATTTATTTAAAATTATCTTTACATGTAACTGGAAAAAATAACATACTATTAAAAATAAAAGCTGGAATAGGATTTACTGTCCTTCATCTGATGCAAAGAAAAACAGGAGTAGTAATCCTGATCTCAGACACAATGAAAGCTGAAATAGATTTAATTAAAAGATAAACAGGGAAACTACATTATGTTAAAAGGTAATGAAATATGTGTGACAACTAACTTTGAATCTGAGATAAGCTAGATGAGATTGATACCTGGAGGGAATTGATTGGTAATAGAAAGGAGATTTTCTCAGCAGTACACAGTACCTTTACAAAAACTTGCCATATATTAGGACATAAAAACTTTTTAGTTAAATACAGAAAAGCAAAAAATATTAAATGCATCCTTTTTCTATCACAATGCAATAAAAATTATATTTCACATGGGACCATAGAAACAGACTAAAAATCATTTTTATCAAATGGAGAATGATAAAAATTTTATTAATAAGCAACAATTCATGTAGTTATTTCTCATCGATGAAATCTTGATGAGAACAATTCAAAGCATTTTGAAGCATTTTATTATGTTTGAAGGAGATTCTTTGATTATATTTTTTAAGGTGACTTTTTGCCCTTCTTAGTCATTTTTAAGAATATCCATCAAACAATAATTACAGTGGAATCTTGTACTCTCCATAACTTTTGAAAACTTGTATGACTATAAAGTTACAGCATGCTTAATAAATGAATGGGAATGGAACAAGCAAGTTTCTGTCAAATATTTTACATTCTACAACATAGCACAATAGATTCAGTATTGATTGGAGGCTAAATAACCTAATTTTAAGGAATGAGTGGGTTAAAGAATAAATCATAGAAACAATAAATAATGTTGTTAAAGATAATGATAATAATGAGATGATGTACCTATGAGATGTAGCAAAAATAGTAACCATAGGAAAATGTATATCTCTTAAGGCTTACATCAATAAAACAGAGAAAGAACACACTAATCAATTGGTTATGCAATTGGAAAAAAAAACCCAACTAGAAAATGAACAAATTAAAAATCCCCAATTAAACACCAAATTGGAAATCATGAAAATTAATAAAATTGGATGTAGTGGTTGTTGTCATTCTCAAAGAGGACCAAAATGACATCACTATGCTACAGTCAACTTTCTTTTCTTTTCTTTTTTTGCTTTTTGTAGCACAATTGGGGTTAAGTGACTTGCCCAAGGTCATAAGCTAGTTTTTGTGTTAAGTGTCTGAGGCCAGATTTGAATGCAGGTCCTCCTGACTCCAGGGCCAGTGCTCTATTCACTGTGCCACCTAGCCTCCCCCCAGAGTCAACTTTCAATGTGCCAGACTGTGGCTAATCAGACCAAGATGAGTTCAGAATGCTCTACCACAGGTTGGGCAAAAAGAGTCCATGCAAACATTTGGGGTGGATATTCTAAATTTGCATATCCTGCATTTCCTTAGAGCTGTTTCAATTCTGCTTTGCTCATAGAGCACAGCACCTTCTCTGATGTGGGCACGCCATGCTGAGTGGTGCTGTGCCAGTGTCTCCCATGTCACATAATCAATTCCAAAGTCTTGAGAGAAACCTAAACAGTGTCCTTAAAAAAAAGTATGGCTTTTTCTGATCACCACGTGAATACTTGCCCAGTGTAAGTTCTTCCTAAGAGTCCTTTTGGCAAGTTTACATTTTGCATTTGAACAAAGTGACCACCCCATCTGAGTTGTGCTCTCTGAAGCAGAATTTGAATGGTTGGCAGTTTAGTTCAAGTAAGGACCCCAGTGTCTGGTACCTTATCCTGCCAGGTGATCTTCAGAATCTTTCTAAGACAATTTAAATGTCAGCAATTCAGTTTCCTGGCATGGTGCTGGAATAATATCCGGGTTTCACAGGCATACAAAAATGAGGTCAGCACAACAGCTCTATAGATCTTCAGTTTGGTAGTCACTCTAATACCTCTTCTCTCCTATACTTGCCTTCTGAGTCTCCCAAACACTGGATTAGCTCCGGCAATGTATGTGTCAACCTCATTATCAATGTGTACACCCCTGGAAAGTACACTGCCAAGGTAAGTGAATTTACCCATAGCATTCAAAACTTCTCCATTGGCTGTAACTGCTGGTTCCATATATGGATGGTGTGGTGGTGGCTGATGCAGCACCTGTTTTCTTGGTGTTAATTGTTAGGCCAAAATTAGCACAAACAGCAGAGAATTGATCCATACTTTGTAGGCAAGATTCTTGCCAGAGTCCTCCTTAATAGTCTGATCCTTCACCTGGAAGATGGTCATCTACCTGAGAGTCAGTGTGGCTTCAGAAAGGGCCAAGAACAGTCAATATGGTGTTTGCTGCCCAACAGTTCCAGGAGAAATTCCAGGAGCGGGACAGAGGTCTGTACACAACATATGTAGAACTGCCCAAGGCCTTAGATACTGTTAGTCATGAGGGTTTGTGGAAAATTATGTCAACATTTGATTGCTGGGAGAAGTTCATCAGCACTCTACACCAATTTCATGACTTCATGCTTGCTTGGGTTTTAGGTAATAACAATGCTCTCGTGCTTTCCCAGTCACCAATGGAGTGAAACAAGGCTATGTGCTTGCTACGATGCTGTTTTCAGCCATGTTGTCAAATGCTTTCAATGAGGATGAACATGACGTCAAGATCGACTACTGCACTGATGGCAAATTCTTCAACTTGAAAAGGCTACAAACCAAGACCAAAGTGGAGGGAGTGTTGGTGCATGATTTTCTGTTTGCAGATGATTGTGCACTCAATGCAGCCTCTGAAACTGAGATGCAACAAAGTATGGATGTAAGAAAACCACTGCATGGATAAATAAAACAAGGAGTTGACTTTATGGGGAAAAAAAAAAAACCACACACAAGAAAATAGATAAATCATTAGTTAATGTGATTTTTTGAGAAAGAAGAAAACCAAATCACTAGTATCCAAAATGGACAGGGTGACTATACCACCAATGAAGATGAAATCAAAACAATGATTAGTAGTTATTTTGCTGAATTATATGCTAATAAAACTGACTAAGTGAAATGAATGAATACCTACAAAAACATTAACTGATTAGATTAACAGAAGAGGAAATAGAATATCTAAGTAAACCTATTTTAGAAAAAGAAAGTGAGGGGCGGCTAGGTGGCACAGTGAATAGAGTACCAGCCCTGGAGTCAGGAGGACCCGAGTTCAAATCCGGCCTCAGATACTTAACACAAAAACTAGCCATGTGACCTTGGGCAAGTCACTTAACCCCAACTACCCTCCAAAAAGCAAAAAAGAAAAAGAAAGTGAACAGGCCATAGATGAGCTCTCTAAGAAAAAACATTCAGGACCAGATAGATTCACAAGTGATTCTACCAAACATTTAAGGATCAACCAATTCCAATACTAAATTAATTATTTTAAATAATTAGTGAAGAAGGAGTCCTACCAAACCCCTTTTATGAAAAAAGTATGATGCTGACACATAAGCCAGGAAGAGCAAAACCAAAGGAAATTGTAGACCAATTTTCCTAATGAACATGGATACAAAAAATCCTAAATAAAATACTAGGTAGGAGACTACAACTATATATCACAAAGACTATATACATTGTGACCAATTGGGATTTATACCAGGAATGCAGGGATGGCTTAATATAAGGAAAACTATTAACTTAAGTAGTTACACTAATAACAAAAGTAACAAAAAGCAAATGATTATATCAGTAGATGCAGAAAAGACTTTTCACAAAATAAAAAAAAATCATTCTTATTTTAATAAATTTAAAAGCACAGGTATAAATGGATTTTTCCTTAAAATGATAGGAAGTATCTACTTAAAACCATCAATGAACATTTTTTTTCTAACATGATGGGCATAAGCTATAAGCCTTCCCAATAAGATCAGGAGTGAAACAAGGATACCCATTATCACCAATATTACTCAATATTGTACTAGAAATACTAGCTATAGTGATAAGAGAAGGAAAAGAAAATGAGAGAATCAGAATGGTTCATGAGGTATTATAACTATCTCTTTTTGCAGATGACAGAATGATATACTTCGAAAATCCTCAAGATTCAACTAACAGGCTAGTTGGAGCAATGAATAATTTTAGCAAAGCAGCAAGATATAAAATAAACTCACATAAATCGATCAGCATTTCTATATATCACCAACAAAATCCTGCAAGAAGAGATAGTAAGTGAAACCCCATTCAAAATAACCATAAATAGCATAAAATACCTGGGAAAATACTTGCCAAGACAAACCCAAGAACTACTTGAACATAATGATAAAATACTTTTTATACATATAAAGCCATATTTAGATAATTAGAGATTTATTCATTGTTCATGAGTGGGTAGAGCCCATATAATAAAAGTGGCAATTCTACCTAAACTAATCTACTTATTCAATGCCATCCCAATTAAACGACCAAAAAGTATTTCATCAAGCTAGAAGAAAAATAGCAAAATTCATTTGGAAGAACAAAAGGTCAAGAATATCAAAAGAATTAATTTTTAAAAAATGTAAAGGAAGGCGCTCTAGCAGTTCCAAATCTTAAACTGTGCTAATTATCAAACTATATGGTACTGGCTAAGAAATAGAAAGGTGGATCACATACAATACACAATAGTAGATGAGTATTTGACTTTGTGTTTGACAAATGTAAAAATTTAAGCTTTGTGGGGTAAGATTTCATTATTTTGTAAGGAATTTCTGGGAAAACTGGAAAGCACTCTGGCAGAAACTAGGTATAGGTCAATATCTTACACCATTTCCCAAGATAGGCACAAAATGGATACATGACCCAGATATAAAGGGAGATATCATAAGGAAATTAGAAGAACATGAAACATATTACCTATGAGACATATGGATAGGAGAAGAATTTATGAATAAACAAGAGTTAGAGAGCATTGTGACATGTAAAATGGATAATTTTGATTATGTTAAATTTCAAAGGGATTGTACAAATAAAATCAACATGTCCAAGATTGGAAGGGAAGCAGAAAATTGTGAGGAGGGGGATTTATAACTTCTCAGATAAAGTTCTCGTATCTCAAATACATAGAGAACTTTGTCAGATTTATAAGAATATGACTCATTCCCCAACTGATAAAATGGTCAAAGGATATGAACAGAAAGCTTTTGGATGAAGAACTTGTGGCATTTAAAAAGGTTCAACAGACATAATTTCTGAGAAATTTAATCATTTCATTAATAATGCCAGCATTTTAATGAAAGGATGGTCATTTGGCCCCTTCACTCTTAGACCAAAGACAATCATGGAGGTGGGCTCATAGGCTTATATGTCCAATTAAGGGCCTCTAATTCAGCTGAAATTTCAGGAAATTTAGCTCATAAATACCCCATGCTGTTTTACACATTTATCTAAATTCTGTACCTGACATGAACATTGTGAACAGCAAGCTAAAAGAATCACTGTTACTTTGATATATGTAAGACATTCAAATACAAGCTATTTTAAAATACCACATAAAGTAGAAGTCTTAAACCCTTCCAAATTAGATATGTATTCATTTGAGCTTGTTTTCTTAAAATTTTTACTCAGTTGTTTGCTGTACAATTTTTATTTTAACTGTTATTTTAGAACTCCAAATATTAATACCACTTAATTTCAATTGATTTCAATTCAGTTATTCAATGCCCTAAACATAAGGAATAGAGACAGATAAGGATGTGATCCTTGCATAAAAACATAGGTTACAGAACGCTTTTTATAGGAAGACAGCCTATGATACACAAATGAATTTACATCAAAGTTACTGAGTTAACTTCAATTGTAGCAAAGGACTTAGGATGACACTTAAGTAACCAGTTTCAAAACAGTGTATATCAAACAGGTTGTTTATAATAAAACATGTTTGTACCACAGGACATGCTCTACAAACAGGTGTTATTTCCATAATAAACTGTGAGAAATGATTATTTCTCTCTAGTATTAATAACTAATTATTGTATTAGGACCACAGTTTTTCTCCTTTTCTGCTTCCTCATCCAGACATCAAGCAGTGAGGGAAATCTCTCTCAAAAATGTCTCCAGCCCAAGATCTAATTAGACAGTAAAAGAAATTCTAAGTTTGGGCTAATGGGTGCATTCCGACTAATTATGTTTGCTCACATGGGTGCAGGGAAGTGTTGATTCTTCCCTTTGTCAGACAGGTGATATGGAAATTGATAAGTCTGTTTGACCAAGATTTTGGGGATTGGAGTCATATACTCCAAGACACTCATTGTAATATGGCCCACCCTCACACTGTAATATTCATTTTCTCAATAACTGTTAACCAGATTTGACTGCCACCCTCGGGAACAGCTGTTCTTCCAAGGGCATATAAACTGTGAGCCTACTGCCATTAGGGGTCTTTGTTCTAAGAGATATGGCCAAATGACTATCCTTTCATTAATAAGCATTTTGGCCTTTTTAATAAAATGAGTATATTACCCAGAAATTATGTCTGTCAAACCTTTTTAAGTGCCGAAATTAATGGGGACCCAAACAAAGGGACCAGAGCCTTGCCCCCTAGATTCTTTTTTTTTTTAAGCAACTGGGGTTAAGTAACTTGCTCAAGGTTACACGGCCAGTTATTTCTGGGTGTGGTGCTAAGTATCTGAGCCCGTATTCGATCCCCAGGTCATCCCGACACTGGGGCCGGTGCTCCCACTTGATGTGCTACCTGGCCGCCCCTCACACCCTAGATTCTTAACAAAAAAAACTCCTCTTGGGCCCAAGCAGACAGTTTCCCCACATTGGGAGTTTTTTGTTAAGACTATAGTTCTTTACTAGAAGTTAATTTCTTGAACCCAAATCTAAGACTTATATTTATCCCTACTGAATTTCATCTTATTAGATTAAGTTAAATTTTGTAGCCTGTCGAGATCTTTTTTGCATCCTGTTTTCCAACATATTAACTCCATATTAACATATTAACTCCTAGCTTTATGGTATCAGCACTTTTATTGACCACACCATCTGTCACATCCAAGTCACAGATCAGAATAGTAAATAGCATAAGACCAAGCACAGACTCCTAAGGTACTCTACAAAATCTTCCTACCTTGTCATGTGATTCAGTGGGGTAGAGAGCTAGACTTGGAGACTTGGAGGCAGGAGATCTGGGTTCATATTCTGCCTCAGTGCTTATGCCTAACACATTAATAAATGCTTGAACCCTTCCCTGCCTTTCCAGACCATTACTAACTGTGTGACTCTGGGCAAGGTACTTAGCCCCTCAAAGTTTCAGTTTCCTCATCTGTAAAATAAAGATAATAATAGCAACTACCTCAGAGGGTTGTCACATGGAAAGTATTTTGTAAATCTTAAAACACTACAGAAATGCTAGTTGTTATAGTTGTTGACATTGACCCATATCTTTCCGTCCAGTCATCTAATCAGCTATGAATCCATGCAATCCTATTTTCCTTTAGTCCACATCTTTCTACCTTCACTGCAAGAAGAGTCTGAGATACTTTATCAAAAGCCATGTTAAAACATATCCTATTGTACACAATTACAGACACATTGTATCTGTGACTACTAACTTTGATAGACTGGGCTCCTCCCAACAATGTAAAGTTATAAGACAACTACAAAAGACTCATGATGGAAAGGATATCCTCATCTAGAGAAAAGAACTACGGAGTTTGAATGTAGATTGAAGCAAACTGTTTGCTCTCTCTTTTGTGTTTACTTTTGTTTCATTCCTTCTTTCTCATTGTTCACTTCATTGGTTATAATTCTTCTTTACTACCTGACTATTGCTTAATGCAAAGGTATTTGTAAAGCCTAAATTGGATTGCATGCCACCATGGGGGAGGGGGAAAGGGGTAGGAAAGGGAGGGGGAGAAAATTTGGAACTCAAGGGATTGTGGAACTGAATGGGGTAAACTAAAAATAGACAAACAAATTTAATAAAATTAAATAAAAAAAAGAAAGCTATCACATCATTTCTAAGTCTGTACTTTTCTTCAAGCTGGACATGCCCAGGTTCCTTCAGTTGTTCCTTATATGACATGGTATCTAGGGGTCTCACCATCCTAGTCATTCTTCTCTAGTTCTTATCTAGTTTATCTGTGTTGTTCCTAAAACTCAGTTCATTTTTCCTCCCATTGAAATTTTGGTGCTGACTCTACAGATATTGGCATCTTGTAAATGTTGATGAAATTAAATTGATCTTTTGATGTATTGCCTTTCTCTGCCCTCCCACAAGTAGGGGTATTTCTCTAGATCTGTAATGGCAAGCAAAGAAGTACTTAGCTCCTTGTTTCACTTATTTATTTAGCACCTTGTTTCAGTTCAAGTGTCTTTGAGCCTTGCCCTGATTATATCAAGTTTTTGTTAAGAAACAGAACCTGTGAATCCCACAGTGGGAGGACTTGCCAAAGACAAGTACAGGAAGGACATAAGAGGTGGGCAGAACAGGGAGGAGCTAATGACAGATAAAAAGCTGAGCACATCTGGGATGGAGCAGAACTGAGAAGGGAACACTTGTGGTGGCTGACATTCTGTCTGTGTTAATTTGTGTTTGTGACACTTTGTACAGAAGCCCTGGGACCTTACTGGAAACCCCGAAAGAGAATTTTCTTGTTGTGTGTTTACATAAGTCCTGGAGGAGGGTTTCAGAGGTCCTGGGACTATGCTGATGATTTGTGTTGACTTCCCAGACCTTGTTTGTGGCTCTGTGTTGATTTCACAAGCAGATAGGGAATTGATGATGGTGCAGGCAATGTGTATGAATGTTGTTTTGGCTCTGTTAAGCTTTGTCTTCCAAGAAACAGAAACTGTGAAGGACTTGGAGTGGACTGGACACTGTGAGCTTCAATATGGAATGGAAGCTGGATGAGGACCTGGAAAAGGAGCTGAGAGCTGTCTGCCTGTTAATCCAGGTGATAGCTGGGTAGATTCAGGCAAGATCTGGATCCATGGAAGAGGAACCATGGAATCTGGGATCCAGCCTGGAGTCAAGATGAAAAGACCTCTCCTTGAGTACTTAATGCTGACTAAAAAGATCACGATTTATTGTGATCTGGGGGTGGGAGAACTTTGTGCTTCACAGTACCCCTTAAGGATGATTGAGTTAAGGATGATTGGAAACTATTCTCCAATCAAGAAGAAAGATTATCTGACTGAAGAGATTAAGACAATGTGACCTAGGGGGTGGGAGACCTTTGTACTTTGTATCCCTTAGGAAGATTGCTCCTTAAGAATGAATGAGAGGGGTGGCCAGGTAGCACAGAGGGTAAGAGCACTGGCTCCAGTGTCAGGATGACCTGGGGATGGAATCTGGGCTCAGACACTTAGCACCCACCCAAAAACACCTGGCCATGTAACCTTGAGCTAGTTACTTAACCCCCGATTGCTTTAAAAAAAAGAATGAATGAGTTAAGGACTTACGGAATGATATCTTTTTGTAAAACTATGTGGCTACTTTAGCGATAAGTTGTTATAACACTGTGAATGCTGTACTTTGGTTTCTGTGTTTTCCTTTAGTTTACTGCTGAATAGAGAGTTCACTATAAAAAAAATAAACATACCCTAGTTGGTGGAGTGTAAAGCCAAGCATGAGCAGCTCTCCAGAGGACTGCTGCTGTGAATAGCTCTAAGGTTCTGATCATATAGCATAGTGAACTCTCTATTTATTCAGCAACAAACTAAAGGAAAACATTCACAGAAACCAAAGTACAGTATTCACAATGTTATAACATAACAACTTATCCCTAAAGTGACCATATAGTTAAAAAAAAAAAGACATCATTCAGTAAGGCCTTAACTCAATCATGCTTAAGGAGCAAGCCTCCTTAAGGGATACAAAGTACAAAGGTTTCCCACCCCTAGGTCACATTGCCTTAATCTCATCAGTTAGAAAATCTTCTTTCTTCTTGATTGGAGATTGGCTTCCAATCATCCTGTAGCAGCAAGCACCCCAGCATCCCCAGGGTGGCTGCCAACACAGATTCTTAGATCTGCTTTTCTAAAGGAAAGCAACTCAAAATGGGTTAACAATCTTGCTTTAATCAATCGAATATATCATTTACCTTGTTCAGGGGGAAAAGTCAGCACCCCAAACTTCAAAGTAGATGGACAGAAACATTTCAAGCAGACAGGCCTCCAACTGTCCAACCATTACATCCATACCAAATCACAGTTACCAGAGAGGGAAACATCAACATCTGGGTTTTTCAAAGGGGGGGGGTCTCATCTGGTCAAATCACACAACACTTCTCAAAGTGAGCCCCAAATCAAAGCCTCCCATCAGGGCTTATATAGCCTTCTCCTGGGTCAGAGAATGTAACAACCCTCTTGACCCGCTGCCCAATCACAAAGCATCAAGGTGTGGGCATTCCTGAAAAACAAGCCTCCCACCACAGGCTCCAGGTGCACTTAACCTAGGATCAGGGTAGATCTTAAAAATTTACATTCCTATAACACATCCTTAACTCAGTCATCCTTAAGGGGAGCAAAGTACAAAGTTCTCCCACCCCTAGATCGAAGTAAATCATGATCTTGTCAGCCAGCACTAAGAACCCAAGGAAAGGTCCTTTAATCTTGATTCAGGGCTGCCTCCCAAATTCCATAGTTCCTCTTCCATGCTCCCAGCTTGTAATGGCAAACAAAGAAGTAGTTAACACCTTGTTTTAGCTATTTAGTTGACACCTTGTTTCAGTTCTTACCCATGATTTTATCAAGTCTTTGTTGAGGAGCAGAACTTGTGGACCCCACAACTTGTGAACCCTAAAACTTGTGAATTCCTGTTGCTGATGCAACAGGAAGGGGAGGAGCTAATGACCATAAATATAAGGAGAGGCCCAGGCTGGAGAGAGCAGAACTGAGAAGAGAGAAGAACTGGGCAGAACTAAGAAGAGAACTCTTGTGGTGGCAAAGTCAAGAAGGAGAAAATTTGTGGTATCCCAGCACTCTGTGTTTGTCTGTTTGGTCTGTGTGGATGTTTATTTGTGATACTTTGTGCAGAAGCCCTGGAACCTTACTGGAAGCCCTGAAAGAGGATTTTCTGGTTGTCTGTTTACAGAAGTTCTGGAGGAGGCTTTTGGAAGTCCTGGGACTTTATTGATGATTTGTGTTGACTTCTTGGACCTTATTGGTGGGTCTGTGTTGATTTCACAGGCAGATAGTGAATTGATGATGGTGCTGGCAATGTGCATGAATACTATTGTGGCTCTGTTAAGCTTTGTCTTCCCAGAAACAAGGACTGTGAAGGACTTGAGGTGGACTAGATACTATGAGCTTCAATTGGAACAGGAACTGGATGAGGAACTGGATGCAGAACTGGATGCATAACTGGACAAGGAGCTGAGAGCTGCCTGCCTTTGAATCCAGGTAACAGTCGGGTAGATTCAGGCAGGAGCTGGAACCATGGAAGAAGAACCATGGAAGTTGAGAGCCAGCCTCAAGTAAAGATGAAAAGACCTCTTCTTGAGTACTTAATGCTGATTGAGAAGATTATGATTTGCTGTGATCTAGGGGTGGAGAACTTTGATGTTTTGTACTTTGTGTCCCTTAAGGAGTCTTTCTTTTAAGGATGTTTGAGTTAAGTTCTTACTGAATGATATGTTTTGCTTAAAACTATGTGGCCACTTTAGCGATAAGTTGCTATGGCATAACATTATGAATGCTGTACTTTGGTTTCTGTCAATGTTTTGTCATAGTTTATTACTGAATAGAGAGTTCACTATACTATGTAATCAGAACCTTGAAGCTGTTCACAGCAGCAGTCTTATGGAAAGCTGCTCATGCTTGGCTTTACATAGCTCTTGTCCAAATTCACCCAATCATCATCTGGGCTCACGAGTAGGCAGCTCCAGCTCTTGTTCCAGTTAGAATCTCATGGTGACTAGTCCACTTCAAACCTTTCAAAGTCTCTGTTCCTTGGAAGAGAAAACTTCACAGAGCCACAACAGTATCTACACATATCAAGCTTAGCAGAATTACAACAACATTCAGACACATAGGTGGCACTATCATCTCAATACACTTTCTGCATGTGAAATCAACACAAGTTAACAGCACGGTGCATCTTTCTGACATAGTAACACAATTCAACAGATAGAGTCATTTTATCTGACAAACAATAGAGTCCTTCTGAGAAAGTAACACAAACAACTGACAGAAGGCTTCTCTGTGACAAAGTATCACAAACACAAATAAACACAGACAAAACAGGCAGAGCAGAGTGTCAGACACCACAAGTGTTCTCCTTCTCAGCTCTGCTCAGACTCAGCTTGTGCTCCTGCTTTTATAGGGTTTTTAGCTCCTCCCTGTTCCGCCCACCTCTTAAGTCCTTCCTGTCATGGTCTTTGGCAAGTCCCTCCCACTGTGGGCTTCACAGGTTCTATTTCCAACAAAGACTTGATATAATCACACTGAAACAAAGTGCTAAATACTCCTTTGCTTGCCATTACAACAATTGTGGAGAGCAGTTTGCAACTATGTCCAAAGGGTCATAAAACAGTGCAGACCCTTTGATCCAGCAATACCACTTCCAGGTCTGTATCCCAAAGAAATCCTAAAATGGGAAAAGGACCCACATAAACAAAAATATTTTTTGTGGTGGCCAAGAGTTGGAAATTGAGGGGATGCCCATCAATTGAAGAAGAGCTGGACAAGTTGTGGTATATGAATATAATGGAATACTATGGTGTTATAAGAAATGATTGGCAGGCAGATTTCAGAAAAACCTGGAAAGACTCATATGAACTGATACTGAATGAAGTAAGCAGAACCAGGAGAACATTGTATAAAGTAACAGCAACATTGTGCAGTGACTAACTTTGATAGACTTAGCTCTTCTTAGCAATGCAAGGATGTAAGGCAATTCAAAATGACTCACAATAGAAAATGCTATCCACATGCAGAGGAAGAACTGTGGAGTCTGAATGGAGATCAAAGCATACTATTTGCTCCCTCTCTTTCTTTTTGTTTTGTTCCTTCTTTCTCATGCTTCCTCCCATTGATTCTAATTCTTTATGACATGAATAACATGAAAATGTTTAATATGAATGTATATGTAAAGCCTACATTAGATTGCATGCTGTCTTGGGGAGGTGGGAGGGGGAGAGAGAGAAAATTTAGAACACAAAATCTTATAGAAGTGAATGTTGAAAACTAAAAATTAATTAATTAATTTTAAGAAAAACATACCCTGGGGTAGCTAGGTGGCACAGTGAATAGAGTACCAGCCCTGGAGTCAGGAGGACCTGAGTTCAAATCCGGCTTCAGACACTTAACACTTACTGGCTATGTGATCTTGGGCAAGTACCTTAACCCCAATTGCCTTGCCTTCCCCCCTCCAAAAAGCAAAAAAAAAAACCATACCCTAGGTGTAATGGAAATGCAGATTTAAAGATCTTCCCTGCCCCTAGGCTAAGTGCACCTGGAGCCTGGGGTGGGAGGCTTGTTTTTCAGTAGATACTTTTTGATTGGCCAGTGGGTCAATAAGGTTGTTACATTCTCTGAGCCAGGAGAAGGATATATAAGCCCTGATGTGCAGCTTTGTTTTGGGACTCACTTTGAGAAGTGTTCTGTGATTTGATCTAAATTCTGGGAAGCCGTTTTGAGAGTCCCCCGGCTTTGAAAAACCCAGAATGTGGAAACCCAGATGTTGACTGGGTATGGATGTAATGGTTGGACAGTTTGGAAATCTGTCTACTTGATGTTTCTGTCTTGATAATTATGCCTGTATACTTTGAGGTTCAGGGTGCTGACCTTTTTTCTCCTGAACAAGGTAAACGATATATGTCTGACTGATTAAAGTAAGCTTGTTAACCCATTTTGAGTTGCTTTCCTTTAACAAAGCAGATCCAAGAACCTGTGGTAGCTGCAAACCCTGAGGACGCTTGGGGTGCTTGCTGCTACACTAGGTAAACTCTATCCACGCATTCCCCTCATCTATCAGTTTAGTAACCCTGTCAAAAAAGAAACAATAGTAATCTGGAGTGGAAAGCCAACCTGGCCATTGGTCCAGCAGAGGATCAGATCAACTCAGAAGCAGGTGATAATGTGCCCAGAGAGAGAACCACCTAAGGGGCACTGCAGGAGGACTCCACAATAGGAGAAAAGGACTCCTAGGGCCAGGTGCTGAGAGACCCCTTTGTCACCTATGCCCTCTATATGTGTGCTTGACTAACATCACACTTTAACTTGAGCTCACTCCTCAAGGGATCTTGTGTGTGTAAGGCAAGACTTTGTCCCTAGGATGGAGGAATGTTTTCTACTAATTCTTCTTACCATGCCTTTTCAATACAACTTTTTTCTAAACATTAATGGGGTTCAACTAGTTTATTGATCATGGATAGCATACTGGTGGGAGTCAGGTATAACACTGTAACAAACCATGGGCCTTCAGGGTTATCCCTAGAACCCTGAGGGAAAGTAGTCAAAGATATCCCTTAGGGATCTCAATCCTAACTTGTGAATGCAGGGAACAGGAAATAGCACATGCTTTCTTTGATTCTTCTATTCCAAATATAGCTTTAAAAAACCACCCAGATAAGAGGGTAGAGTAAAAGCAGGGACTTGATTGAGATCTTCCCCAAATCCCTCCAAATACCTGTAAAAATGACTCTAAATAAATTCCAGAGGGCAGGTAGGTGGCATGCAGTGAATAGAACACTGACCCTGGAGTCAGGAAGACCTAAGTTCAAATCTGGCCTCAGACACTTGATGTACTTAGTAGCCATGTGAGTTTGGACAAGTCACTTAACCCCAATTGCCCTCCAAAATGAATAAATAAGTGAATAAATGAATATATTAATTAATTCCAGAGCAGCAGAACCCACAAAATGACAGAATGAAACAAATTTCCAGCCCAAGGCAACCTGGAAAGTCGACAGGAAAGGTCTGTTGCACCAGACTGGGAGGAGAGTACAGTCCAGTATGGGCCATGCTAGCATAGATGGGGCTCTAGAACATCTGGAGAAGGCCTCAGGGCACTGATTTGCTGGCACCTGTGGTGGTTTCCAGACTTCTCAACCCACAGACAAAGACAACTTAGAAGGTCAGCAGGAGTTTGTCAGAACTGGGTGAGAGAGGAATGCAGTCCAGCCTCAGCCCCAGGGTGGCAGCAGTGTTGCAGTGGCTGCTTCTGGAGCGCTCAGTCACAGACAGTGGAGGTATTAAGCAGCTGATCAGAGGGATCTCTTTGCTGGCACTGAGGCAGGATTCTCTTACTTTGCCCTTGCTTGGATCTGTGTTGCAGTCCAGGGTGGCAGTCCTGGGGCAAGGAGGATGCTGGTGTGGCAGAGAGAGGAAATACATCTCACAGTTCCAAGGCAGAAAAGAGTGCTTGTGGTCACTCACAGACCAGAGCACAGGCCAGGAAAGGAGTGGAAAAGCCTTCAATTATAGGTCAAGGCTTATTGTATATCAGAGGACTCATACTAGGGAGAAACCTTATAAATGTGATGAATGTGGGAAAACCTTAAGTTGGAGTTCAACTCTTCTTGTGAATGAGAGAATTCATATTTGGGAGAGACCTTATAAGTACCATGACTGTGAGAAAACCTTAATTAAAAGATCAAGACTTATTTTACATCACATTATCCACACTGGAGAGAAATCTTATAAATGTGATGGATGTAGGAAAGCCTTCAGTCAGAGTTCAAACCGTACTGCACATCAGAGGATTCATACTGCTGAGAAACGTTAAAAGTGTGATGAATGTGGGAGAACCCTTAGAATTCAAATCTCATCAGAGAACTCATACTGATGAGAAGCCTTATAAATGTAATGATTGTGAGATAGCCTACAGTTGCCACTCATGTCTTCTTAAACATCAGGTTATTGACACTGGAGAGAAACCATACAAAGGTAATAAATGTGGTAAAGAATACAATCAGAGTTCAAGTCTTATTGCACATCATTCACACTGGAGAGAAACCTTATAAGTGTGATGAATGTGAGAAAGGCTTCAGTCAGAGTTCAAAACTTACTGTACATCATAGGATTCATACTGTTGATAAGCCTTATAAATTATGATTGTAGAAAAGCACTCAATCAGAATTCAAAACTGATTGTACACCAGAGAACTCATAGTGGTGAAAATCCTGATAAATGCAGTGACTAAAGGAAAGCCTTTAGGAATAGCTCATTTATCTTATATCAGAAGTTTAATGCTGAAGAGAGGTCTTGCAATTCTCATGAATGTGTGAAAGGCTTCTCTTAATCATTATAGAAATAGGACTAAATGAATATCATACATATATCATTCGTGTGAAAATGATTAAGATCAAAATACAAGTCTTTTTCATCATTAGAAAATTCATATGGGGGGAATTTAGCTACATACACAGAGAGACATGCAATAAAGTTTAATTTGATTTGCACTAAATGTGTAAGCAACATAATAATGCGCTCCATTTCTTATTTCATTCTATAACTCATTTTAGATTCAATAAAAGATTTAAACCATTAACAATTCTCCTTTTATCATACCACCTTGGAAGAATTGAAAATTTACAGGTCTCTAGAAGTATTTCTGAAAACAGCTACACAAAACCCCTGAAGCTTAGAACAGTACACCCTCCATGATAGAGGCAGAGTCCTATCTTATCTAAAAGTTTAAAAAGTCAGGTAATTGACTGGAAAAATTAGCAAACAGTGGGAAAAAGCTCAGACTATAAAATCTTACTTTGGTGGCAAGGAATATCAAAACATGCAAGCAGAAGAAGACCACAAAGTCAAAACTCCTGCATCCAAAGCCTCCAAGAAAAATATGAATTGGTCACAGGCCGTGGAAAAACTCAAAAAGGATTTTGAAAGTCAAGTAAGAGAAGTAGAGGAAAAATTGGGAAAAGAAATGAAAGTGATGCAGGAAAATCATGAAAAACTAGTCAACATCTTGCTAAAGGAGACCCCACCAAAAAAAAATAGTGAGGAAAATAACACCTTATAAACTAATCCAAATGGCAAAATGTGTCAGCAAGCATGCTAGCATACCTGGGATGGCCTGCTAGCTCGGGTTCTTTGATCTGTCATTCTTAAAAGAAAATAACTTTTAAGGGGTCAATGATCTTACTTTAATTACATTCACTAGTTCAGGGGAAATGTCAGCACCCTGAACTTCAAATAGAAGCAGAGAAAATACAAGCAGACAAATTAGTATAAAGACCAACAGACAGGACTCTGACTGTCTGAATCAAAGAAATGATGTTATACATTTTACATACACCACTGGATCAAGAGAGCCTTTACATCAGAACAGTCAGGGGGGTCCTGAAAATACAGCTATTCATCGTCTTGTTCAGAGAATCACAAAGTCTTTCTCATAAGTAAACTCTCAAAGCACAACACCAACTCAGAGTACATATACACTTCTCAGAACCAGAAAGCATCACAACTCTCATGACTCAGTGCCTAATCAACTTAGTACCAAAAGGTGGGGAAGTTTTCCTACAAACAAGCCTCCTCCTTAACAAGCTCCTCCTTAGGCAAGACCCTTCCCCAATGGGCTCCATGTGAGTCCTGTTAATGGTCAGGGAAGATCTTATTATCCCATTAACATTACACAAAAGAGGTCCAAAAAGCCAATGAGGAGAAGAATGACTTAAAAAGCAGATTTAACCACATGGAAAAGGAGGTCCAAATGCTCAATGAAGAAGATAATTCCTTAAAAATCAGATTAGAGCAAATGGATGCTACTGACTCTATGAAATCTTGAAAAATGAAGAAATTATAAAACAAAACCAAAAGGATGAAAAAATAGAAAACAATGTGAAATATCTCATCAGAAAAACAACTGACCTGGAAAACAGATCCACAAAAGATAATTTTTAAAATATTGGACTACCTGAAAGCCATGATAAAAAAGTCTAGACATCATCTATCAAGGCATTATCAAAGAAAACTGCCCTGTTATTTTAGAACCAGAGGGTAAAATTGAAAGAGTCCACCAATCACCTCCCGAAAGAGATTCTAAAATATCCTAGGAATATTGTAGCCAAATTCCAGAGTTCCCAGGTTGAGGAGAAAATACTGCAAACAGCCAGAAAGAAAAAAATTCTAGTATTGTGGAAACAAAATAAGGATAACACAAGATTTCACAGAGTCTACATTAAGGGATCAGAAGGCTTGTAATATGATAATCTGAAGGTCAAAGGAGCTAGAATTAAAAAGAATGACCTACCCATCAAAACTGAATATAATCCTTTAGGGGGAAAAATTGAAATTTAATGAAATAGAGGACTTTCAAGCATATTTAATGAAAAAGACCAGAGCTGAATAGAAAATTGGACTTTCAAATATAAGACTCAAGAGAAGCATAAAAAGGTAAACAAGAAAGAGTAATCATAAGGGACTTATTAAAGTTGAACTGTTTACATTCCTACATGGAAAGATGATATTTGTAAATCATGAGACCTTTCTCAGTATTAGGGTAGTTGGAGAGAATATATATGTAGACAGAGTGCTCAGTGTGAGTTAAATGTGAAGGGATGGTATCTAAAAAATAAAATTAAGGGGTAAGAGAGGAAGGTACTGGGGGAAGGAAAAGGGGAGAGGTAAAATAGGGTAAATTATCCATATAGAAGAGACAAGAAAAAGTTTTTTAGAACGGAAGGGAGAAGGGAGAGGTGAGAACTAATGAGTGAACCTTACTCTCATCAGATTTGAGGAGGGAATAGCATACACACTCAGTTGGGTATAGAAACCTATCTTACCCTACAGGAAAGTAGGGAGGAAGAGGATAATAGAAGGATGGATGATAGAAGGGAGAGCAAACGTGGGGAGAGAGGGTAATCAGAAGCAAACATGTTTGAGGAGGGACAGGGTCAAAGGAGAGAATAGAATAAATTGGGGGCAGGATAGGATGGAGGGAAATATAGTTAATCTTTCACAACATGACTATTACAGAGGTATTTTTCATGACTGAGCATGTATAGCCTATATCGAACTGCTTGCCTTCTCAGTGAGGGGTGTTGGGGAGGGAGGAAGGTAGAGAATGTGGTATTCAAGGTTTCAAAAATAAATGTTGAAAATGTTCTTTTTACATGCAACTGAGAAATAAGATATACAGAAAATGCGGTATAGAAATCTATCTTGCCCTACAGGAAAATAGAAGAGAATGGGACAAGAGAAGGGGGGGGGTGATAGAAGGGAGAGCAGATTGGGGTAAGGGGCAACATTAATGCATGGCACCTTTGGGTGGGGGAGGGGAGAGATGGGGAAAAATTTGGAACTCAAAATCTGGTGGAAATGAATGTTGAAAACTAAAAAAAAAATTATCAAATTTCCAAACATTTGATACTGTTTTAAAAATTCTATTTTTTAAATAATAATTTATTTTCCCCCTTTACGCAATGAAAAAATCTATCTACACACACACACACACACACACAGATGTCTCTCTCTATGTTTGTGTGTATAGTCAAGCAAAACAAGTACCCCCATTGGAAATATCCAAAAATATATTTCATTCAGAGCTATGAATCTACTTCCCACCAAGAAGTAGGTAGCATATGGATCACATGAAATTCTGGTCGTTCATTACATTGATCGGAGTTCTTAAGTCTTTCAAAATTGTCTTTACAATTTTATTATTAGTGTGTAAATTGTTCTTCTGGTTCTGTTCACTTCATTCTGCGTCAGTTCATAACTCTAACTAGGTTCCTCTGGAACTGTCCCCTTTAACATTTCTTGTGACACAATAGCATAGCCATTCCTCAGTTGATGGGGACACTCTTAGTTTCCAGTTCTTTGATACTACAAAAAAGTTTCTATTAATATTTTTATAATAATAATTTTTTTTTTGCTTTTTGGAGAGGGGTAGGTAGGGCGATTGGGGTTAAGTGACTGGCCCAAGGTCACACAGCTAGTTTTGTGTTAAATGTCTGAGGCAGGATTTGAACCCAGGGTCTCCTGACTCCAGGGCCCATGCTCTATTCACTGTGCCACCTAGTTGCCCTGTATTTTTATAATTATTGATAATTTTTCCATTCTTTAGGGTATAGGTCTTCTGGTGGTATGGCTGGATAAAGGGTAACTTTTGGGACATCATTCTAAATTCTTTTCCAGAATGGCTGGATCAATTCAGACA
Organism: Petaurus breviceps papuanus; assembly: GCF_028583685.1. Taxonomy (NCBI): domain Eukaryota; kingdom Metazoa; phylum Chordata; class Mammalia; order Diprotodontia; family Petauridae; genus Petaurus; species Petaurus breviceps. The sequence continues at coordinate 41,993,641 of NW_027187400.1, forward strand.
GTTCCACCATCAATATGCTTGTTTTTATACAACCCCTCCATCTTTTGTAATTTTCCTCATTAATTTGATGGGTTTGAAAACTGTCTACAGCCTTTACCCATTTATTAACTGGGAAATGGCTTTTATTCTTACAAATCAGAATTAGTTCCTTATACATGTTGGAAGTGAGATCTTTGTAAGAGAAACTTCCTGGAGAGATTTGACCATTCCACCACCACCACCACCCAATTTAATATTTCCCTGCTCATTTTAGCCGCATTGGTTAAAATTTTAGGTAATCAAAGTTGTCCATTTTATTTTCTGTCATCCTCTCTATTCCTGATTTCGTCATTAACTGTTACTCTCCATAGAACCAAAAAGTATTTTCTACCTTTATTCAATTCATCAACCAAATAATAAACATTTATCCAGCAGCTACTATTTATCAGGCACTGTGCTGAGTGCTGGAATACAAAAAGAGGCCAAAAAAAATATCCCTACCCTTAAGAAACTCACAATCCACTGGAGGAGACAAGACAAAAACAAATATGTATAAACCAGCTCTGCACAGGATAAATAGAAAGTTAGCAGAGGGAAGGCATGTAGAAGGTATGCTTTTATTTGGGACTTAAAAGAAGTCAGAGAAGCCAGATATGGCAGAGATGGGGTGAAGGAAGCATTCAAGACATGGGGGAGTTTCATACAGAGAAAATTAGCAGGATAAAAATGGGCAGGATAAAAGACAAAAATGGTAGGGATTCAATGGAAGCAGAAGAGATAAAGAAGAAGTGGCAAGAATACACAAAAGAACTATACAAGAAGGACCTTAACCTCACCAAAAATCATGACAGTGTGATTTCTGATCTAGAGCCAGACATCCTGGAGAATGAAGTCAAGTGGATTTTGGGAAGCATTGCTAACAAAAGAGGTAGTGGATAGAATTCCAACTGAGCTACTACAAACCCTAACAGATGATGCTGTTAAAGTTCTGTACTCTATATGCCAGCAAATTTGGAAAACACAAAAGTGGCCACTGGATCACAAAAGATCAGTCTACATCCCAATCCTAAAGGGCAATGCCAAGGAATGTTCAAATTACCAAACAGTTGTACTCATTTCAAACAACAGTAAAATTATCCTTAAGATTCTGCAAGTTATGGGAAGCCAGGTAGCACAGCACGTAAGAGCGCTGGCTCCAGTATCAGGATGACCTGGGGATTGAATCCGGGCTTAGACACTTAGCACCCACCCAGAAACACCTGGCTGTATAACCTTGAGCAAGTTACTTAACCCCAATTGCTTAGGGGCAGCCAGGTGGCTCAGCAAGTAAGAGCACTGGCTCCAGTGTCGGGATGACCTGGGAATCAAATCCGGGCTCAGATACTTAGCACCACAACCAGAAATAACTGGCTGTGTAACCTTGAGCAAGGTACTTAACCCCGATTGCTAAAAAAAAAAAAAAAAGATTCTGCAAGTTAGACTTCAGCAATATGTGAACTGAGAATTACCAGAACAGCAGGCTGGTTTCCAAAGAGGCAGAGGAATTAGAGACCAAATTGCCAACATTCACTGGATAGGGAGAATGCAAGGGAGTTCCAGAAATATATCTACTTCTGCTTCATTGACTACACTAAAGCCATTGACTATGTGGATAACAAGAAAATGTGGCAAGTCCTCAAAGAGATAAGAGTACCAGATCATCTAACTTGTCTCCTGAGGAACTGACACTCAGGCCAAGAAGCAACAATTAGAACTGAACACAGAACAACTAATTGCTTTAAGACTGGAAAAGGAGTATGACAAACTGTGTATTGTTACCTTATTTAACTTATATGCAGAGTACATCATGTGAAATACTAGGCTGGATGAATCAAAAGCTGGAATCGATTGCCAGAAGATCTACCAACCATATCAAATATGCAGAGGATACCTCTCTGAGGGCAATATGTGAAGAGAAATTAAGAAGCCTCTTGATGAGTGTGAGAGAGTGTAAAGGCTGACCTGAAGCTTAACATAAAAAAACCTAAGACCTTGGCAACTGGTCCCTTCACTTCCTGGCAAATAGAGGGAGAAGAATTGGAAGCAATGTCACATTTTATATTCTTGGGTTCAATGATCACTGCAGGTGGTGACTTTAGCCATGAAATTAAAAGATGTTTGCTCATTGGAAGGAAAGCTATGGCAAATCTGGACAGCATACTTAAAAGCAGAATGCCACCTTGTTAACGAAGGTCCATATAGTCAAAGGTATGGTTTTTATAGGCTGGAGAAAATGTTGAGAGTTGCTTAGACAGCAAGGAGATCAAATCAGTCAATAATTAAATTTAGCCTATTCACTGGAAGACCAAATACTAAAGCAAAAGCTGAAATACTCTGGTCACATAATGAGAAGACAGGACCCATTGGAAAAGAACCTGATGTTGGGAACCATTGAAGGCAAAAGGAAAAGGGGACAGCAGAGGATGAGATGGATGGGAAGTATCATAGAAATAATGAACATGAACTTGGACAGACTTTGAGAGATAATGGATAGAAGGGCCTGGTGGGCTATGGCCCATGATGTCACAATGAGTCAGATATAACTGAATGACTGAACAACAATAGGCCTTTTGTGGCTGCCTTTTTATTTTTGTTGCATACCTAATCTCTTCCAATGAACCAGCTATTTCTTAACTGGTAACAAATGATCTTGATGATAGTGGCTTTATAGTATATAGTTTGAAATCTAATAATCTTAACTTCCCTTTCCTTCCCATTTTTTTTTTTTGCATTATTTCCCTTGAGATTCTGGACCTTTTTCCTCTTCAGATGAATTTTGTTATTTTAGCTCCTGTGACGATAAAAATTATTCGACCTGAAATGAGAGTAACTGAGGCAGAACTCTAAATCAATAGTACTTTATTAAAGGGTCCACGGTCCCCTCTAATGAAGTATAATAATAATAACCCTCTGCTTCCCAGGCCCTATTTTTATAGGGTTAGATGTCTAGACGTTCAAGAACAGCTGCATCAAATACAGAATAATTCCATTGGTTGATATATGATGAATAGGCTAAGATAAAGTAAAAATAATGTCCACTGGGTCACAAGTTGGGTGAAGCAAGGAATATCTCCACTGACTAGGTGGTCTTGAGATGAATGGGTTTCTCCTTAGCTTAGGCACGAGCTATGCACGTATTCCAAGAACATAATGGGGAGACTATCCATTCCATGCCACCATCCATTTTTGGTTTGGTCATGAAATTTAAGTAAAACAAGATGAAGATATCTTTGTCAGCATTCTTTCAGCTGTGCAAGTGAGCTCCACAGCTGGTAAACAAGTAATGAACATTACATTAAAGTTTGAGTGCCTGTTACATGGCCCTTCTATTAGAATCTATATTCCTATGTGACTTAAACAAAGTATAGATCAATACATTGGTTATTCTTTTCCAAATATGTCAAAGAGGCATGGCAAAATACAGAATCTCATTGGCTGATAGACCTTGATCTTTAAGGCCAAAAGTGACATATTAGCAAGGAGGGGTGTAATGTAATGCCAAGCAACTTCCCAAGGTTCAAAATACCAGCATAGGTGCTCTCCATTTTATTCAGTGACAAACCAAGAACAGAGAAGATCAAAACATGACATCATTCAAAATACAGCATTTACTAAGGGTGATTAAATAATCTCCAAGTACTACCCCACCCCAGGACCTTCCAATCATTCAATCAATTACAAAGTCCCTGTTCTAAATACTTCTCCACCCCTAGGCTATACCTTCATTTAGTCCACCACAAAGCCCCTCTTCTCAAATGGAGATTAGTTTCCAAACATAAGTAAAGTACATTCACTTGTTCAACCATAGAACACAAAAAGGTCAAAAGTTCCCCACCACTGGATCACAATTGAATCTACCCCAGAGTTACATCAAGTTTAAGCACAGCACTTAATACCCAAATGGAGGTCTTTTCTTCATCTTGACACGAGGCAAGTTCTCAGCAATCTTAGTTCCTGGGGAGACAAGGCTTAGCAAGGCCACAAGATACATTGCCAGTCCCTTCATTAATTCATCCTCTGTCTGTAGAACAGTCCTAGAACCCCTGAAAACGTTAGCAAAACCCTCTCCCAGGATTTCTGTAAACATACAACAAGAAAATCCTTCTTCAGGGTTTCTGAACCAACAGAAAGGTTCCCAGACCCCTGCAACAACAGCACTGTCCTTCACCAGTGGACAGTATTCACTCTCTGTCTGCAGGACAGTCTCAGGGCTTCTTAGCGAACAGCCAGGTCCCAGGACTTCTTCAACAGGACAGTCTTTCACCAGTGGACAAATCTGGCAAAACAACATCAAAACAGACAGACAAAGTACCAGCAAAACAGCCATGTCTCCTCAGTCCTTGGCAGCTCAGGGGGCAGGTCTCAAAAGTCCAGGGTGATTCAAAGTGGCCCCAGCAATCCTTCTCAGTCTCTCTCTCTGCCTCCACGTGGGTGCTGCTTCCAAAAAGTTCTTCTGCCTCTCTCTTGTCTCTCCAAATCTACGTCACCAGCTCCTCCCAGTTCAAGACTTTCTTTTCACATCAACAAGTCCATCCCACAGGTGGGATTAACAAGCTCTGGGTTTTAACACAATCAATTTGAAAACCAAGCCAATACAGGGGAATCTTTAATTGCCATTACTATCACAAGGGGTCATAGGTTGGGTGAAGCATGGGGCATCTCCACTGACTAAGTGGTCATAAGATGAACACCTGCTTGGGTTGGAAAAAAGAGAATGGTCTAGAGGTACAAAAATAAATTGGGGACTTTCCATGTAGGTGTCACCTCCACCACACTGAGCTTGGTCACCACGACAAGGAAAAACAAGGGTGGATGGCCTCTAGTTAACTTTCTATAAATAAGCAAGTGATCTTACAAATTTGCAACTCATAGCTCTGGGATTTGATATACAGAATTTATAATCACTACCCCTATAGAATCATTTCAAATTGATTAATACTGATTGGAATAGAGTAGGGGTCCTCAATGAATCAACTTTCTCACTCCACAAAGTAATCTTTGGTAGTTTGGTTGACATGACACTGAATAAGTAAATTCATTTAGGTGGTATTGCTATTTTCATTATATGTGTGTGTGTATACATACATATATATTTATTATATATATATATATTTCATTATGTATATTATATATCCATCAGCAATGAATATTTCTACAATTATTTAGATCTATTCACAGTATTTTTACAGAACCATTGAACACTCTTACATTCATCCGTTGTTAGTTACCTGCCATTGCTGTCAGTACAATTCTTTTCTAAAAATTTTTTTTAAATTAATTTTAAGTTTAAATAACAAGAAGGCAAAAAAATTCCATGTATACAGCAAAATGCAAAAAGAGCATTCAATATGCAACCATAAATCCCCATTTAACATTTTCTTTTTCTGGAAAACTATGTAATACCACACACACATTTTCAAAGTACTTTTTCTGTGCTTCTGAATTTTCTTTTGATCTCTGCCATGCACTTTTTTCCCTCTCCCTCCCCATCCCACATTAAAGAAGGCCATCATTGGATGCAATTGCATGTGTATATACATATATATGTACATACATACATACACCTTCCTTCATAGGTCCTTTGTAGTTGATTTGAGTGTTTATAAATATTTATCAAAATAATTGTTCAAACAACATACCTGTAACTATGTCCACTGTTCTCTTGGTACTATTTCATGCAAGTCTTTCCATGTTTTTCTAAAATCAACCCACTCATCATTTTTTGTAGCATGTATATTCTGTCAAAATCATATACCACAATTTGTTGTCATTCTCCAATTGTTAGGCACTACATTAATTTCCAGTTCTTTGCCACCATAATGCAAGTTGCTATCAGTATTTTAGAACATATAACTTTTTTCTTTTTCTCTGATCACCTTGGAAAATGGATGTAGTAGTGGTATTGCTGTGTCGAAGGGTATACAGTTTTGTAAGTCTGGGGGCATAATTCCAGATTGCTTTCAAAAATGGTTAGATCGGTTCACAGTCCTACCAACTGCATAATAGTGTCCCAATTTTTTCCATATCCCTTCCAACATTTGTCATTTTCCTGTTTTGTGATTATAGCCAATCTGGTGGTGATATCTGAAAGTTGTTTCAATTTGCATTTCTCTAATAAATTATTTAGAGCATTTTTGTATGACCCTCTATAGTTTTTGTTTCTTTATCAAAAAATTCCCTATTTGTGGGGGGCTAAGTCTAATGTATTCTTGAGCAGATGTCCCAGTCCAGAGACTTGTGACTTGCTCTGAATTCAAGGATTCGAGCTGTGTTCGAGTCCAGACTTGTTGACTTGTTCTAACCCAGGAGGATGCAAAGTCCCCTCTGGACAGGTGTGCCATATCTTTCCCCAAGAAGAATATTTGGCAATCAGTATCAATAAATATTGCTGTGTCTCCCACAAGCAGTCTGGACATGCAGGAAGGAACCTGGTAATCAAGGTCTCTTGCTGATATCTATATTTTGCTGAGTGCATCCATGAGAAACTGGTGATTCAAAGTTCACTGTAAAACTTTTCATGCATAAACAAGAAAGATATATAATTGACTAAACTACTCCATTAAACCAGCATTGTTGTCTAACCATGCTCTCCTAGCCTGAATCTTTTGTTCACTGTCTGTCCTACACCATCAATTGCTGGCAACTGGGTCCCCGAACAGGGACAAGGAGAAGGAAACAAGATGGCCCTTACCAAATGGAGCTCCAAAAGGAAAAAGAGGAGTAAGAGGATTCTGATTTTTTCACTAGGTTTACCTTAGCAAATTTCAGAACTTTTATCACCATGGGTCAAATGCATGGGGTACAGTTCAAAGATCAGGAACAATGTCTTCAAGTATGAAAGTAGTGAAAGAAAGGAGGTTTACTGTCAAGAAGGAACAGCCAGAGGAGTTTTTAGTGTGTCTGGAGCATTGTTGCCCTTCATTTCCGAAGGGGGGTACAGTGGATTTAGTAAAATGGGAGACAGTAGGGAGACAGATGAGTGAGAGACAAATAGAGGAGGGATCCCATCATTTCCCCATTTCTGCCTTTTATATATGTAATATATTACAGATATGTTTGACACCAGAAACGAAAGTACCAAGGTGGCTCGAACAAATAAGTGTGATGCAGCGGTCTCTATACAGTCCAAAACTATAGAAATAGTTAAAAAGAAAATTGTCAAGTAAGTCTTACCTGGCCTCCATTACCATCTGGAGGGCCAAGCAAATGTGTAATTATTTTTTTCAGGAGATCTCCAACAATTCTCTGTGAGCTTTTGGATCCTTCCTGTCATTTTCTGTATCTATCTGCTTTGTTTTTGTGTGTTTGTGTGAATGAGTGTGAGTGTGAGTAATTTGTCATTCTATAAGATTTATAAGACAACTGGATTTTCCTTGGAATGTTATCTCTTTCTCTCCCCCTCTCCCTTCTTTCCTGCTGGCTGGAGAGGAGGGAGAAAGAGAGAGAAAAGGTATTTTATTGTATAGGTTATATGATGGCAATAGCAAGTCAAAAAGTACATAAGAAGTATCAGAAATTAAAAAGAAGTGTCAGGATAGAATTAGAAAAATTAATAAGGTATAAACCATTTGCATGAAAAGTGTGAACAGAAGTTTTAAGAATTTTAAAAGGTTTGAAAATCTCTTTCTCTCCATTCCAACTCTGGCCAAGTTTTGAGTACAGGAGTAAGAAACAAAAAATAAAAAGGGAATTTTTTCCCCTCACATCAAAGAGGCAGACTAAGGTGCATTTAACCATTTGCTGCCTCACCTAAAAGAGAAAAGTTTTGTGTATCAGGATACAACTGAAAGATAATTAAATTCATTCTGGTTATTTTTGGAATAGTGAAAAGTGTCACTTCTAATTTAATGCTAAAGATGAGTTAGCATTTATTATACTATTTGGCACTAGGGAAAATTTGGAAAATACAAAAATCAGAAAAAGAAACACCTCAGACCTCTTCAGTAGAGAGGAGAGGGAACAAGGTGCCACTGGATTTTTTTTTCCAGAGTCCCACTTACTTTGACTGGCAAGTCCAAAGCTCTCACTTTCAAAGAAGTTTTTAAGGAATAAACATAGAAATGAAGTTACTGAAGTAAAAGTTAAAACAGCTGAAAACATTTTACAAAAATTTATCAAAGCCTCTAATCCCATATCAGATTAAAAAAAGAGAGTGCTGAAGAATAATAGGGAATTTGAGTAATCCTCCCAAACTGGCAAAAGGGCCCCACTGGCAACAGTCCTGGGCACCCTGAAGCCCATAAGCAAGCAGATAAACTTCTCCTTTCAAGACCCTGGGTCTACAACCAGATTCTGTAACTATGGGGAAAGGAGAAAAACCTCTGCACCTGATAAGTCCAATTTTTTTTATCAATAAATTTTGTATGTGATGATTTGGAAATGCAATCAATGTCATTGTGTTATTATGGTATTTCTAAATTGTAGTGAAATTCTCTTATATTGTAAAAATTGGGTGATCATTGTAAGCCAGAAATAGTGCTAGATGAAGCAATTTGTAATTTGAATTTTGTTGAAACTAAAAGACGGAAGAAAAAAATTGCATAAAAACAGTTGTCACTTTATCATACGTTTTATATCTGATATTTAGAAAACCAGGTATTTACACCTTTACCTGTAGTTAAAGAGGAGGTTACAGCTGAAACAGTTTGGCTATCATTTATGAAACTTGTAAGATTATTAACTAAGCTATTTAAAGTTACTGTTTTAATGCTAAAACCTAAAATTATTAATTGATTGCCATGTGTGGAAAGGAAGAGACTGAGTGAAAACATTATTTGTATTAATTCTGCCCATTCAGAACATTCCTCCTGTGTCTATGAGAGTTGGTAAAGCGGGGGCATCACCATCAACCCCTCCCTGGAGTCCATGTCAATTTTCCTTATTTTGTAAAGCTGCCAAGGCCCTTAGAAACCATCTGTATAGGCAAGGTCATCAGCCTGGGAAAGGAACTTGTTTTAGCTATGTAGTTCCTAAACAATGAACTTAGCTTACTGAGAAGTTACAAGTCTATGCACAATAAGCAGAAGTCATTTCTAACAATTGGCTTTTACACCAGAACAAGTTTTGATTTGAGAAAGAAAGCTGTCAAATAAAATCCCTTGTGTGAGTCCTGGCAAATCTTTATGGTACATTGCAACTCAGTGAGAGTAAATTGATGTTAAGGTAAAAAGGGTCTTGGGACCATACTGCATGCGGATGCTTTGTCCAATCAGGTCCCTTCTTTTCATCTTTATGACAAATCAATAGAAAGTTAGGCATAAGGCAAATGTATGAAATTTTGCTGTTTTAAAGACATTCTTCCTGAATGTTATGGGAATAATTAGATACATAATTCATCAGTTTTGTGAGATTATACATTAAACTCTTTGTTTTATTTACTCTGGGATTCCAGTAAAGAACAGTTATGTTAGTAATAGGTATTACAGTGTGAGTTCAGATTAAGCATAGTCTTAGAAAGATAGGGAAGCTTGGGAAGTAGATGCAAATCTATTAGAGCAATAACTTATGATCTCAATGGGAGATTTGGTTTTTATGAACAAATATAAAAACGAATACAGGGGGCAGAGTCAAGATGTCAGGGTAGAAACAGGACTTCTGTGGGGCTCTGGCTTCCACCTCCCCCAATTCATGTAAAAAGGGGACTCTGAACAAACTTTGGAGCTACAGAACCCACAAAATGACACAGAGAAGCTAACCTCCCGCTGAGGACAGCCTGGCAGGCTGGCAGCAAGCGGCCAGCACAGCACTCTGGGAGCTGAGCCCTGCCCCACAGAAGCCAGAGGTTTTAGCCCCAGGGCGGGCCTGACTAAACACTGGCTGGAAGGACTTCAGATCACCAGTAGCTATGGCGGTTTCCAGAATTATCAACGCATAGATGCAAAGGACAAAGTTAGAGGTCAGTGCAGTGTGGACTTTGGGATCCAGTAGTTGGGAGTGTGTTGGCTTTTGCCCCAGCACAAGAAGCTGCTGAGAAGCTGCAGCCATGCAGCAGCCGCCACATGGCAGCTTCAGCTCCTGGCCTGCAGAGTGTAGGGAGACCAAGTGACCAGTCTGAGGGGTAATCACTCTTGTTTTAACCTGCTTGGATCTGGATTGTGGTCTAGGGTGGAGGTCCTGGGGTGTGCTTGCCAGAACATGTGGAGGATTGAGAGAGGGCCCCCAACTAATACCTTCGGCAGCTGAGAAAACCCCAGCATTTTGAACGAAGCTCCCCCTGTCTGGTGGCAGAGTACTACTGCGGCAAAAAGCCCTGGGGTCAAGTGACTGAATGGCAACATGAGCAGGCAAAGGAAGCAAAATAAACAGGGCATCCCAACTTTAGACTCTTATTTTGGAGACAAAAAGGATCAAAGCATGGAACAGGAGGAAGACAGTGAAGTCAGAACTCCTGCACCAAAAGCTTCAAAGGAAAATACAAACTGGTTACAGGCCATAGAAGACCTTAAGAAGCAAATAAGAGAAGTGGAGGAAAAATTGGGAAGAGAAGTGAGAACAATGCAAGAAAATTATGAAATAAGAGTCAACAGCCTGACTGAGGAAAATAAAACCTTAAAAAATAGACTAACTCAAAGGGCAAAAGAGGCTCAAAAAGCCAATGAGGAGAAGAATGCCTTAAAAAGCCAAATTTGCCAGATGGAAAAAGAATCTCAAAAGCTCAATGAGGAGAATCATTCCTTCAGAATTATATTGGAGCAAATGGAAGCTAGTGACTTTATGAGAAATCAAGATGCTGTTAAACAGATCCAAACAAATG
>NW_027187400.1:42019411-42033493 GCF_028583685.1 Petaurus breviceps papuanus
CATGGCCAGTTCCTTCAACACATTCTCTCACAGCATGACCTCCAGTGGCCTCAGCATCCTTCCTGCCCTCCTCTAGACTATGTTAGTTTGTCAATGGTCTTATGGAAATGTGGTATCCAAAACCAAACACAACTGTCCAGAGTAGTCTAACTGGGGCAGAATACAAGTGGACTCCCTATCGCCTCCCTGTTTCTCTCTTAATGGATCAAAGGTGGCATTGGCATTCTTGGCTTTCTTATCATAAGGAAAGAAAAAATTTTTGAAAAAATATTCATACATGTTTCATCTGTTGTAAACAGAATCATGCAATAGTGATGACATAATGCAATATGTAATTATGTAATAATTACATATTGTATATGTAATTATATATGTAAATATATAATAAAAACACACATATATAATTTTAAAACATAATGTAATAATGTAATAGTGATTAAGTTATTTCCTGAATAAACATATAAAATGTAAGTTATAAGCAACCAGTGGTCAAGTCCACCAACAGGTCTTAACAAGCAAGTGTTGGCAGCCAAGTGTGTTGCAAATTGTTGGGAAGTCCAACCTGAATCAGCAGAAATATTTGTGTATAATGATTTTTTTTATAATATGATACTATATGGTTACATGATGCAATATTGCATCATCAAAATTTCAACGTAGGAAAAAAACTCACAAATTTACAATAAAATATTACATCTAAGATGCATCACTTATTAAAATAGTTACTTTTTTTGAAATTACACAACTTAAAAAAAAAGAAACACTAAAGGGTTAAAGAAATTAGATTTCCAAGGGGGCAGGCAGTAATTTTTTTTAAAGGGGGTGGTAGGCTAAATAAGTTTGGGAACCTCTGACTCCAGCATCCATTGTGTAAGCTATCTCTCCTTTCTGTGACCTTCAGATTTAGTCAGCATATTTTGCCATGATCCAAATGATTAATAGAAATATTAACTAGCACACATCACACCATCAATGACTATGCTTTTCAGGTCTGTCATCCAATGAGTTATTTGTCCCTCTGGACTATGGTATTACTGGTCCCAGGTCCCAGAGCCCCAGGCCCAATGGCATGTTGGTAGATGGTTTAACAATCAGATCTCCAGTTACAGTGTTTGATGACTTCCAAGGTATAAATGCTCACCCTGAAAATTTAAGAACTAGTTCTTGTACAGCACATTGCTGAGAACCTTCTGGCCCCAATCCCACAGTCCCTGCCTATAGACTCCCATTATTTCCCTCCCACTCCCCTGCAGAAGAATGGGCAGAGCAGGAAAAATGAGCCTGCCCAACCCTTTCACCTTATGTTGCTTCTTATCCTTCCACCAACTCCAGGTGGGGTCATGGACAGGATCAGCATAGGGCTAGAAAAGCAACAGAAAATGTAAAAACAGTACAGACAGGTGCTGGGGAAGGAAGCTCCTTGAGTTTTCTAACTACCCTCTCCCCTACTTGGGACTTCTCCTGGACTCACCCACACATACCTTATTGTACTTGGCATGCAGATAGAGCAGGTGGTATACAAGGCCCTGGTAGATGGCCAAAGAGACATACGTATGGAAGCCAGACTTAGAGTTCACAAAAGGTGCTTGTGCACGATAGCGTTCCAGCCGAGTGTATCTTTGTGGGTTTGGCAAGTCCTTCAGCTGCATCAGCTCAAAAGGGCAGGGATTATGGTAGGAGAGGGTTGCTGGAGGCCTAGGAAGGACAGCGAGGGGAAGAGACTAGATTGGGCACCTGCCCCAATCTGAACAAGTCCCCTTCCCCAGCTCCTTCCATTCACATGTCATCTTTCATCCATCCATCTAACTGCTCTTTATTTAATCATGCTATCCATATATCTGTATATTGTCTATCCACTGATTTACCTATCCATTTATCTTTCTGTCCATTTATTCATCCATCCATCCACCTATCAATGAACCATCTGTTAATTCATTTATATTTCCATTCATACATTCATTCATCCATCTATTTTTCTTTCCATCCATCTATTCATCCATACAACTATTAGTCCAAATTTATTTATTCAGAAAATACTTTGTAAAATAAAAGTGGTGATATAACATAGAGCCTATTCCAAAGAGCTTATAGCATAAGAACAAGGTAGATGAAAGGTCAAGTGAAAAAATAACCAAAACAAAGTAGTGAAATCATTGTGAAGGGAGGTCTAAGCAAAGCAGGAGAAGAAATCAGAATGCAAAATGTTCCCCTACATGAGTCCCTTTGCATTGTATGGAGAAGATGGCACCTGGACTCCTCCTCCAGGAGGCTTTGCAGGGGAGGGGTCCTCAGGGATCCTGGACTCCTACAATCTTTCTTTCATCACCCCACCTCCACCCCAACCACTCTGTCATTCCTGATGAGAGTTGGGTTCAGGCTTACTCACGGCTTAATATTGATCTCATAGGTAGTCAGATGCAGCATCTGATATACCAAGATTTGATTCACTGGCACAAGCCTTTTCACCAGCTTTCCTTCTCCTTTCTTGTCAACCAGGTAGACTAGCTATGGGGGAAGGGGTTTAAAAGGAGGAGAGGGAGGGTCATTTCAGCCTCGTGTGGATGGATTCCTCCTTTGGTAACCAAACCAGCTTGGAAAGTCTACTTTCCAAACCCTATCTTTAAGGCTCACCTGCTGCAGACCCATAGTGTCATAGAAGATGCTGACTGAGGTCTCATTGGTTGAATATAGGCTTGAGGCCTGCATCTGGGAAAGACTGAAAAGAATGTCCCAGCCATCTGATGGATACAGACGATACACCTTGAAGCTGCCTTCAACAATGAACCAGATCTGGGGGCCGAGAGCCCAGAAGGGAAAAAGAAGGAGAAGGTGAGGAAGGACAGGAGCTTGAGGGCCCAGGCTGGATCCCCTGGGGGGGCTGGGAAGGAAGGTGCCCAGGGAGAGGGAAGTAGGAGCATTCAGGGTCATGCAAGAGATGAGGAACGCCCAGAGAGGGTCCTTGATTTCAAAAGGGGGCAGAGAATAGGGAGGCAGAAGCCATGGAGTGGTCAGGCCAACCTCCTGTTCCCCACCTCCTCAGTCTCAGTGATGGCGACCACTTGACCTTTGTAGGATCCAGCCATGTACTTTATTGAGGACTCCTTGGGGAATCTGGCCAAGTAAATGTAATTCTTATTGTCATAGCTGTGGGGGGAGGAGAGTGGAACCCAGGCTTGGTCAAAGGAATCTGGGGAGAGGAGCCCAAAGAACTCAGCCTCTCTCTGCTTGCCCCATGCAAACCCTCCCTGCCCTTTACCTCTCTACCTCCCCAGGCTAAAGATTCAAGGACTCCTGGGTGCAATGTCCCTGCTGAACAGATGGGAAAATAGAGGCCTGGAATCACATAATGAGTCCGAGGCCAGAACTTGAACTCAGGACTCCTTTTGCTCTAGGCCACAGTCTCAGGGCACTGAGGGCCAGCATCTAGATTTAGTATTAGGTTTACAAGCACTTACAAACATCACATTTTATATCCTCACAACCATCCCAGGGGGCAGGTGTTATTATTGCTTCCATCTTACAGATGGGAAAACCAAAGGCTGAAGGACTTGTCTTGGGTCACGCAGCTATTAAGTATTTAAGGCTGGATTGGAACTCAGGCCTTCCTTATTCCTGCAGGCCCACCACTCCATCCACTTCCACCATTTCAATGTCTAGTTACTCAGGTGACTTAGGACATTGTAGGTGAGGGGAAGGCTGTAGCCAGTTCCCAAAAGGAGCATGGGGGTAGAGGGAGAGGCTTCAGATCCCCAAAGCTCAGGGAATCCCAGGTGTGCATGTGGCTACTGGCCTGGATTCCATTCCCCCACATAGTTTCCCTTTTGCCCTCACCTCTGCAGAATAACATTGCCCCAAATGAACAGCAGGTGAGAAAAAGGGTTGTAGAAGAGACCCTTGGGCACCAGGGGGTGGTCAGTGTATTTCTCCATGCCCAGCAGCATCACAAAATCCTTTTCATCACCTGCCCAGGGATCCACACTGCTGTAGTGAACTCCCCCAGCCCACACCTCCCACCCTTCACCCAGTACTTCAAGCCCACTCACTCCCTAGCCCCCAGCACTCCAGCCTCTGACCTTCCAGCCCAACCCAACTCTCTCTCCCTGCCCACATTTCCCCAGGTATCTAGCCTTCTGATCCCCTAAAGCCCTGAGGTAAGTCTACCTACCCAGGGGGATGAAAGGGGGAATTTGAAAGAGCGAGTTGACTGTGTCCGTATGGGAGCCTTTCCGTATTGGCGAGTACTGTAAAACCTGGAAACTCGACTTGTTGCCTTGAGCAAACTCCGTGAGAAGCAAGAAAGTGTGGTCCTCTGTGTTGTACACCACCCAGTGGAGACAACACTCTGGGGCTGCAGGGAGGGGGCCAGGGCTGCTGGCCTGACGCACCTCCCGGGAAAGACCCAGAACCCCTTTGTGCACTGACAGCTTCCCCATGGCTTCAGTGCTTGCCCTGGAGAGGCAAGTAGTCTCTGCTGACTGCCCCTGTCTAGGCTGCAAGCACTCCAGAGAGCTCAGTACCTGCCCAGGGCTGATGGCCTTCCCTAGACCCCCTGAGATTCAGAAACTGGACAGGACCTGACATGTCACTGAGTCCAACACCCTCCTTTTACAGATGAGGGAACCGAAGGCCAACGTTGATGTAAGGACCTTTCTCAAAGTCAGAAAGCTAGTCAGTGGCAGAGTAAGGATGGACCAAATCCAGCACTCTCTTTTCACTGTTCCACACTACTTCCTTAGTCCTAGGCCACAACACCACCCCTCTAGCACTTCCAGCACCACAACATATCCTTACCTTTTTGGATGTCACACAGCGATCTCATGTTAGGCATCCTACTAAAAGCCACTTTGCCATCTGAGGAAGGAGGGAGGAGTGGGGCATGAGGAGAGGGGTCAGCCCTAGTTCCCTGGCCTTAAAAGTGATCCAGGATGAGCAGCCTCTAATCCCTCACAGAGGGAGTCTATAAGCATGCTATACCCAAAATGAGGTACCAGAGGGACTTCTCAGAAGCATATGTCAACCCTGGTCCATGATCTCAGACTACTGCTTTCCATTCCCTCTTTAGGTGTCACTACTGAACCTCAGGCCCCCAGCCTTACACACGCCTCCTACTGAGTCCTCCATTACTGCCCCCATGCACTGGGATCTAACCCCAGTCCTTTTCAAGGACTGGATTTAGATGCCAGGTGTGACCAGCATGGCACTGCCTCCAGACCTTACTGTCAAGCAGCCTGGGAGGTGGAAGCTAGAGGAAGAAGAAAGCTCATACCCCTGTGTCAGCCATCAACAGCAGAACCAAGACAAGATTTAAAATGGCCTAGAATTCTTGGGATAAACAATAAGTGAAAAATGTAGGTGCTTCTCTGCTTTGTGTGCCCTGGACAAGCATGCCAACTGTCTTGTCCTAGTTTGTGTGTGTGTGTGTGTGTGTGTGTTAAGTGTCTGAGGCTGGATCTGAACTCAAGTCCTTCTGACTCCAGGGCCGGTGCTAGCCACCCCAAGGACCAAATCATTATTGACACACAAGAAAGAAGGGTTCTTGGTAGTTATGGAACATTATATTTGCCTATACTAAGAAAACTGGGCTGGCATTCAGGTGAGATTCATCATGCCCTTCTCTGACAATTCAGGAATGTTAATTAACATTTTATGGGACCCATCTGCATCTTGTAATCTCTGTTAGGGGATCAGAGCTACCAGACTTGCTGGAAGAGATAAAATCCCCCCCATCCTCCCAATTTCACAAGGACAGGTAAAGACAGATGATTTATGTCCTGGAAGTATTACTGTATCAGAGATACCAACTTTTTATTATATCTTCAAGCTGACTGAGAGGGAAAGTAAAATTCCTGAGCTTAACTGAAGGGTATGACAAGGTAGCTTTAGGCAAATGCAGACTCAATTATAAAATACAGCATAAAATCAGTTACATTGTAGAATCAATATAATAGAAATTCAAGGCAATACTAATTTTGTTTTTTCATGGTTCTGAACCTGAGACCTGTGAACTTGTTTTTAAAAAAATATTTGGTTGACTCTATTTCCACATAATTGGCTTCCTTTGTCATTCTATGTATCTTATTTTATGTATTTAAAAACATGATTCTCCCTTCCCAAAGGGGTCCATAAGGTTTACCAGGCTGCCCAAAGCCGGTGTACATGACACACAAAAAGGTTAAGAAACCTTGGTCTAAGCAGAGAATATTCTTTCTTCTTTAATGAGAAAATACAGGACATCCCACTGTGAGTACCCTTCCCAGCCCTTCTCCATACTATTCCCCTACCTCCTCCTTTACTCGAGTCTTAGAGGAAGACATGGCCTTACTCTTTGCCCATAGCAGTCCCTCTACTTGTGCTGTTTATCCTGTCTCCTCCAGAAACCTTTGCCATTGAATATTACCTCTCTCATGTTCAACCTCTCTTTACCTATTAATTCCTCTCATGTTGCCTCAAACATGCTAAAAATCCATTTCATCCTTAAAACCCTGCACTCATCTCACACATCACCTGAAACCATCATCCTTCATTTCTCTTCCTTTTTGTAACAAACTCTTAGGAAAAAAAAATCTATATGCATTGCCTTCATCTCTTTACTTTCCATTGATTTTCCATCCTCAGCAAACTGGTTTCCTACCTTATGGCTCACCTGAAGCTCCTCTCTCCAAGGCTACCACAGTATCTGAAGTGCTAAATCCAAAGATCTTTTCCTCAGTCCTCAGATTCTTGACCTCTCAGAATCCTTTGACATAGTTGGCCACTCTCTCTTCCTGAATACTCTCACTTCTTTAAGTTATTGATTCCCCTTCAGATTGAGCAACCCTTCTCATTCTTTTGTAATGGTCAGACAGCTGGAAGCCCTGTCTGCTTAATTGTGTTATTTTCTGTTTTAACTTCTGTTTGTATTCTCTCAAGTTTAGGGTGCTGACTTTTTCCCCTGAACTAGGTAAATGATTATGTTTGATTGATTAAAGTAATATTGTTAACCCTTTTTGAATTGCTTTCCTTTAGAAAAGCAGATCAAAGAACCTTGTGCTAGCAGCCATCCTGGGTATGCTTGGGTGCTTGCTGCTATAGTTGCGCATTTGCCATTATTTTTTATTCTTGATACTGGTAATTTGGTATTTTTTTAAAAATCAAATTAAACAATGGTTCATCTATATTTTTTCATAAAACTAGCTCCTAGTTTAATTAGTTCAATGTTGAAGTTTTTTCTTTTAATTTTGTTGATCTCTTCTTTAATTTTCAGGATTACCATTTTGGTGTTTAATTAGGGATTTTTAATTTGTTCTTTTTCTAGACTTTTCGTTTTGGCTGCATGCCAAATTCACTAATCTATTCTTTCTCTCTGTTATTAATGTAAATATTTGGAGATAGAAAAATTTTCCAGGATCCTGTTTAGGCTGCAACCTACAAATTTTACTATGTGGTCTCCTTGTTGTCATCACCTTTAATGAAATTATTCTATGGGGGGTGGGGTGGGTGGAGCTAAGATGGTAGAGTAAAAGCAGGGACTTGCTTGATTTCTCTCCCAAACCCCTCAAAATACCTGTAAAAAGTATTTTTTAAAAGACTCTAAACAAATTCTAGCACAGCAGAAGCCACAAAATGAGACAGAAACAAATTTCTAGCCTAAGAAAATCTGGAAGGTCAACAGGAAAGGTCTGGTACACTGGGCTAGGAGAAGGAACCCAGTCCAGCATGGGCCACACCAGCATAGGCAGGGCTGTAGCAGGCCTTAGGAGGCTGATTCACTGGCAGCTGCAGCAGTTTCCAGACTTCTCCACCCATAAATGCCAGGGACAACTTCAAAGGTCAGTGGGAAAGGTCTTTCACCTGGGTAAGAGAGGAACATGGTTCAACCCCGGCTTCAGTCCCAGGGCAGTGGATGCTTCTGGAGCTCTCCACCTACAGAAGGTGGGGAAATTGAGTAGCTGATCAGAGAGGGATTGCAGGGATCTCTTTGCTGGCTCTGAGACAGAATTATTTTACTTTGCCTATGCTTGGATCTGAAGCATAGTCCTAGGACAAAGAGGAGCACTGGCATGGCAGAGCTTGTGGTAGCAATAGAACGGGAGTCCTCCTCACAGTTCCAAGCAGAAAAGAGTGCTTGTGGTTGCTCACAGACCACAACATAGGCCAAGAGAGGAGTAAACACCTGTCCTTTTATCATATAACCTTGGAAGAACTGAAAATTTACAGGTCCTTAGAAATATATTTGAAAACTGCTGCACAAACCCCCTGAAGTTTGGGGCAGTACACCCTCCACTTCACAAAAAGCTCAAAAGTCAAGTAATTGGCTGGGAAAATGAGAAAGCAGCAGGAAAAAAAATCATACTATAGAATCTTGCTTTCTTGGTGACAAGGTACTTACTTCCTTGTCATCAAGGAAGATCAAAACATACAACCAGAAGAAGACAACAAAGTCAAAGTTCCTATATCCAAAGCCTCCAAGAAAAATATGAATTGATCTCATGCCATGGAGGGGCTCAAAAAGAATTTTAAAAATCAATTAAGAGAAGTAGAGAAAAAATTGGGAGAAATGAGAGTGATGCAAGAAAATTATGAAAAACAAGTCAACTGCTTGCTAAAGGAGACCCCAAAAAAATGCTGAAGAAAATAACACCCTAAAAAATAAACTAGTGGCATAAGGGGTCCAAAAAGCCAATGAGGAGAATAATGCCTTAAAAAGTAGAATTGGTCAAATGGAAAAGGAGGTCCAAAAGCTCACTGAAGTAAATAATTCCTTAAAAATTAGAATGGAGCAAATGGAAGCTAATGACTTTATGAGAAATCAAGATATTATAAAACAAAACCAAAAGAATGAAAAAATAGAAGATAGTGTGAAAAAATCAATGGAAAAAAACAACTGACCTGGAAAATAGATCCAGGAGAGATAATTTTAAAATTATTGAACTGGGGTGGCTAGGTGGCACAGTGAATAAAGTGCTGGCCCTGGAATCAGAAGGACCTGAGTTCGGTTCTGACCTCAGACACTTAACAGGCCCCCCCCCCAAAAAAAACTAGCCATGTAACCTTGGGCAAGTTACTTAACCCCAATTGCCCTCCAAAAGGCGAATGAATGAATGAATAAATAAATAAAAATAAATGGATGAATGAATGAATAAATAAATAAAAATTATTGAACTACCTGAAAGCCATGATTAAAAAAAGGAGCCTAGACATCATCTTTCAAGGAAAACTGCCCTTGTAACCTTGAAACCAGAAAGTAAAATAGAGATGGAAAGAATGCACCAATCACTTCCTGAAAGAGATGCAAAAATAAAAACTCCTAGGAATATTGTAGCCAAATTCCAGAGTTCCCAGGTCAAGGAGAAAATATTGCAAGCAGCCAGAAAGAAACAATTCAAGTATTGTGGAAACACAATCAGGATAACACAAGATTTAGCAGTTTCTATACTAAGGGATCTAAGGGCTTGGAATATGATATTCTGGAGGTCAAAGGAGGTAGGATTAAAACCAAGAAACACCTACCCAGCAAAAGTGAGTATAATACTTCAGGGGGGAAAATGGATTTTCAATGAAATAGATGACTTCCAAGCATTCTTGATGAAAATACCAGAGCTGAATAGAAAATTTGACTTTCAAATACAAGAATCAAGAGAAGCATGAAAAAGTTAAAACAAGAAAGAGAAATCATAAGGACTTATTAAAGTGGAATACATTTCTCCATGGAAAGATGATATTTGTAACTGATGATTCCTTTCTCAGTATTAGGGTAATTGGAGGGACTATACACACACACACACACACACACACACACACACATATATATATATATATATATACACATACATAGGGCACAGAGTATGCTGAATATGAAGGGATGATATCTAAAAAATAAAATTTTAAGTGTTAAGAGGAATGTACTAGGAGAAAAAGAAAGGGAGAGGTAGATTGTAGTAAATCATCTTACATAAAAGAGGCAAGAAAAAGCTTTTATCATGATGGGGAAGAGGAGGGAGGTGAAAGAGAATAAGTGAACCTTACTCTCATCAAATTTAGCTTAAGGAGGGAATAGCATACACACTCAATTGGGTATGGAAATCTATCTTTCCCTACAGGAAGGGGATAAGGGGGGAGGGGATAATAGAAGGTATGGTAGATTGGGGGAAGGTATAATCAGAAGGAAACACTTTTGAGGAGGGGCAGGTCAAAGGAGAGAATAGAATAAATGGAGGGTGGGACAGGAGAGAGGGAAATATACTTAATCTTTCACAACATGACTATTAGGGAAGTGTTTTGCATCACTAGACATGAATAACCTATATCTAATAGCTTGCCTTCTCAATGAGGGTGGGTGAGGAAGGAGGAAGGGAGAGAATGTGGAACTCAAAATTTTAAAAATGATTGTTAAAAATTGTTTCTACATGCAACTGGGAAATAAGATATACAGGCAATGGGGTATAGAAATCTATCTTGCCCCACAAGCCAATAGAAGGGATAAGAGAAGAGGGGGACAGTGATAGAAGGGAGGGCATATTGAAGGGGTAATCAGAATGCACACTGTCTTGGGGTAGAGGGAGGGGAGAGATAGCAAGAAAATTTAGAATTCAAAATCTCGTGAAAGTGAGTGTTGAAAAGTTACAATCAATAAATAAATAAATGCAGAAAAAAATTTCTCAGGACTTAAAAAAATTATTCTGTGATTTGTTCTTTGACTCACTCATTCTTTAAGATTAGATTAATTATTTTCCAACTTATTTTTAATGCCTCCAAGGTCTTTTATAGGATGTAGTTTTTATTGCATTGTACAATGGGAGCCAGATACTCAGAAGATTATTTTGAGTCTCCCAGTTAATCAAACTACCTTGAATGAATGTAATCAGCACAAGAAGCTCTAACTCACGGGAACAAACACTTGAACATAATGCTGGGCCATCCCTTACACTATGCCTTCTTTGTTCTGTTTTTTTAATACCTGACCTAGCCTAAAGGTGGTGCAGGGATCCTATTCAGTCTTCATGCTATCAAGGACCAGTCCTGTGAGTACACTCCACCAATTAATCCAATTAACCCTCATAAATATACACATATATTCCCCATCCTGGCATGGACTTCCCTTTCTCTGGCATTTCAGTATTCTCTAAAAGGGTCTACCAACTTAGATTTGGTATAATCAGGCCAACTGTTCCTTTGAATATATCTCATGTCCTGAGAATTGACATAACCAGTAGAACAGTCTGCCCCTAACCCCTGCTACAGATCTTGGGTCCTTACATGCATTATGGTCTAAAAAGGCTGCATTTAATATTTCTGCTTTTCTGAATTTGTTTCTGGGGTTTTTATGCAAGCTTTTGTGAAGGTGCCACATACACTTGAAAAAATATATACTCTTTTCTATCCCTATTTAATATTGTCCAGAGGTCTATCATATCTTTTCTAAAAAGCTATTCATCTTAGGCTCTTTTTATCTTATAGTTAGATATGAGAAGTAAATTGAGTAAATTCTATGAGAAGTAAATTGAGGTCCCCCACTAGTATAGTTTTACTGTCTATTTCTTCCTATAATTAACTTAACTTTTAAGAATTTAGATTAAAAGATAACTTGGATACTATACTATTTATACCAAGCATATATGTTCATATTAATATTAATTCATTGTTACCTTTTAGCAATGATACCTTTTAGGAGGCTACTTTTTAGCAAAATGTAGTTTTTCTGATAATGTCTTTAGATCTATTTATCTGAAGTTACCCTTGCTCTTTTTTTTCAACTTCAGCTGAAGCATAATAAGTTTTGTTAAAACCTCTTATTTTAACTTTGTGTGTCTTTCTGTTTCAAGTGTGTTTCTTATAAACAACATATTGTTGGGTTCTTGTTTTTAATGTAGACTTAAATCCCTCTTTCATTTTATAGGTGAGTCCATACCATTCACATTCATAGTTATGATTGTTAAATATGTTATTTCCTTCCAATCTATTCTCTTCTATTTATTCTTCTATTTTTTTTACTCTGTCCCCTTCCAAAAAGTCTATTTTGCTTCTGACCACTGCCTCCTTTAAAGTATTTTCCCTCTTGTCACAACTATTCTTTTTCATAGTCCCTTCAACTCTTGCTTCCTTGTTGGGTAAGATAAATTTCTTTACTCAACTGTGTGGGTAAATATATTCTTCCCTCTTTGAACCAGTTCAGATGAGATGTTTCCAGGGCCCATAGCTGGTGGTGCTTCCAGCCAGCCCCCACCCCAGGAATCTGCTGACTTCTCTCTAGCTTCCTAAGATACCTGGGGCTGGAAAAAAAAAAATTATTCACAGTGACTTTTTGTTGGTTATTCCACTTATAATTTGATTTCATGTACTTTTGAAAACTGTTTAGTGGGGAATATTGGAAGAGCTCAGCAAAAAACTTTAGTTTACTCTTATATCTCTACTCTGTCCCTCTATACTATCTTAGTGATCTCTCATCAATTGCCACACATACAATAATCATTCCTATGAAAATGACTCCTACTTCTATATACTGTATCCAGCCCTAGCTGCTCTCCAAAACCCCAGGCCCACATCACCAACTACTTTGTAGACACCTCCATTGTAATGCCCATTACGCATCTCAATGCACTTCACATTCAAAATGAAACTTGTCCTCTTTCCCCAAAAACCCATTCCTCCTCTAAATTTCATTGTTTCTGTTATGGATACCATCATCCTTCCAGTCACCTTGATTTACAATCTAAAATTATCCTTGGTTCTTCCCTCTCCCTTCTCTCTTCTATCCAAGTAGTCACCAAGTCAATTCTCCATGTCTCTCAAATCCATCCCCTTCTCTTTACCTCCTTGGTCCATATACCATGATGGTCAAGCTCTCACCACCTTGGCTTGAACTAGTGTAATAGGCTCTTCATTGGTCTTTCTGCTTCCAGGATCTTACCTCTCCAATCCATCCTCCACATGGCTTCCATATTAATATTCTTAAAGCACAGGTCCCACCAGGTCACACTCCTAATCAAAAACCACAGAATTTTCATCCCCAATGCCTACAGAATAATATACATACTCATCAGCCTAGCATATGAAGCCTTTTAAGGTTTTCTCCAACCTAACTCTCCAGGCTTACTTCCAATTACTCCCCATCAATCAATCACTTTTCCAGTCAAAATTAGAGTAAAGCACTAATATTCCATCTGCCAACACTGTGTCTTCCAAAAGATATCTCCACTGAGGTGCCAATTCTTATAGGAAGCTTTTCTGAATCAATCTCCTGTACTCCCTCATTAAGGATCTCTCCCCTCAATTTATCTTATATTTACATATCTATGTATGTGATATATCCCCCAACTGAATGCAGAGACCAATTTTTATTTTCTCATGGGCATTTCAAACTCAAAATGAAACTTATGACAGATTTCAGCTGGAATGGACCTCAGAGGCCATCTAGTAAAACCCTTTCATTTATGAGGAAACTGAGATCCAGGGAGAGAGAATTGTTCAAGGTCACGCAGGTAATAAATGATAGAAGTGATACTTGTACATTTGAAGCAGGTTAAACATTAGAACGAGAAGGTACATCAATTGATGCAAAAATATATTTTATGATTTGCTATAATTCCTCCTATCTGTACAAATGTATTTTAAATACAAATAATTATAATCAGATATTATAGTTTACTTTGAATTAAATTTTTCATCCTACTGTCTTGATTTGCTTTGTCTTATGGATTAAAAAAAAATGCACTGCATCCATTGAGGCAGCTCGGTCCTTGGAGGTACACTAAAATTGCCATCCTTCTTAATACTTGTTTGAATAGAGGTGAAAGGAAGCATAAAGCCCAATAAAAGAAGGCCCTAAGAGAACATGGGATCACACATCACCACAATTTTAGGAGCTGTGAGTCTTTTTTGGAGAAAGGGAGCAGAAGGAAGCTACCTGTGATGGTCCCAAAGTGGAAGAAGCCCTCCTCATTGCCCCCAGCCAAGGCCAAGATGTACTCAGAGCCATTGCTGTGGAGTTCCACAGGACAAAGTTTCTTGATACACCGACTATGCAAGACTTGGACCCAGTTGCCTAGAGAGAGAGAAGGCCATTCTCAGGGATGGAAGTCTCCCCCTTCCCTCCTAGTACCACCT
>NW_027187400.1:42038493-42044908 GCF_028583685.1 Petaurus breviceps papuanus
ACTGACAGATGGGAAGACGGAGGGATAGATGGGAGGGAGGAGGAATGAAAGGGCAGATTGGAAGGAAAGAAGGAAGAACAGAGATGAGACTGAGAGTTGGAAGGGACTTTAGAGGCCATCATGGAAAGACAGAGAGGGATGGATGGATGGATGGATAGGAGAATGGAGTGGATTGGACAGAGGGCCAGCTGGACCAGGCATCTACCTGTGTGTGGTCGATGGGTGAATCTTCCAGTTTGTTGAAGAATTTCTCTACATCGGAAACTGGGGCTTGATCGAAAAACTTTTCACTGTCCTTTCCCAAGGTGCTGTACTTGTTGAGTACCACTTGCCAAGTGCAGGCATCCTCCAACTGTGGCCACAGCTGCACTGGTGGCGGCGGTAGCAGCAGCAGCAGCAGCAGCAGCAGCAGTAGGGACGCCATTAGGATGGGGAGTCCAGAGCTGGAGAGCCCAGGCAGGGAGTCATGCGCGGAACCCAGGGAAGCGGAGGGGCGCCTGCTCCTTCCCCTAGCTCCCTCGCCCTCCAGGCACCCGAACGAGCGATTCTCCAAAAACGAAGAGGAACAAGGAGTCGTTAAGTCTCTCTTTTCACCTACGGGAGAAACTGAGCCAGTGACAAGGACTTATTTGCTCCAGGCCACTGGAGGAGGGTGAGGGACGGGTTCTCTGGGCCCTAGGAGTCTCCGGCTCAACCCTCCCTAATCCTCGCCCCCTCCCTCCAGACCTATTCTCCCAGCTTCTCGGCCCCACCCCTGCTTCTACCTTCCTCTGGTCCACTTCCCCGCCCACTCCCATCCCGGCTTTAGCTTCCTTTCATCCATTCCTCCAGTCTTCCTCCTCCTCTTCCTCCACGCTAGGCCTGGGGGACGAGACACACCCAGAAGGTCCGGATCTTTCCCTTCTCCCTGGAGGGCTTCTGGCTGAGTTTCCGGTAGCCAAAGGGTTAAGTGTCTAACGGCTGGTCACTGGCACCCGACAGCACGTGCCCCGGGGACCTTGAGTGATCTTCCTCACGATTATCTCGAAGTTCGGACTTGTCGAAGAAGGCGGTTCTATAAACCTTTGTCCCAGGCAGTTAACTTTTTTTTTTTTTGTCATATTCAACTTCTTCATGGTTATAACTGGAATTCATTTTGCCTCACCCGTATCTATTTTTTTTTTTTCATGTATCAAGCTGAGCCTGGAATAAGGAAGACCTGAGTTCAGATTCAACCTTAGACCCTTACTAGCTGTGTGACCTGGGCAGACAGAATATCTAAAAGATCTTGGAGAACGATTTTGGGAATCCAAATGCAGACAAAAGAGAAAGATGGGTCCTTGAAATCAAGGAGCTTACCTTCTATGTCCCAACTAATATCCACTCTTTACGGTGTTAAGTGCTTTACAAACAGCATATTTTTTGATATCCTAGAGCTACACTCTGGTATAATAAAAGAATGGCCAGATGGGATATCTCAAAGATCTCCGAAAATACTGGGAATGCAAAGAGGGTCCTTGGCCTCAAGAAGCTTACATTCTAAGTCTCTACCAAAATCCACTCTGCTGAAAGCCTTCCCCAACCCCTCTTCATTCTAGTGCCTTTCCTCTGCTGCTTATTTCCTATTGATATTATATATATATATAGCTTGCTTGGTATATATTTACTAGCATGTTATCTCCTCCACTGCATTGTAAATTCCTGCAGGGTTTGTCTTTTGTCCTTTTTTTTTTTTTTTTGTATCTCCAGCATTTAACACAATGCCTGGCACATAGCAGGTGCTTAATAAAATAAATGTTTAATGACTAACTGACCATTTGAAGATAATATAACAAATGGGAGCTCGAAAGGGTTGGAAGGAAGAAGAAGGCTTGATGTCTAAGTACAGAAAGTCAGAAGCAGAACCAGGAGAGAAGTGAAGATTGGCCTCAGGAGAAACTCACCAGTGGGAGAGAGAGCCAACCCTGAGGGATGTTCCAGGCTGAGGAGATTCCAGATGCTAATGGAAGTTTCAGGGTGAGATGACATCCTGATCTATAGCTTGCCACTGGACCCAGATCATTCCAGAGGAGACAGTGAGGCTAATGACTTTGCACAGCCCTCTCTCACTTTCATCCAATTCTCTTGCAAGTCTGGGCATCAGCTTCCTGATGCCATGGTTCTCTTTGACAATGAAAGACAAACAACAACCCTGATTGCCTCACAAAAAAATAAATAATTAAGATTTTGAGCTGGCATCTGCCCAGACAATACCAGACACGGTATTGGGACAACACTACCAAGGATTCTTGCAGTCTAAAGATCTGACAAAAAAAATAGCCTGGGGGCAGCTAGGTGGTGAGGTGAATAGAGCATTGGCCCTGGAATCAGAAGGACCTGAATTCAAATCCAGCCTCAGACACTTAACACAAAAACTAGCCGTGTGACCTTGGGCAAGTCACTTAACCCCAACTGCCTTCCAAAAAAGCAAAAGAAAAAAATATCCTGAACAAACCAAGGACCAGTCACTTTGTGGAGCTGGCAGTGGTGGGGTTTATAGTGGCTCTGAGAGTGGCTGTTTTATTGGTGGTGAAGAGTGCCCTTGACTGGGCACTCTAAATCTCAACTATAGATATTTCCTTGACAACAGGGGAGGAGTCCTCTGGTATTTTAAATTAAGCTTTCCATGGGAAGATTGAGAGGAAGTCAATATTCCTTTATTGAAAGAGTTTATGTCAAGGGTTTTCTATCCCCCCACCCTATGTACCTTGTCCATGATTTGCCTTTACTTCTGGGGCTAATGGAAGGGTCCACCCAATACCAAGGGTTTTTTAGGGCCCTAGTATTAAACCTCTTTATCTCTTTTGTTGAGAGAGAGACAGAGACAGACAGACAGACAGAGACAGAGAAAGACAGAGACAGAGAGCTGACTATGAACCCAAGAGAATGCTTACCCTGGCAGTCAAGAGTAGACTAAGGATCCCTCAGAGTAATGGACAGAAGCTGCAGAGAAGCATATTTAGGCTCCATGTAAGTAATCTACCTTTGACCCCACCACAAGGGACAGTGACTGTGGAGACAGGGGGAAGTGAATGTGTCAAGAGAGTTTAACTAGTACTCTAAATTCCATGGATATTCCCTTTCCTGGGGATTTGAAATGACTTCTAAGAAGAAGGTAGTTGAGAAGAATGAGGACATCATTACAAGCATGAGCCAATAGGAGCAATGGGCATACAAAACAAGGCAAAAATAATTCCTCCCCTCCAGGAGCTCATAGTCTCATGAGTGAACTGAGCCTGGCCTCAATATAAAGTGCAAAGTCATGATGTAGGCTGAAAGAACGAGCTAATAAAAAAAAAATCCCACCACAAACAGCTATTATGGTAATAGTAATACTGTCAAAACTCCAAAAATATCTACGAGAAAAAGCCTCAAAGAAAAACACAGATTAGCCACAAATTTATCTAGATTTCCTGGAAGACACAAAACAAGAATTTTATTTTTTTAAGAGTATGAAATTATTTTATAAGTGAAATGAAAACGTAGAGGGATTTTTTTTTAAAGTAATGAGAGTTATGGAACAAAGGATTGGAAAGGGAATTAAAAGGTTGGCACAAGAGGCACAAAAACTTACCCAAGCAACAAACTCCCTGAATAATAGAATGAATCAAATTGAAGCTAATGACTCCATGAGACAACAAGAAATATTAAAACAAAGTTAAAAGCCTGAAAAAATAGAGAAAATGTAAGATATTTCATAACAAAAACAACTGGCCTGGAAAACTCATGGAGAAGAAAACAATTTATCAATCATGGCTTTCCTGAAAGTTTTAACTGAAAACAAAAAAAGAACCAAGCCATCATATTTCAAAAAGTTTTTTAAAAAACCTAGCCCAGATCCCTTAGGACCTGGAGGCAAAGTAGAAATAGAAGCAACCCACTGGTCACCTCCTAAAAGGAACCCCAAAAGGAAAACTACTAGGAACATTTTAGCCAAAATCAAGAACTTCTTGAGCACAGAAAAGATACAAGTACCCAGAAAGATTTTGAGTACTGAAGAGCTACTGTCAGGATCTCACAGGATTTAGCATACACCACTTTGAATGAATTGAAAACTTGGAATATCATATTCCAGAAGGCAAAGTATATAGGCTTTCAACTAAGAATAACTCATCCAATAAATTAAGTATCATCCTACATGGGGAAAAAAATGGATCTTTCATAAAATGGAGGACATCCCAACACCTTGATGAAAAGATAAGAACTGCATAAAAACTTTAAAGTGAAAACACAAGAATTAAGAGAAAAATCAAAAGATAAACATGAATGAACAGTTCTAAGGGACCTAAACAAGGATAAACTTCCTACATCGTAAGACGGGGAGATGATGCATGTTTCTCTTCTGAACCCTATGATCATTATAGGACATAAAAGTCTAATTCGACAGAAGGGTTAGAAGTTGTTGTTACGTCTTGGTTTTGGTTTGTCTTGGTTATCTTGAAAGAAGAACAGAAAAGGAAAGGAAGAGAAAGAGACAATAATCTTATAAAATAGGGATGCACAAGTAGACATATATATAAAGACCAAGGAGGAAAGGATAGGGGAATCAGGCAACACTTGAACCTCACTGTCTCTAAATTAGTCTAAGGAGGAAAGAACACATGCAGAGAGATTCGGGTACAGAATTGCATTTTACTTAACAGAGAAATAGGAGGGAAAGGGTAAAAGATGGAAGAGGGAATTAGATAGAAGGTAGATTAAGGGAGTGATTGGTCATAAGCAAAACAAACTCTAAGTAAGAATATACAACAATATTTAAACCCTTTTGCAGTGGCAAAGAATTGGAAACTGAGGGGGGCCCATCAATTGGGGAATGGCTATACAAGTTATGGCATATGAATGAGATAGAATACTAGTGTGCTGCAAGAAATAATGAAGGGGATGGTTTCAGAGAAACCTGAGAAGACTTTAATGAACTGATACAAGTGAAAGGAGCAGAATGAGAACAATTCACACAATAACACTGTAAAGACAAGTGACTTAGATTTAGGAACTCTGATCAATATAATAACCATCTATACTTCCAGAGGACTCACCTCCTAATAAAGAAGTGAAGGATTCAGAGTCAAGAATGAGACTTTTTAAAAAAAACATGGTCAACGGGGAAGTTTATTTTGCTTGATTATGCATGTTTGTAACAGGAAAAATACTCGAACTTTATCTTGTCCCACCCCAATACATCTCGTCTTCTGAAGTATTACCATTGAGGGCACCAGTCTCTCAGTCACTCAGGATCCATGACTCTTTATCTTCTCTCACCTCACATCTCCAGACAGATGTCAGCTCTTTCAGTTTCTATCTAAGCAATATCTCTGATCTCTGATTCCTTTTCCCACTCATACAGCTACTGCCTTAATTTGGACCCTTATTCCCTCTCACGTAGATTATTGCCACAGGCTTTAAACTGGTTTCTCTCTTTCAAGTCTCTCATCACTCTAGTCCATCCTACACAGGTGCCAACGTAATTTTCCTTAAACAAATTGTACTATATGACTCTCCTACTCAATCAACTCCTGTGACCAGAATAAATATATATACTCTGTCCAAAGTCAATTGGTAAGGGAGGCTTTCCCATGTGGTGGAGATAAATGCCCTACCCTGCATGTGGAACTGGGTGGAGTCAGTGAGGATGGAGAACTCCAGTCTCTTCAGGCTTCACTTTGGGCACTTCTGGATTCCAGCTTCAAAAAGGAAGATCCACTTAAGGGTGCTGTAGTAAGAAAACTCTGGGAAGACATGAGAGGAGTTGGCAGCCTCCATCATGTTCTTGTCCTTGAATGTAGAGCTTGAGGTTCCATTTCTAGGGATTAGATGAACCTGATCACATCCTCCAGAATAAGAATATTTAAAGGAGTAGATAATTATAATGCTAGCCTGGTACCCCCTCTCTCTGCCTTCCCTAGGTGTTGACTCTCTACACACAGGCACCTCTCTACAGATATAAACTATTCAGTTTTTAAATTCCTTTGCAATCTTGTCCAAACTATCTTATCTTATTGAACATTGCTCACACTTCTACACTTTGACCAGTCAATCAATTTAGTGAAGAACTCTGAACTTAGTAAAAACAAACAAACAAACAAACAACAAAGTCAAGAACTTAGCCAAGAGCAAAGAACTATGAAAAGAACTTTGATTCTGCTATAGCCCATTTCTAGAGGAAGACCTCTGCTGAACAATCACCAAAGAGAACAATGAACCAAAGTCTTCCTCTTACCTAGACACCTCTGGGTTTGTCCTCTGACTGAACCTGTGCCTGGAGCTCCCTACACCACCTTAAACCAGCCTAAATATATCCTGAGATTGCTGACCTGCAACAATGTCCATTCTATCCATTCCAATAACATATTTCTCTCTCTCTCTCTCTCTCTCTCTCTCTCTCTCTCTCTCTCTCTCT
>NW_027187400.1:42044918-42047304 GCF_028583685.1 Petaurus breviceps papuanus
TCTCTCTCTCTCTCTCTCTCTCTCTCTCTCTCTCTCTCTCTCTCTCTCTCTCTCCCCTCTGTCTCCCCCTCTCTCCTCTCTTTCTGTCTCTGTCTGTTTGTCCTTTCTCTCTCCCTCTCTCTCTCTTCCTCCCCTCTCCCTTTCCCCCTTCCCTTTCTGACTGTACACATCAGGGGGACAAGAGAGAAGCAGAGGAGGAAAGACTCAGTGAAGCAAAGATTATTAGTTTGGTTAAAGGAGACAAACAGGTTAGGTGATATGCATTTATATCATTTATTCCCTTAGAGCTAGCAGATATGTGCTGCACGGAGCCAAAACCTAAGTTCTGACTGACTGACACAAGAATGACAAAAATTTTATGTTTTAGGATAATCCCAGGATGTCTGTGTCCTTCAGATTTATGGTCTCCATGTTTTTTTTTATCCATACCATGAGAAAGGAAGTTTCTTAGTTGCAAATACAGATTGACAAGACAATTGACAAAGTAGTGTCAGTTGGAAATTACAATCCCAGGATATCTGAGTTTTCCCCCCATATGGCATGTGTCCCCAAGATAAGAGATGCCCCACTATTCTGATTGCAGGCATCCTGTCACAAACAGGAAGAATACTCATTGACAACTTGATCTGGTCTTTTAAGTTACTGACACAGGAAAGGGCATTTTTAGAGTAAAGCAAAGCAGTCTGATTGATTAGTTTAGACTTTGGCTCTTGTTAAGGTCTAATTTTGATATTAAATGATTATCATTTGGGATATGATTGATAAAGGATGTGTCAGATCAGAGTATGCAAGAAATGTGAGAGGTTCAATTTTAAAAGGGTAATAATTCCTCAGGCTGTATGTAATTTGTGTGTATATGTGTGATATAGACAACATGGCCCCTCTAGAGACATCTAGTAAAGCAAGCAGAAAGAAGTAACTTTTTTTTTTTTGCTCTGAATGTGGTGACTTTATTGATGGTACACAATACAGGACTCTAGGCTTTTCTTCCCTATTCCAGGGGTGCTTTGGGACACGGGATCCTTAGCATAGGAACATAGGTTAGGAATGTAGACTCCCCAGGGGTGGATCTACTTTTATTTTTGGCTGAGGATAAAGGTCCATAGCTTTCCACTTTACCTTGGAGGCTATGTAAACCATGAGGTCTACTACACAGTTGCTATAATAATACTCATTGTCATACCAAGAAATGAGCTTGACAAAATGGTCATTGAGGGCAATACCAGCGCCAACGTCAAAGGTAGAAGAGTGAGTATTGCTCTTGAAGTCACAGGATACAACCCGGTCCTCTGTGTAGCCCAAGATGCCCTTCAAGGGTCCCTCTGATGCTTGCTTCACCACTTTCTTGATATTATCACATTTGGTAGGTTTCTCCAGGTGGCAGGTCAGATCCACAACAGATACACAGAAGGACATGCCTGTGAACTTCCCATTCAGCTCAGGTATGACCTTGCCTACAACCCTAGCAGTACCAGTGGAAGCAGGGATGATGTTTTGGGCAGCACAACATCTATCATGCCACAGTTTACCAGAGGGGTCATTTATTGTCTTATGGGTAGCAATAATGGCATGTCCTTCCACAATGCCAAAGTTGTCATGAGTGGCCTTGGCCAAAGGGGTCAAGCAGTTGGTAGTACAGGAGGCATTACTGACAATCTTAAAGGAATTATCATATTTCTCATGGTTCACTCCCATCATGAACATTGGGGCATGAGTAGAAGGGGCAGAGATGACGATCCACTTGAGTGCACCCTTCAAGTGAGCACTAGCCTTTTCCATGGTGAAAAAAACTCCAGTGAAACTCAAACACCAGCATCTCCCCATTTCATACTGGTGGGATCCTACTCCTGGAAGATGGTGATGATTTTTCCATTGATTACCAGTTTCCCATTCTCAGTCTTGACAGTGCCCTTGAACTTGCCATGGGTGGAATCATATTGAAACATATAAACCATTTAGTTGAGGTCATTGGAGTGGTCATTGATGGCCACCATGTCTACTTTACCTGAGCTCAATGCAGCCCTGGTCACCAGGTGCCCAGTATGGGACAAATCTGTTGACTCTGACCTTCACCATCTTGTTTCAGGGATGCAACTAAAGTAACAGAACCTAGCACCGAGCCTGGGAGAAAAGCTGAAAGAGAAATAACTTTTAACCCTGGGGCCACCATCTCACAGTTGTTGGTTGGTTTATGTTTCCTGTGTCTGTGTTTATGTCTCTCGGAGTCTGTAATTGTGCTCACAGAACTTAGAAGGAAAAACTTCGCTGGCAAAGTTATCTTTCTATGTTTTGTTAGCTAATATATACCTTTGGGAAGATTCTATTCTCTTCCTTCACATTTCTGTGGCCAAATTCTTTACACACACACACACACACACACACACAC
>NW_027187400.1:42047314-42083078 GCF_028583685.1 Petaurus breviceps papuanus
CCCCCCCCCCATCATCTTCACTGTTCCTGGCTTCCTTCAAGTCTCAACTGAAATGCCGCCTTCTACAGGAAGCCTCTCCTGACCCCCCTCAGTTCTGGTCGCTTTCCTGCTCGCTCTGTCCGCAGCTTGTTTGTGCGCACTTGCTCACATGTGGTCGCCCTATCAGATTGTGAGACCCTCTTCTTTTGCATCCCCAGCACATGACACGTGCAAGGTCTTCAATAGCTTCCTCTACCCATGCTCACAACCTTGATGTGATCCTTAATCTCCCCTGCCGAACTACACATATCTAATCGGCTGTTTGTCACTTCTACCTCTAGAACTCCTCTGGAATCCATCCTTTTCTTTAATTCAATGAACTTTGTCCTCTATTCTAGGCCCTTGTCACCTCGGGACTACTCCAAGAGCCACCTGGTCTGTGTCCTTGCTTCAAATCTCTCCCCTCTACAATCCATCCTCCCCACTGATGACAAATTAATTTTCCTAAAGCCTAGCAGGTCTCACTAGGTCACCACCCTATTCAGTTAATACTCGATGGCTTTTCATCGCTCCACTTTGGCCCTTCAAGCTTCAAGCTCTTTACCACTTGGCTCCAACCTACCTCTCCAGGCTCAATGTTACATTCATCTTTGAAACGAGCCTTCCTTCTGCTCCCCCAGTACCAGACTCTTACCCTCCCCCAATCTTCATGCCTGGAATCTCCCTTCTCATCTTTGCCTCCTGGGACTTGTTTCTTTTAAATGTCAATATCTACTTATGAAGCCTTCCTCCCCGGCCCCCCCCCCCATTTTTTAACATTCTATTTATCTGGTAAATGTCTTGTATATATTTATTATGTGTATCTGTTGTCTTCCCCAATAAAACTTAAGCTCCTTTAGGGTAGGAATTATTTTTTGTTTTCATATCCCCAGTGCCAACACAAGGCAGGTACTGAATGTGTTGACTGATACAAAGAAGGTGCTCTACCAGGGGCTACCAGGATGCTAGTAAAAGCCATTCTTTGCCTCAAGAAACTTAATGGTCCAGTTGGGGAAGCAAAACTAGAAACACTTCAAACAACAATCTGAGACAATATAACGAAGCCCTGAATTGTGTGGGAACCTATGGCAGATCCAAGAAGAGAAAAGAGAAGGTAGGAGGCAAAGGCACAGTCAGGTCTGGAAGTTTCCAGACCAAGTTGAGGCCATGAGGGACTTTGGGGGATGGGAAGAAACGGATAATGGAATGGCTGGCCTGTCAGAAATTTATATAATGTGTAATAATAGGATAGATGCCCTTCACTTTTGGCAAGCATTTAGCAAGCACTGACTCTGTGCAAGGCTTTGAGCTTAAGTGCTGCAGAGACAATGAAAAAAGCAAAGTAGTCCCCACCCTAGAAAGAGGCATGTAGCAAGTAAAAAAGTTCATGTAAGAGTCTATCAGAGCATATGAAAGGCAACCTCAGAAAAGCCTCTAAGAAGTGTGTGTGTGGGGTGGGGAGCCCTAGAATCGACTCCTTGTGAAGCTGGGGAGTGGCAGCAGTACACAGGACAGCAAACAATTTATTCTCCTCTACAATTCAATCAAGTAAAATAGTTCTTTTAACAACAAATAAACCAACCTGATCATTAGGTGTCCATTACTACACAAAGGTGATGGGGGAAACTGTATAGAATGATAACCATACTTTGCTCACTCAGACTTTAAGTATCCTTCCCTCCCATTAAAGAAGAAAAGATCCTTAAAGCCCTCGAGAAGTTCTAATAAACCTTACTCTAGGATTCGCAGCCCACCCTCATTTCCAATACAATTAATCATGTGAAATTCTGACGTGGTATTTGCTTTATTCTCGGATCCTGTTTCAAGATTAACTCAGAATCCACCCATTGGGCTAGTACACTTCCTCTCCTAGGTCTGGCAGTCATCATTATTATGGTAATGGTAAGCAGGCAGGCCAGAAACTTTCCAAAGAACTCTTAGATCTTTATGGGAATAAGAATAGCATTTGTGACGACAAACCAAACTTGAATTATAAGGATCATTAATCGTCAGGAGAAGGGGTAAACTATTTCACCAAAGTCAGAAAAATCTCTGCCTGCTTCCACAGAATATATTTAAAATGTTTTCTATCATCTCAACTATAAGCAAGCAACCTATACCTCCTTATATGCATCCCTGAAATAGACCTAGGAAGCCTGCCTTTCACCTTCTACAGCCACCATCCCAAAAGCAAACTAAATAACCTGGCAAGAAACTGGTCCTTGTTTGTTATAAACAAAAAGGAAACTTTAATTAGACTCCTTTTAGAGCAATGCCAAACACTAGGACCATGTTTAAAATCACTAGAGACCTAGAAATGTTCAAGCTGGAAAGTACTCTCACATACATGAGGACTATTTTACAGATGAGGAAAGTGAGTGCGAAAAGTAACTTCCCAAGGTCAAAACAGTAGCACAACCCACATGAGTGACTTCTAACTAACAGTGAGTGCTAAACCCCAGATTGCTTGACTCCTAATTCACCCAGCACTGACTCTGGTATTATTTTAAAAAATGCATTACTACTAAAAATATATTACGCATTAATTTTAAATGTCACATGCAAGAATTGTTTGTTCTAGTAAACTCAAAATTTCCTTAGTTCAATAGACAGCACTTGCAAGCCTTTGACAAAGTTGTGATAGGCAGAACCCCCCGAATGAAATGTAATCTCTATTTTGGACTTAAAAAGTAGTGCCACTCACAATCCAGATTTTCTGAGGTTCTAAGGTCACCAGGGAGTCAGCATTCATATCCCCAAGATGAGATGACCTCCAGGGAACAGCAAGGGAGTTAATGAAGTCATTTTAGTTGGACACAGCAGGGCAATCTCCAACTCTCATGAATCATAAGTGATTCAGTTCCTTATTTGGCCAAGTACTCCTTCACCTTCAGCCTGAGACAAAGCCAAACAAAGGCTGACTTACTTGCTTACCAGGGCCTAGGACAAATAAGTACTTTCAATCTAGCCATTTCCAGGCCTACCAAGTGTTCTGAATTAACTGCTACAGACCTCAGGGGCAGGTAAAAAAGAAGGAGCAGCTCAGGAAAGTAGGAAGGAAAAAGAAAAGCTCTGCTTTCACCATCACAAGTTGAAGGGTTGCTCTAAAAAGGTCCTGACAAGTCAGAAAAGAATGTTTCTGGTGGAAAAGAGCCAGACATTCATCCAGACACTTTTGGCAGCTCTAAAACAAAAGTAAAGGAACTTTTCCTTCTGGGGACTTTGTCAGTCAGCCTCTAAACTCCATGTTACTGCAGACCCCCAATCAGCAAGAGACAATCTAAAACGATTTCAAAATGGCTGACACAGCAACCTGAAAGTCCAGTTTCCTCTGTGAAAGGGCTCCATTATGACCTCAAACCTACAATTAAGCTTCCTTCAACATCAAACATACTGACTTAATACATCAAAGCTAAGTTTCCAAACGAATCCCTCCTAAACCCTCCCCCCAAAACAGCTAAAGCATAATTACCTCAACCCTGATCTGGTAAAGGACAGGACAAGCCCCCAGGGAATCACACATACACGTGATACTGACATGGCCCTTCCTCCGACCTCAGTCTCACCACCTATGGCTGCCGAGGCAGGACTACACGCCCATACGTGCTTCCGCGTTCGCACGAACGCTCTGAGATTCCACTCCTTCTATCAATCTTCTTACTATCAGATCGGCTAAAAGATTCACTCTCTCAAAGCCCCTGAGAAAAAAATTAAAAGGCTTAGACTGTAAAATCAAGAATGTCCCTTAAAAAAATGTCTGGTCCTCATTCTTCAGTTGACACCTAAAGAAACTGAGGCCCACTGGTGAAGTGACTTGTCAAGTCACTGGCAGGGCCAACACCAAGAACAGCCTCCGAATCCCCTGGCACCTTATTAACCTGGGGCTCCTTTGTGCTTCTGACTGAACCGATGCCTTCCACTGGATCCAACTAGCAAAAAGAAGATAAGCCTCTTGGACAACTCACTATGAACAGCACAACACTTTGGAGCCTGTCTTGGAGGCCCAACTTGTATGACTGTGAAGCTCTTGGGCACATTCCACCAAAGATTCAAAGAAAAGCCAAGCCACAACTTAAAAAAAACCCCATACTTGGTGTTAGTGCCCAAGCTTGTGCATGAGGTGATTGGCACATATAGACTGTTACCGCAAGGCCCAAGGACCCAGAACTCACTATTCCTAACTGCTGTAGAGTTTCTTAGTCTGCAAGTTGGAAAATGACAAATTCTTGTTGGCCAGATTGCCTTTTGATGATTATAATTAGGCACTCCTACAAAAAACGTCCATGTTCCAAATTCACTGTGGTTATAAATGAGCACATTATAAATTTTTAAAGTTTTCAGCCTCTCCTTCCAGTAAAGTGACTTCAGGTGCCTAATTCTTCTAGTCATTTTACCATCCTTTTCTACAACCTGACAGTTTTGGAAATTGAAAACATACCTATTTTCCTAAAAATCTCCAGAAAAAAATTAGTTCTCTTATCTTAGAGAACAGCTCCTATCTTCTTACTACCTTCGAATATATGCACTGACCTGTCCAAATAACCCTGACCTTAGATAAGAGAGGGTATTCAACCAGCCTAACAGTGAAATACATTTTTTAAAAGGTCAGCAGGTATGGACACATGATCTGCTATTGTACAACTTTTCATCTCAGCTGACTGGAGGGGGATGGTGGAAAGAAAGTCTTTGTTTCATGTTCAGGTTTTGGAACATGGCTGGCAGCCCAAGCTTCCAGATGAGCAATGGCCACCTCTACCTCATAGGGCTCAAAGGAAATCTGTTAAGTTACAGCTGGGCTTTTGGCAGGTGGAACCAAGGAACAGTCAGAGGCTGTACAAAACCCTGGGCTGTGGAGCACAATGACTCACCAGTGATCCAATGTCTCACTGCAATGTCCCTGCCCCCATTTCTGGTGCCCACCTCTGCCACTCACGAATCTCTAACCCTGCTGCTCCATCTACAACTCAGCCAAAACCAAGCTTCTCTAGACAAACCAGCGGTCTCCAAGCCTACAAAGCCCATCAGTCTTTGCAGTTCCCCCCGACCGGGCTGAGGCAGAACTTTCATTTCCTATGTTTAATATGACTGTACATACACAGCCCAAACAGGAGTGCCTGCTGTGCTGGGGGAGGGGGAGAGGAAAGAGAAAAAATCTGGAACTCAGAATCTTAGAAAAGTGAATGCTGAAAACTATACTAATTAATCTTTTTAAAAAAAAAGGGGGGGGGGATTTTTATTTCCTCCTCCGGGACAAGGTTCTTGGGAAACGTATTTCCTCC
Source organism: Petaurus breviceps papuanus (assembly GCF_028583685.1). Taxonomy (NCBI): domain Eukaryota; kingdom Metazoa; phylum Chordata; class Mammalia; order Diprotodontia; family Petauridae; genus Petaurus; species Petaurus breviceps. The sequence continues at coordinate 42,052,612 of NW_027187400.1, forward strand.
TTAAGCAATGCATTTCCTCCCTGAGCACTTGCCTCACTCCGAGGGCACGAACCAGTGCTGGCGCCCCACACCCCAACAGGGAACCTAGGGCCAAGTCCACCTACAGTGACGAGGGGCACTGATGCGGGGCTGCTCGGGCTTACAAATCAATTTACATCCATTTGATCTTCACAGCACCCCTGTAATGGGGAAACTGAGGCCAAGAGGTTAAATGACCAGCTCAGGACCTCTCCGCCCCAGGGGCCCTCTCCCTCCCCGCGAGCCGGGGGGCGCAGGCCCCACCACGGCAGGGGCAGCCCCCCCCGACTCCCGCCAGCTCACAATCCGCCCTGCCCCTCCCCTTCCCCACCTCCCTCACCCTGCAGGTCGGCCTGTTCTCGGGCGCCGCTGGTGCTGGCCGCGCTGCCGTCGAAGCCCCAGGCCGGCCCGGCCAGGAGCAGGGCCCCCAGCAGGGGGAGCAGCGCCTGGAAGTGCGGCGGCCGCCGTGGTTGCTGCCCCATCCTAGGCCCGGCTCGGACCGCCTCGCGTGGGCCGCTGCCGCAGCCGACCGGAGGGGAGAGGGGATGGGAAAGAGGGGGCTCGCGCGGCCGCCGCCGATTGGACGGTCTCCGCGGTTCGAGCACAGGTGGGGGTGGGGGCGGGGACGGTTCGGTCAAAGGGGCTCGCGCCGCTGCGGCCGCCGCAGCCGTTGATTGGACGGGCTCCGAGGCTGGCGCTCAGGTGGGGGCTGGGGAGGTTCGCCGAGATGGGCTGGAGTGGTCCGCGGCCGTTGGCTACGGCTGGGCGTAGCGCGGGCCGCAGACGGCGATGGAGGCGGGGGTCCAGCTGTGGCTTTGGTGTGCGCAAGCGTGCGCTCGCTCGCTTCCCCCAGCCCCCGGGAAGCGTCCTGCCGCTGCGCGCGCGCCCCAGCTTCTGCGCCCCAGCGCGCGAGTCGCCGCCGAACGGAGGTGTGGGGAGGCGGAGGAAAGGGCGGGGCCACACGCACCTAGGCCAGGGCGGAGGCCCCGCGCATGCGTGTGCCGCTAAGCCCCAAGCTCTCCGCACCTGAATACGGCTCTTCCCCTCCTTTCCCCCTCCCTCCAAGAGGAAGGAAGGGCGGGGCCGCTTGCACCTTTCTGAGGACGGAGGAACCGCGCATGCGTAACCGCTAAACTCGGCTCCCTCCGCCGCACCTGTGGCTTTTGCTCCTCCTCTCTTTTCTCTGGCTGGAGAAAAAAAGGGGCGGAGACGTGGTGCCCATTCACCTTGGCGCAGGCGCACCCTGCCCACTTCTTCCCCCCTCCCTCGCCGCACCTGAGCCCCACCTTCAGGGGAGCGTCGCGGCTCGGGTTCCGAGGGGCGGGGCGTTCTGAGACTCCGCCCAAGGAATGCCCCCCATTGACGGTTGTTGGGCAGTCCCAGGCAAGCTTTGCCTATTCCTACTGCTCCCCAACTTCGGAGCCCCTCAACTCCTAGGGGATCCTAGTTTTAGAAAGGGATCATGGAGGGCGGGGACCAGGCTGCCCGCGTCTCCACCTTTACAGGATAAACTTGGGGTTTGTGGACCCAGATATTTGAAGCCCGCCTCCCCCCCCTTACCTCCTGGGCTTTCAATGATGTAGCAGCGTCTACGACTGAGAATTTAGCAGTGTCTGTCATATAAGGGGCGCTTAATAAATGCTTCTTTAATGTATAATTGGTATATTGCTTGCCTTCTCAAGGGGTGGGGGAGGGAGAGAATTTGGAACTCGGGATTTTAAAAAATTGATGTTAGAATTTTTAAGTAATCGGGAAATATTTAACGAAGCAAATATATATATATATATATAATAATGCGTGTTGACCTATTGACTACACTTCTAATTTCCTAAGTATAGGGAATTCCCAAGTGAGGAAACTCTCTTCCAATGCAGATCGCCACCTTTTATGCCAGCTTTAGTTTTAGGGAGTTGACCCTGGAGCGCTCAGAAGTGGAGCACCTTGCTAGACTCACTAGGCTCCGTCTCCTGGGCTTCAAGACGAAGCCCTCCATTCACTAGAGCCCTGTGCCTAGTAAGAAGGAGCTGTGGATTCTAGAGGTGAAGTTCCTGGTTCCATAGGTTCCGATCCTGAGCAAGTTACTTATTCGCTGTGAGACCCTGGGCAAGGAACTTCTCTCCGATATTAGCTTCCGATATCTTTTCTGTGAAATGGGAATAATGCTGCCCTTCTACCCCGAAGAGCTGTTGCCAGTAGTGTACTTTGATACATCAGTATTACCGAACCGACAAATATTTACAAGTGTCCCAAAAGTCTTGGGGTAGTTCTAAGCCGAAGACATTTGGGACGCCTTGTATTAAAAATGCCAAAACCAAAATGAGACAGTCCCTACCTTCAAGTAGCTGACATTTTAAAAGGAAAGGGCCCGCGATACATGCACCAATTAGTAAAGTGCCCGTTAGATATAATGGGGAATCAGGAAAGGCTATAGAGGAAGGCGGGCCTCAGGATGAGGGATCTTAACTCAAGCCAGGAGAGCATTCTGCCATAAATCGGAGCGGCGGGGGCGGAGGGGGGTTGGATAAAGCAAAATGTAGTCAGAAATAATAACGGCTCCCATCTACTCTGCCGATAATCCACAGAAGTCGGGGAAGTCCCACCGGAGATTGGTCAACCCCGCCCATCTGGGAACAGCTGGCTCCAGCTGTTTAGAGTATCTGGAGAACAAACAGCTGCTCCGCCCCCAACTCTCCGGGTTGAGGGCCAAACTAAACGGTGGGGTGAGATAGGGATCGGTCACCGCGCACCCCCGTGACCACTGAGAGTGGGGGTAGGTTGGTTGCTCGGATTGTCTCGGTCCCCAGCGAAGACTGAGAAGAGTTCGGGGAGGGTTTTGAAATAGGGTGGTGGGCAGGAGAGAAAATAGGACAGGGAGGTGGGGACGGACCCTCGGGTTCCTGGGTCCGGCTCTAGGCTTTCTCCCATCTCCACCCCCTCCTCCCAGGCCCCGCCCCCTTCCTCTCTCCCTCCCCCTCCTCTTTTAAGAGTGGCCGGCTGCTGCCTCCCTTGTCTATCATCCCTAGGGGGGCCGACGCTGGGGATGGCTGCTCAGCGGCTCGGCAAGCGGGTCCTGAGCAAGCTGCAGTCACCCTCCCGGGCCGGGGGCAGTCCCGGAGGTAGCCCTGGAGGCCTGCAGAAGCGACATGCTCGAGTCACGGTCAAGTACGACAGGCGGGAGCTGCAACGACGTCTGGATGTGGAGAAGTGGATCGACGGACGTCTCGAGGAGCTGTACCAGGGCCGGGTGAGGCCAGGGCCCCAGGGAGGGATCCCCAGAAGGCTGCAGGGTGCTCCAAGCCTGGGGAGGCTGGCTGTGGCATCTTCTTTCGGCCATGGGCTCTTAGTGCCCCACAACATTAGAATCTTCGAAGGGCCGAACTGGAAAAGACCTTAGGAAATATGCAGCAGGACCCCTCCCCCCATCTGGCAGATAGGGAAACTGAGACTCAGAGAAGCTAAACTTGTCCCCAAAGTGGTTGCCTTTCCCTGCTCACTGTCCATTTCCCTCTATCCACCTCCATTCTCCTCTCCGAAGCAGCTGTCCTTGATGTGGCTTCTGCCGATGCCCCTTTCCTCACGAGGGCCTAGCCTATCCCCCCCTTTCCTCTCCACCATCCATCCCCCTTTCTAATGACCCTTCGAAGTATGAGGAGGACCAGGGGAAGACCAACATGAGAGGCAGAAATAACACGGATGAACCTCACGTATAGGCAGGTATATACACAGCTGTGCAAACCTTAAGGGTGGCAATGTGGGCAGTGGGAGACCCACAGATATATGCAAGTGACAGACGCTTCTAGAGATACACAGGCACATACTCAAAGACACCCTCACATGCTCCATGCTCAGAAAGCAACACATCCAAAGGCACAAGGAGATACATACATACACAGAGGACTAGCCATGACCACGGAAGGACACAGGAATCCACACAAGGACACAGCTCCCTCCCATCCCTGGACATGCTGGACATCTTCCTGGTTCTAGACCAGCCTCACAAGCCAGCAGGAACCTATGTAAACAACACTTCTTTCCGCCTGGAGCAGAAAGACAGTGTTTGGTGTTTGGGAGAAGGGCTGGAAGGTTTCCAGAAGCTGGAGTGTCTGTTCTTCCAGTCTGGTCCAGCCTAACCCCCCATGCCATGGGGATTGGGGGAGGTAGAGCCAGGAGACAGCTGATTCTGCTGCCCCCCCTACTACAGCCCCAAGGCAGGCAGTGCCCTAGCCTCCCCCTGCTTCCCCTTGCCTCCTGTCTCCTTTCCCTGGGGCACAGCTGGGCCCTGTCCCTAGAGGCTGGCAGGAAGCCAGACCAGACTGGGCAGATAGCCCAGACCCCAGTGCTAAGAACTGCCAGGTGCCCCCCAATCCTACTCTCCACCCAGCAGAGTGATCAGAGACAGCAGGGACCTCTCCTGGGGACACACAGCATCATCTTGGGGTGGCAGAGGAGTCCCCAAATGCCTTTGGGTTCCCTCTTGAATTCTTAGACTGAGTGCCCTCTCTTCTATTTCTACTCCCAGAGTCCCGAGGGGACCCAGGCATCCTGGAGCTGGGATCCACAAGAACAGCTCCAGTTCCATTCCACTCTCCCCTCCCCCTCCTCCCTCCTTTCTCCCCAGCTCAGACTTTTCCATGAAAGGGCAGAGTCAGGGGCCTCTGGCTGGGGACCCAGGAGATTTATCTCTCCCCACCCCCACCCCCAACCTTAAATCCAGGCCCCTGGCATTCCCAAGCAGGACTGAGCCTGCTTCCTGGCTAGCTCTAGGATTCCAACTTGGACACTGGATTCCTCTGCCCCCCCCCATCTGCCCTGAGGACCCCTCTGTCTCCCCCACACACACTCTTTGTTGTTGGAAATTTCCAGGATGGTCTGAGACAATTTGTAACCCCTTCCCACCCTTCTAGGATATATAGAATCAGAGAAACATATGTGAAGAGGGTGCCTTGGATTTGGCAATATTTTCTAAGTCCTCCTAAACCCACCTAGAAGGAGCCAGAGGTGTGGGCAGAGCTAGGTACCCAGGGAGCTTCTCCACTAGGAAGGCCAGATTTCTGAAGGGAAGGGCTCTCAAAATTAGAAACAAACCAGCAAGGCATAGGAAGGCCTCAGTGGTGATAGTAGGGGGCAGTATTGTATGTGTTTGGGGGTGGGGGGGAGTTTGGTGCCTTCTCTCAGTGCTTGGCCCAGATGGCCATGCCTGGTAGTACCATCTCTGCATAGCACATGCCCCTGCCTGGAGTCTGACCTAGTCAGCTGGTCATCCTCTCCACACCAATCTTTGGAGCTGTGGCATTTTCTGGGTCCCAAAGCGACAAGAGGTAGAAGGGTTTTGGGGGGGAGAAAAGGAAGAGAAAGATGAGAGGCTTGAGGGGATTCCCAAACCCTAACTGACCCCTGACCTCCTTGCAGGAGGAAGAAATGCCTGATGAAGTCAACATTGATGAATTATTGGAACTAGAGAGTGAAGAAGAGAGAAGGAGAAAAATTCAGGTGTGTGTCTCTCCCCCATTAGATTGTAAGCTCCTCGAGGGCAGGGACTGTCTTTTGCCTCATTTTGTATCCCTGGTGCTCAGCACAGTGCCTGGCACATAGTAGGCATTTAATAAATGTTTATTGACCAAGTGATCGATTACATAGGGAGTAAGAAATGGAAAGAGGGCTTTAGGGTCTTGGGGGACAAAGAGAGAAAAAGAGAGACCCCTGGGAATAGGGCAAGAGAAGGAGATGAATGGCTGTTTGGCTTTGGGGCTGTCCCTCTCAGGTTTTTCCCTCACACTTGGGGAGAAGCAATAGATCTCCTACCTCTACTTTCAACCCTACTCTGCTTTTTTTTTTTTTTTTGAAGGGAGAAGGCTGGGCAATTGGGGTTAAGTGACTTGCACGAGGTCACACGGCTAGTAAATGTGTTGAGGTCACATTTGAACTCAGGTTCTCCTGACTCCAAAGCTGGTGTTCTATTCACTGTGCCACCTAGCCGCTCCTCACCCCTACTCTGGAAACCAACATGAAAAACTTTCATTCCCTGCTGTGCTGATGGGGGTTGGAGGTTGGGGGTAGGGAGGAATTATATGGATGGGGGAAGTTTGGTTTGCATGTCTCATGTATTTTTTTGCGGGGTGGGGGGGTTCCAGGGAATCTTGAAGACCTGCAGGAACCCCACAGAGGTAAGTCCTGCCCCTTGTTCTCAGGTCCAGAGAATGTAGGAGAGGTGGGAAAGGGAATATTACCTCCATTCTGCAGACCTACTTGCCTCCCCAAGCTCTGTCCAGGCTCTCTCCTTTCTCCTTCTCCCCTAGTCCTGATCTCCTGCCTCTGTAGCCCTGTCCTTTCCTCTTCCCCACCCCCTCTCCTCCCCTCTGAATGTCTCTCTCTCAAGCCCTCCCTCCCAGATTTCTCTCCCACTCCACCCTCTTTACCATAGCCCATCAATCACTGGACAGTTGGAGGTGGGGGTGGGGTTAGTTTTTCCTCTCACTTCTTTGCCTTCCCCTTTCCCCCAGGATTTTGCCAAGGAGCTGGTCCTGAAGCTTCGGGGGCTTCACAAACAACCAGGCCTTCCCCGAGGCAGCCCTTCGGATGATTCAGATGGGGGTGGCATGAGCCCAGTGCAGGATCAAGCCAGGACAGCCCCTCACTGAGCGCTCCCTTTCACTCTGATGCCTTCCTTGGAGAGATGGCGTATTCCTGTCTCTCCATTCCCCACATCCTTCTGCCTGGGACTATGTTTATAAATTGTATTTTATGGTGTTTTAAAAAGAAAAATGTGTTTGTGGTTCAGGCATTGACTCCCTTGAGGTTCTTTAACCTTCCCTCAATTCTCTCTCTCTTGATGCTTTTTTCCCTGCTAGCCCTTCCACCCAGCTGTCCCTAGACTAATGGGGACAGATGGAAAATCAATTGAGCCCCCACCCCCAGGAGAAGAGAGTATGAGAACAGAGCACAGCTGGAGTCCCTGGAGACCCCGGGATCCCTACCTCCCAGCTCCTGGTTTCCTGAGCAGTCCCCTCCTCCTTTCCCTTCTTGAAGGATGAAGCATCAAGTTATTGTAGAATCCTGGGAGGCAGAGTTAGAAAGGCGCCCAAAGGGTCTTCCAGCCCAACCTTCTCATTTCTTCATTTCTTTACTTGCTAAGGAAACTGAGTCCTAGAGAGGGGAAAGAATTTGTTTCTGATTCCTGTCTCCAATGTCAGATAGGGACCCAGCAGAAGGCTGTGGTCAAAACTGGAAAGCTGGAGCTGGGAGCCCTGAGGTGGGTGGGGGTGGGAGGAAAGTATAGCAGGCGAGGAGCACCAGCCTGTGTGGGCATGGCTCCCCCAGCAGGGGGGATGGGGGGTAACAGCACCCAGATGGAACCACTTCCCAATGGGGCAGCCACTATCACAGGCCCTCTGGGCTACTTCTGAATAAATGCACAAGGACCACCCTCAGATTCAGGAGAAAGTCAAGGCTGGGCTTGTTATCATACTGGAGGAGAATCACCAGGAGTAAGGTGGGGTTGGCGGGTGTAGGGTGTAGGAGACATGGGAGGTGGGGCAATAAGAGGGCATAAGATCATGGGTCAGAGAACCTGAGCAGGAAGGAACCCCCGAGGTCTAGCCACGGTCCCTACCTTCTCATCTAGCACACCTCCCCCCTCCCTCTTCACTTTTTAGGGAAGAGGAAACTCAGGCCTAGGAAGTGAATTGGCTTGCCCAGGGTCCCACAAATAGTACATTTCAAGCTGTGGGCTCTGAATCCAGGCATATTCCACTGCAAGAGACTGGCTCCTGAAGTTGGAGGGGAAGGAAAAAGGGAAGAAACAAGGAAGAGGGGCCAGACTCCCAACTAGGGTAATTGGAAACCTGGAGAAAGCTGGAGGCTGAAGGAGGAGCTACGGTAAGAGGTGGGTGAAGGTTGAGGCATAGAGGGAAGTGGGAAGTGATTTGGGGGTAGGGACAAGAATGGAGAAGAGGCTGGATAGTTGGGGAGGATAAGAATATGGGAATATTGTTGTGATAGTAGGGTAGGGTGCAAAGGACCATGGGGACCAGCCGAAGGGTGAGTGGGCGCGTGGAAGCTGCCAATGATGCATCTGGAGGCAGGGATGGAGAGGAGGCTAAGCTCATTGAACGGGAGAATAGGAGATGGGAGTGGGGGAGATAAGGCCTGAGGTATCAAGGTTTGAGGTTGGAAGGGAGACCATAGAAGGGAATAAATACTGAAAAGAAGCTTGGGAACTGTGGGGCTGCACTGTAAGCCAGTGAATGGCGAGGTGAATAAAAGGCAAGGATGAATGAAGGAGAGCAGGGACCCTGAAGAGGCTGGGAGCTAGGGCCAGTGCCAGGGGGATAGCAGTGCTTGGACTGTGGAGACATCTTCAAAGAAAAGTAATAGAGGAAAGCTCTGGGGAGGACAGAGACAGGGAAGAGAGAGGCTAGAGAAGAAGGAAGCACATTGACCCAGGTATCAGAGAACCTGGGTTCAAATTCTGGTTCTGTTACTAGCTGCGTGATCATGGGCAAGATATTTCAATCTATCTAGGCCTCAATTTCCTTATCTGTAAAATAAAATGAGTAGATTAGATGGCCTTTGACGTCCATCCCCCCAGTTCTAGATCTATGCTCCTATAATTTGGGGGCTAGAGCTGATGGGTGGAGGACAGAAAGTGAAAAGTAAAGATCAGTTTGGGGTGGGGGAAATAGAAATGAGGTTGGAGAGTAGGGGTAAAAGACCTGGGAGGTTTAGGGGTGTGGAAGTAGGTGATGGGAAATGCCCAAGGCAGGGTTGGGAGAAACCTGTGACCTGGAGGTGTGATGCCAATGTGTGGATAAGAGTTGCAGCAGGGGACTGGGGAGGTTCAGGGAAGGGAAAGAGGACAGGCAATGAGGGGCTTGCTTCTTGGATCATAAGCCCTAGCTCACCACCTGCAAGTTTCAGGAAATGAGAGAGATGAGGCAATTGAGGGTGTTGGGGGTGGATCTCCTCAAATCTTCCCATCTGGACCTGTACCTCTTACTATCTTACAGCTCTTTAGGGGAATTGGGCCACTCCCCCAGCCTCTCTCACCTCTTGCTTCCAGCTCCTCACTCCCTTCTGCCCCAGTGCCAGCGCCCAAGGGACAAGGGAAGTAAACAGGGCCATACAGAAGACCCAGGGCTCTCTGCCAACCTCTTTTCCTTCTTTGCAATCAACTTTCTACAAGAGCCAAGAAGTCTGCTCCAGCTTGGGAGTGGGGGGCAAGAAGGAGATTGGAATTGTCTTGGGGTCAGGGGTCTCTTTCTTATGTAGATGAAGAGACCAGGTCCCTTGGTGGGACCCAGAGGTATGGCCTTCTCAATCCTCGGTCCTTATGCTCCCTCACCCACCCTGCCTCTCAAGTTTCCACCAGGACTTTGAAGTTTACATAACATTTCATACAATACTTAACCACCCAGTAAGGCAAGAAGGGTACATATCATTCCAATTGAAAAGAAGAGGAAACTGAACTCCAGAGAAAGTGAAGTGACCTGTCCAAGGTCACAAAGCTAAAAGGAATGAGATATGTGATTGGAACTATCACTGGCTCCCAACCGTACCTGGTTTCAACCACACCCACAAATAAAAATCTCAGAGCTGGAGGGGTGGGTATTCATCACTCCTTATCCATTTACTTCAGTAACCTAGAGCAAGCAACCCCTCCCCCACTTCCCAAGTGCCGACCAAGGCCCACACCACTCCCCCTCTCCCAGTTTAGGAATAGGAAGTCAAGTTCTCTTGTGACCTCCACATTTCCCTTCCTGTCTGTAGCCCTTAGTGTCCCAAGCACCCAACAGGCAGTGTCTTCTCTGGGTATGTCTCCATCGAAAGCAAATTCAGATGCCCCCTTGTGGCCTCGTTGGCCCTGGAGATGCTGTTGGAGAGCCCGTCTTCCCGGATTTCTTGCCCAGGTGTACCCATAACTCTTGTTTCCATTTCAGAACTCTCCATTCCAACTCCACCAGAGCTAACCTAATTCGTGTAGGGCAGTTTTAGGGAAGCCCAAGTGACCCTGCTTCTTAGAAAACCGGGGCTTCACTTTGAGATCTTGCAAGAGGGAAACTTCCTTTAGGGGATGGGTTTACCTCACACGGCCTGGAGCTTGGATAAAGAAAAGGCCTGGGACCTTTCTCTCCTTTAGTATTCCAATAGAATAAACAAAAACAGGTTCTGAGAGAGGAAACTGGTTCGAAGTCAGACTGTGAATCGCGAGCCATAGCCAGTGCCCTTACTGGGCTGGTTCTCCTGGCTCCACAAGGGACCACAAGGGTGCCAGGCTGGGAGAGCCAAGGCCTATGCTCCCTGGAGAGGAATTCATGATGGGAAACCCTATCATGCAATCTGCCTCGGGCAAAAGATGTGGTTAGATAATCTATGGGAAGAAAGCCTTGAAAAGACATTCGAATGCCCCAGAGCTTGGCCTTTCAATTCCCAAAGAACCGGAAGCCCCATGAATCTATGACCTCCTGGTCACAGGAAGGCTGCCAGAAGAGGCCAGGTGATTAGCATGGCATAGAGGACTGGACTGGGAATCTGGAAAGCTAGGTTTGAATCCTTCTGCAGATAGATAGGGAATAGTCATTTTATCTCAGCCTGTTTTCTTATCTGTAAAATGGAGATAACAACCCATAGCTGATTTCTGAGGCCCCTTCCAGCTTTAAGGCCCACAACCCTAGTTAGGAAGGTTCTGAGATGAGCTTTGTCACTGGTAGGGAGCTCAAGCTATCTGTCCCCTGTCACCTGAGGTTTGCACCTCCCCTCCAACATTCAAGGGTCAGCTTCAGTGTCTCTTCCAAGAAGAAGACTGAGGCCTTAAAGGGTCTTATAGAGATGGACTATTTAAGGACCAAGTATGCCTGGAGGCCCCAGGTTCCCCACCTCTGCTCTATCCTATTTACTGTTCGACATTCAAAGTTCAATTTTAAAAATAGACACACACGTCTTTTAAAATTTTATTTTAATTTCAGTTCCAAATTCTCTCCCTGCCGCTCCCTTCCTCACCCATTGAAAAGACAAGAAAAGCAAAGCTCATTACAAATATATAGGTGTATCTCATTTTATCGCTCGTTGCAGGGATTGTGTTTTTTTTAAACATGTTGAAGGTTTGTTGCAACGTTATTCTGAGCAAGTCTATTGGCACCATATTCCCAACAGTATGTGCTCACATCCTGTCTCTGTGTCACATTTTCGTAATTCTCACAATATTTCAAACTTTTTCATTATTATTCTATCTGTTATGGTGATCTGTGATCAGTGAGCTTTGATTCTGGGGAGCCATGAACTGCTCCCACATAAGAAGGTAATTTTAATTGATAAATGTTGTCTGTGTTCTGACTGCTCCATGCACCCATTTCTCTCTCTTCTCCTCAGGCCTCCCTATTCCCTGATATTGACATTAGGCCAATTAATAACATACACATGGCTTCTAAGTGTTCTCATGAAAGGAAGAGTCAAATGATTTGGCAAACTTCATTGTTTTCTTATTTTAAGAAATTGGCGTAGCCATTCTAGCCTTTACCATCATCACAAGACCTTCCACCACCAAAAAAAGATTATGACTTGCTGAAGGCTCAGATGATAATTAACATTTTTTTTGGCAATAAAATATTTTTAATTAATGTATATTATTCTTTAGACATAACACTATTGCATACTTCATAGACATAGTATAGTATAAACATAACTTTTGAATGCACGAGGAAACCAAAAGATTTGTGAGGCTTGTTTTATTGCAGTATTCACTTTATTGTGGTGTTTGGAACCAAACCCAAAATGCCTCTAATGTATGCCTGTATTTTTGTTGTTTGTCCAGTCATTTTTTAAAAAGTTATACCCGACCCTTTATGACCATATTTGGGGCTTTCTTGGCAGAGATACTAGAATGGTTTGCCATTTACTTTTCCAGCTCATTTTACAGATGAGGAAACTGAGACAAACAGGGTTCAGTGACTCCCAGGGTCACTGAGCTAGAGTCTGAAGTTAGATTTGAACTGAGTCCTAACTCCAAAGCTGGTGCCTTATCCACTGCGCCCCCTACTGGCCTGTATGTAATCATGCAAAACAAATTTCTACATTACACATGTTTTCCTTCCACTCCCACCTCCCTGCCAAACAACAGAAAAGAAAATATTCTTTGATCTGCCATCTATGTCCATCATCTATCTATATAGAGATGAGTAACATATTTTATTATGAGTCCTTTGGAATTTTAGTTGGCCATTGTATTGATCAAAGTTACTAAGTCTTTGGTTGATTATCTTTGTAATATTGCTTTTGCTGTGTAAATTGTTCTCCTGCTTCTGCTCACTTCACTTTGTATCAGTTCATACACGTTTTCCCAGGTTTCTCTGAAAATGTCCCTGTTATCATTTCTTACAGCACAATAGCATTCCATCACAATCATACACTTGTTGAGCCATTCCTCGGTGGATGGGCATCCCCTCAGTTTCCAGTTCTTTGCCACTGCAATAGAAGCTGCTACAAATATGTTTGTCTACATGGGTCCTTTTCCTCTTTCTCTGATCACTTTAGAGGCATGGACCCAGTAGCAATATTGCTGGATCAAAGGGTATTCTGAGTCTAATGTCTTTTGGGGCATAGTTTGAAATTGTTTTTTTTTTTTTAAAGCAATTGGGGTTAAGTAACTTGCTCAAGGCTACACGGCCAGTTATTTCTGGGTGTGGTGCTGAGTATGTGAGCCCAGATTTGATCCAGGTCATTCCGACACTGGAGCCAGTGCTCTTACTCACTGAGCCACCTGGCCGCCCCTATAGTTTGAAATTGTTAAAGCCTATTTCTGAAATGGGCTTAATTCCCTCTGCTCCAGAATCAGCTCACTTTATGCCATTGGAGACAGGAGCTTAGTCTTCAGTAAGCGATATATAGAAGCTCAGCAGGCTTCAGGTTAAGATAATTTTAGAGACAAATGGGACATCAGTGTCCAGTATCTTCCTTATTTGGCAGCCTTTTAGGCTAAAGCTTCCTGCATGTTGATCGTTTGAGACTGGGTGAACTTCCTCCACTCCCAGATTATCGTTGAGCCTTTGCTGAACCCCAACCAGAAACTGTGTGGTGCTAGATTGGATTGGGAGGAGGGGGAAGGAGAAGCCGAAGGAGTTGATCCAGGTGCATGGTAAGCAATAAATAAATGCTCATTATCTCCTTCTTTATATTTCATCTTGTTACATGTACATTGTGGGTTTTGTTATATGTGTCTCGTGATTTGTCTTGTTATCTGAAATAGGTGTGACCTGATTCTGAGGTTACCCAGCATTCTACCATCTTAGACCCATGGAACCATCAGAGAGTAATAATATCCAGAACTAAGGATGGTGGCATCATGGTGAGGTGTAAGAATTTTGGAGAAATGAGGGATCAGAGTGGCTCTGGGGAGTTGGGGCTACTTTCTAAGCAGTAACTATGCATAAAGCCCCCTAGGACATTCCAGTCAAATCAACCTACTTGCACTTTCCTCTCCATGATACTCCATCTCCCACTTCCATGCCTTTGCAGAGGCTGTGACCCTTATCTGGTAAGCATGTACTCCTTCCTCACTTCTGCTTCATAGAAGTGCTAGCCCCATTTCAAGGACCTTTCTCTACACAGCTGTTAGTCTACACACACACTCACACACAGAGAAATGAATTTGTATTTACTTAGATAGTGCCATGTTGTCTCCCTACATTAGAATGGAAGATCCTTGAGGTCACAGACTATTTCACTTTTCTCTGTGTCCCCATTGTCTGGAGCAGAGCCCGGCATGTGCTTGTTGAAGTGTATTGGATTAAATGAGGACTTTTGTTTTTCCTCTGAGGCAAATACTAACCCAGCCCAGACCTCTCTCACTCAAGCTGAGCCCTAGTCAGTCATCTGGAACTTTCTGCGGGCTGCCTACCATTTGTCCCCCTGGTTCCTTATACTCACTGTTTCCAGAGCCAAGAACGACATCATGCCATACAATCTCTTCCTCTTCCTGCTCTCCCCATCTTTGGTAAAGGCTCCAGTGTCTTCCTAGTCACCTGCCCTTAAAACTCCAGAGTGTCTCCTTCTTCCTCATTCCCCACATCCAATCTAAGCCACCTCTGCAATATCTCTTATGTCTTTCCCCTCTTTCTAATCTCACTTCCTCCTTTCTGGTAGATCTGGCCACATAACCTCTCATTTGGAGTCTTTTAATGGTCTCCTAACTTGTCTCCCTACCTCTGGTCTCTTCCTCTTGAATTTAGGCTGCATCAGATATCATGGTAGATTAATCTCCCTAATGCATAGCTTGTATCACCTCTCACCTTTGTTCAGAGGCATTTAGTGAGTTCTGCTGCCCAAAGAATCCTCTTAGCCAGACCTTCACAATCTGGCTTCAACTTGATTTTTTGGCCTTATCTCAGACCACTTGCTCTAAGTACCCAAGGATTTAGCCCAACTTGATGCTTCACCATTGTCTAAATAAACCCCCTGTTCTCCCTCCTCCACAATTTGGTCCATCCCATTCATTATACTGGGAAGGATCACACCCACCCTATTCTGCACTGTTCTCTCTACCCCAAGGCCTGTTGAAATCTATGTACCCTTCCTGGTTTGGTCTAGTGAAAAGAGCTCTGGGCTTGAATCTCAGAACTTGAGAACATTAGAGTGCATAGGAACCTTAAAGACTATCTTGTTCATTCTCTCATTGACCAAATCTGGAAACTGAAGCCTAAAGAGTGGAAGGCATTGAAGCTAGGAATGGAAGGGGAGAAAATGGGGGAATGTTTTCTTACTCTAAACAAGTCCAAGTGGCCAGGTCAGGAGTACTGAATGAAACTATAGGTGTGATTTTGAAATCCTATAGAAAAGGGGAAGTGTCTGAGGATGGGAGATGGACAAAATGCTGCCCCCATTTTAAAAAAGGGAAGGATAATAGATTCTGTAAACTCAGCCAATGAGCTGGACCTTGATCCCCAGAAACAAATTCAAAATGGACAACTAGCAGGCAGCTAGGTGGCACAGTAAATAGAACATGATCCCTAGAGTCAGGAGGATCTGAGTTCAAATCCAGCCTCAGACACTTGACACTTACTAGCTGTGTGACCTTGGGCAAGTCACTTAACCCCAATTGCCTCACCTCTGCCTTCAAAAAAAAAAACAACTAAAGGGAAGCTTGGGGAGCATTTAAAAAGGGGGATGCTAATTCCTTGGAATCAATACAAGTTCCTTAAAAGGAAGTCATGACCATCTAACCCATTTCCTTTTTTGATAGGACTACTGGACACAGACAGATAAATCAGAGGAAAGGTGGGGAAATGATGTCCTTGAATTCCAGTAAGGATCACAAAATCATGGACTGAAGGCTGGGAGGGATGAGAGAGGCCACTGAGTCCAATCCCCTCATTTTGCAAATGAGGAAACTAAGGCATAGAGAGGTTAAGTGGTTTGCCTAAGGCACATGTCTTCCTGACTCCATGTGCAGTGCTCTGCCATTGTTGTAAGGTAATCCAAATCACATGCCACCTGATTTGGAGACCACCATTAAGCCCCTTATATTTGTCTTTGTCTTTATCCTAAACCCTGTAACTGCTTGTAACAGCTTAAAGGCATAGTATTGGGTAAGAGTGAATCACCCAAGGCATAAAGTCCTCTGCTCCCTTATCTTTTCCTAAGTTAGTACTTCCCTAAATCAGTAAGCCTTGAAGCAGCATTTTGTATAAGGATTATGGTGCAAGCCTATATAGAGATGATGGGGCAAGTCTATCCCATGCAAGAGACCACCCTGTTCTGGTATGGTGACCCAGCAAGGCCCTCCACCCAGAATGCTGACCAAGCAGGGTTCCCCACACCCTTCACCCAGGACATGACCCTGGAGTGTTCCATGACCCCAGTCTGTTCTAGGAAATTCCACTCTCCCTGTGCCCTCCACCCTGTTCTGGGTGATACCTCATCACATGGAGGGTCCTGGCCTTATACCCTTGCACCATGTTTCCCAAATTAACCCTGAGCTATAGATCCAACCAATGGCTGTTCTTGGCTTCTGTATGTCATTGCTTATGCTAGCTCCCTTCCCCAATTGTGGTTTTTGTCTTTATAAGCTTTGCCTGTATCTTAATTAGGGGCTGCCTGATTTGAGTGTATACTCCAGGCAGTTGCACACTTGATCAATAAATCCACATCTAAATTTATCTAAAACCCAGGTCTCGATCTCACTCTTTTTCTCTTCACAATATCACCACCACCACTACCACCATCATCATCATCCTCAACAATAACATTTATATGGGCACCTAGGCGGCAAGGACCTAGAGTCAGGAAGACTCATCTTCCTAAATTCAAATCTGGCCTCAGATGCTTACTAGATGTGTGACTCTGGGCAAATCACCCTGTTTGCTTTAGTTCCTCACCTGTAAAATGTGCTGGGGAAGGAAATGGTAAACAACTTCTGTATCTTTGCCAAGAAAACTACAAATGGAGTCACAAAGACTGGTACAGGACCAAAAAACAGCTGCAAAAACTTTGTTTGCAAAGCACTTCCAATCCAATCAACATTTATTAAATGTCTACTATGTGTCAGGTACTGGGCTAAGCACTAGAGATACAATTAGAAAGACAGTCCCTATCCTCAAGGAGCTTACAATCTAAAGGGGGGAACAACACACGAAAGAGGCAGGAAAGTGGGGAGAAGAGGATGGGACACCAGTGGATACCTAGTGCTGGCATACCTTGTTCCATAGAGTTGAAACCAGGCAGGGCAGCAGATGCAAAGTGGAGTGAACTAAGTACAGTTTCTGCCTTCTATAAAGGCAGGAATTTGGTCCTCCAACCCTCCATCAGAGAGGAGGGGAAGCTGAGGGAGATGGTGTCAGTCAGGGTTTAAATTAGCCACATGTGGGGAATTTAGAAGTAATGAGCTTATCCTGGGAGTGAGATCTTGTTTCATGGAGTTAAAACCAGCCAGAGCAGCAGATGCAAAGACCACAAATTAACAACTAACATTTAATATCTCATTTGATCCCCACAACAACCCCAAGAAGTAGGCACTATTGTTCTAGTTTTATAGTGAGGAAACTAAGGCTGAGAAAGGTTTATTCAACTTGCCTCAAGTCACGCAGCTAATACCTTTCCAACAGTTGAATCCAACACTCTATCCACTGTGCCAGCTAGTTACCTCTAGGTATTCAATAAAGTCTCTCATGAAGTTCTTTTGGATAAGACTGAGATCTGAAAACCAGGGGGCCTTTTCTCTCTACTAGACTGGGAATTCCAAGAGGGCAGGGAGCAGGCATTATATAAATGTAATACCTCCCCAAGTGCACCTGATAAGGACTTAGAACAGCTTTATGGCTTGGTGGATTGGGTAATGGCACAGCTAAGAAGATTTGTCATTGCTTGAATGACCTAACCAAAAGAGAGTTGAGAAATGGAAGAACCAATCTCAGTGTCTATGCTTTCTTGTACACATCACATTCTACCAAATATTAGTTAACTGTGAATGGGTATTATCTCTCTGACTAGACTATAAATAATGTCAGAGACTGTGACTTACTCATCTTTGTAACTTTCAAGTAACCAGCACAGGTCTCTGAACAGAACAAATGAGCAAAAGGTATTTATTGAATACATGAATGAATGTCAACCTGTCTCTAAGTGATGGCTGCCCAGTGCTGTCCTTGGTCCTGTTCTAACAATTTTTTTTCAATTAGTGATTTGGACCAATGATTATACAGATACTTCATTTTATTGTGCTTCTTGGATATTGATGTTTTTTGCTTGTTTGTTTTTATAAATTGAAGGTTTGTGGCAACCCAGCCTCTCCAAGTCTATTGGCATCATTTTTCCAACAGTACGTGCTCACATCATGTCTCTATGTCACATTTTGGAAATTCTCTCAGTATTTCAAAGATTTTCGCCATGGTGATCTATGATCAGTGAGCTTTGATGTTACTATTGCAATCGTTTTGGGGAGCCATGAACTGCCCCTACATAAGAAGGCAAATTTAAAGGTCAGCTAAGTGGAGCAGTGGATAGAGCACTAGTCTTATAATCCAGAAGGCCCTGAGTTCAAATTTGACCTCAGATACTAGCTGTGTGACCCTGGGCAAGTCATTTAGCCCTGATTGCCTCCAAAAAGGAAAAAAAAAAGATAAAATGCAGATTTAAAATTTTACTAGCTGTGTGACCTTGGGCAAATCATTTAACTCCAATTTCCTTGCCTTTCCCCCAAAAAAGAAGGGGAACTTAATCGATAAATGTTATTAAGTTTGTCTTCTTAAGCAGGGGCAGTACATGGCTTCACAAAACGATTCCAATAGTAATATCAAAGCTCACTGATCATAGATCACCACAGTGAAAATGTTGTCTGTGTTATGACTGCTCCACAGACCAGCCATTCCCCAATTTCTCTCCTTTCTCCTTGGGACCTCTCTATTCCTTGAGACACAACAATATTGAAATAAGACCAATTAATAACCGTCCAAAATCCTCTAAGAGATCAAGTGAAAGGAAGAGTCCATCAATGCAGCAAACTTCGTTGTTGTCTTAGTTTAAGAAATTGCCACAGTCATCCCAACCTTCAGCACCCACCATCCTGATCAGCAGCCATCACCACTGAGGCAATCCCTTCCACCAGCAAAAAGATTATGACTTGCTGAAGGCTCCTATGACAGTTAGCATTTTTAAGAAATAAAGTATTCTTAATTAAGGTATGTACATTGTTTTTTAGGCAATACTATTGCACACTTAATAGACTACAGTATAGTGTAAACATACCTTTTATATGTACTAGAAAACCAAAAAAATGTGTGTGACTTGATTTATTGCAATGTTCACTTTATTGTGGTGGTCTGGAACCAAATCCCCAATATCTCTGAGGCAGGCCTGTATATGTATTAAAGATGATTCAAAGGGGCGGCCAGGTGGCTCAGTGAGTAAGAGCACTGGCTCCAGTGTCGGGATGACCTGGATCAAATCTGGGCTCACATACTCAGCACCACACCCAGAAATAACTGGCCGTGTAACCTTGAGCAAGTTACTTAACCCTGATTGCTTTAAAAAAAAAAAAAAAGATGATTCAAGACTAACAGGGCAGATAACATGTTAGAGGAAAGAAATGTGATCACACAAGACCTTAGCAAACTGAAATGATGGAATAAGTTTAATAAAGTGTGATTCAGTCAGGATAAATGGGACAGGTGGTAGTGGGGGGCAGCTTTCAAGGAGAGACACATTGAGACCCGAAGAGAGATTAAACACAGGGAGAAAGTTGAAGTTCAGGCTGACATTTGGTATGAGGCACTACTGTGACGATGACAATTAAACACTTATGTGTGAGAGGGCAGTAGGTGGCACCACAGTGAATAGAGTCCCAGACCTGAAGGTCAGGAAGACTCATCTTTCTGAGTTCAAATCTGGCCTCAGACTCTTCCTAGCTGGGTAACCCTGGGCAAGTCACTTCACCCTGTTGGCCTCAGTTTCCTCATCTGTAAAATGAACCAAAGAAGGAAATGGTAAACCCCTCTGGTATCTCTGCCAAGAAATCCCCAAATGGGGTCACAAAGAGTCAGTCGGATGTGACTGAAAGGACTGAACAACAGCCACAACAATAACAACAACATCAACATCAACAACTACTACTATTACTACTACTGCTACAACTACAACTACTACTACTACTACTACTACTACTACTACTACTACTACAAGAGAGAGGCCCTGTACTAAGGGTTGGGGATATAAAGAAATATAAAAGGTAAAAGCAATTTCTGTTCTCAAGGAGCTCACAATCTAATGGAGAAGACAGCATGCAAGCAATTAAGTACAAATAAACTATACACAGGATAAATTAGAAATACTCAAAAGAGGAAAGGCTGTAGAATTAAGGGGAGTTGGAGAAGGCTCTATGGAGAAGGTGGGATTTTCACTGGGATTTGAAGGAAGCCAGAGAAGCCAAGAGTCGATGAAGAGGGAAAACATTCTGGGAATTGGAGACAGTCAGAGGAAATGCCTAGAACTGAGAGATGGAGTATCCTGTAATATTTCTGTGCAACAGAAAGTGCCACTGAACCGAAGACTAGGTGGGAGCAAGTAAGGTGGAAGACTAGAAAGGTAAGCCAGAGCTAGATTATAAAGGACTTTGAACACCAAATACAGGAAATCCTATTTGATCTTGGAGGTGATAGGGAGACACTGGAGTTGATTTTGCTGGGAGTGGGGGATGTGGTAGAACCAGAATTTTTTGTCATTTTAGTGGAAACTCACATTGGTAACTGAATGAAGGGTAGATTGAAGTGGGAAGAAGCTTGAGGCAGGCAGACCTACCAGCAGGCTATTGCTATAGTTCAGGTGTGAGGTGATGAGGGCCTGCTGAAGAGAGGAGGGCAGAGATATTGTAAAGGGTAGAAATTTAGGAAGACCTGAGTTAAAATCTGTCCTCAGATATTTATTAGTTGTGTGACTCTGGGCAAGTCTCATAACCTCTGTCTACTTTGGTTTTCTTATTTGTAAAGGGGGGGGAGTAATAGTGCCTACTTTCCAAGGTTGTTGTAAGAATAAAATGAGATACAGTAATATTTATGGTGTATTTTGCAAACCTTAATACCCTGTGTTAATGCTAATTATTATGATCATTTCACAAGGTTTCGAGGTCATCTGGTCTCTGGAGATCCACCCCTCTCTCCCTCACTGACCCTTTCTCCCACTTCCACCAGAGTTCCAAACATATTCATGAAAAGGAGAGTGGTTGGTCAACTATTTTTTCCCCCCAAGAGAAGATACAAGGATTTCTTCTCCCTAGATTGTGGAGTTTCCCTGCTTCTGGACTCAAGGCCTTCTTGCTTTTTAACCTGAACTTGAACACAAGGGGGAGGAGGAGAGTAGACAGCATTCCCTGGTTTTGGTTTGAGAAAGAAAAATACCAGAAGGTGGCGCTGTGATACTGAGCTCCCTGAGGGCCTCTGAAAGAGAAGGAGGCCACAAAGCAAGTTGTTAACATAGCATTCCAAGGGACTTTCTAAGTGAGAAGGAGGCCACAAGGGGGAGATATTACACTATGTTCTATTGGAATGGGGGGGGGGGGGGAAGGGGAAGACATGTAAAGTGGGGCACCAAGGATAGGGACAAGAGGCTGACTAAGGGTTTTCCATTAGTAGCTGTGGAGATCTGAAGCATGGGGAGAATTTTTTTTTTTTTTGTGGTGGTGGCAATGTTTATCTTGTTCTCACTCAAGACAAGAGGGATTCTTAGGAGGCTGAGAGCAAAGGGGGTGAAAGTGGAGAGAGGGAGAGGAGAGAGAGAGAGGGAGGGAGGGAGGAAAGGAGGGAGAGAGAGGAGAGAGAGAGGGGAGAGAGAAGAAGAAGAAGAAGAAGAAGAAGAAGAAGAAGAAGAAGAAGAAGAAGAAGAAGAAGAAGAAGAAGAAGAAGAAGAAGAAGAAGAAGAAGAAGAAGAAGAAGAAGAAGAAGAAGAGGAGGAGGAGGAGGAGGAGGAGGAGGAGGAGGAGGGAAGTTCTCTGGCCTAGAATCAGCCAATGGCTTCAGTAAATTTTCAGCAAAGGATACAGGGGACTGAGAGCCTGTTGCTAGGTAAGGAAAGGACCTGAAAGTGAGTATGGGAAAAAAGGCAGAACAGAAAAAAATAGGGTACCCGGGGTTCCATAATGGGATGGAGTCATTCCTGACTTTTTCTAGGTCTTTAACTCATCTTCCTACTACCTACATTGATGATTATCAAATTCTTTCAGCTCTGACTTCAGTCCCTGTATCCAGATCTTCATTTCCAAATCCCTGCTGAGTAATCTCCCTGCCCCTTCACACTCAACAGGTCCAACCAAGTAACTATTGAATCAAGAAGCACCAACTTTGTGCCAGATACCACGCTAGGCACTAGGCTTACAAAGACAAAAGAATACAATAGCCCCTGCCCTCAAGGGATTGATATATGATGGAGGAAGATATGTACAAATATAATAATACTCACAAAAAGGATAAGACAAGGACACATTAATTTCTGGTGTGTGGCGGTGGTGGGATGGGAAGCACTAGCTCCTAAGGGATCAGAAAAGGACTCAGGTCACTTTGGGAGGTAACAAGGGAGCTGGGCTCTGAAGAACATTAGTGCTTCCAAGAGGTAGGACATCATAGGAAGGGGAAATCACTTGTACAAAACCAGGATTGTAGAGAACACCATGTGTGAGCAGCAAGGCCAGATCAACAGAACCAATCAATGGGCGAAGAATAAGAATGTGTGATAAGTCTAGAAATGCAGGCTAAAGTAAGGCTGTGAAGAGATTGAAAAGCAAGCAGAAAAGTTTACATTTTATCCTAGAGGTAATGGGGAGTCACTGAAATTTATTGAGCAAGTCAGTGGCGTGGTGAGACCTGTACTTTTGTAACATCAGTTTGGCTGCTGTTTGGAAAATGGACTGAAGTAGGGCCAGGAAGCAGGATCAACACCTTGGCCCCAAAACTATTCTTCCTCCCCCTCTTCTCTTCCCAGTTTGGTATAGGATTCACCCTAGGGGCCTGGAGACAATGCAGATAGGGGTTTGTTACATAGTTGTTGGCATGTGGGTTCCCTACCACACTTTGAGCTCCTTGAGAGCAGTGACTGTTTGGTTTTTGCTTTTCTTTGCATGCCTAGCTCTCAGTACAGTGCTCTACGCTTAATAAATTGACAAATAAGTTGACTGTCTGAAAAGACAAACTCTCTGAAGGGTGGAGTGTAATTTCATCTCTAAGCCCCAGGCTTTTATTTTCCCTGTGCTCTCTCCCTTGTTTATTTCCCTATGCTTTATTTTTCATTTAGGAACTTAGGCCCTAGATCATAGTGTGCTCTGCCAAGAAGTGTGTGTGTGTGTGTGTGTGTGTGTGTGTGTGTGTTTGTGTGTGTGTGTGTGTCCAGTGTTCTCCTGTGGTGGGTGGGGAATCTTCCAGTTCTGGTGTCCTTAGCTGTAGCAGCAAGCACCCCAAGTGTCTCCAGGGTGGCTGCCAGCACAGGTTCTTGGATCTGCTTTGATAAAGGAAAGTAACTCAAAATGGGTTAACAAGCTTACTTTAATCAGTCAAACATATGTATCATTTATGTAGTTCAGGGGAAAAAGGTCAGCACCCCAAACTTCAGAATATACAGACAGAATTATCAAGACAGAGGAACAGATCAAGTAGACAGTTTCCAAACTCTCCAACCATTACATCCATACCAAATCAACATCTGGGTTTCAACATCTGGGTTTTCAAAGCTGGGGGTCTCTCAATAATGGCTTCCCAGAGTCCAGATCAAACCACAGAACACTTCTCAAAGTGAGCCCCCAAAACAAAGCCTCAAATCAGGGTTTATATAGCCTTCTCCTGGCTCAGAGAATGTAACAACCTTCTGGACCCACTGGCCAATTAAAAAGTATCTACTGAAAAACAAGCCTCCCACCCCAGGCTCCAGGTGCACTTTAGCCTAGGGGCAGGGAAGATCTTAAAAATTTGCATTCC
Source organism: Petaurus breviceps papuanus (assembly GCF_028583685.1). Classification (NCBI taxonomy): domain Eukaryota; kingdom Metazoa; phylum Chordata; class Mammalia; order Diprotodontia; family Petauridae; genus Petaurus; species Petaurus breviceps. The sequence continues at coordinate 42,076,065 of NW_027187400.1, forward strand.
CATTACATTAGCTTCCACTGACTCTCTTAAGAAGTCAAGAGAGTAGGAGAAGTTGGTGTAGTAAAGAAGGATCAGCTTTGTTCTGCTTGGTCCCAGAGGATAGAACTTGGAGTAGTGGGAAGAACCTGCAAAATAGTCCAATTTAGCTTTGAGGTTCAGAAAAACTTCCTAACAATGAGGGCTGAAGCAAGGTGGAATGACTGGCTTCCTCTCAGGTGACTGGATGGATTTCTCCTTTCTGAAGGAAAGAAATCCCTGGCTTAAGAAGACATGGGCAATAATAAGTTAAAAAAAAAAAAAAGAGTTAACGATTTAAAAAGTAAAGATGAACTCTGTCTTCAAACAAAATCTGGATGACCACTGGTTAGATATGTAGAGGAGTGGCTTGTCCAGGAAGGACTCAGAATCAGGATGGATTTTGACTTTCCTGACAACTCCAAAATGCTGTGATTCTTCTGGAGGGAGAAGCTCCTAGGCATTAAAGCAGCTCAAGGGGCTTTCTTAGAGGAAAGGGAAAAAACTACCTGGGAATCTAGAGAGAATAGAAGCTTAAGATGAAAAGTTCATATATAGGTTGGGGAGGTACACACACAAAGACACACAGGCACATGGAAACACACTTAGAAAATCTGGTGTAGCAAAGAACCCCAGGCTTAGGTCTCAGGAAACTTATTTCAAATGTGACTTTGGGCAAAGATCTCTGTGGGCTTCATTTTCCTCATCAATCCAGTTATGGAGTTGGGCTCCATAAACTCAGATGTCCCACTAAACTCAATGTAAGTGTCAGACTGGGGGAGTTTGTCTCAACTTTCCTCCCCCAATCCCTTCTGGGGACTACAGACTTGCCCCTGGCAAAGGATTCAAGATGGAATGAGAAGAGTTCAGGATTTGGAGTTTGGAGTTCAAATCTTGGCTCACTTACTACTGCAACGGATTTTCCCTCTTTGGGCTTCGATTCCCCTTGTTTAATTGGACAACTGGGCAGGGGGTGGGGAACTGTTGGAATAGGTGGTCGTTAAATTCTCTCTTACAGTTCAGATGTTCTGGGTTATGTCATTCTCACAAGCCTTCGCACGATTCAGGACTGAGGACAGCTCCCAGGGCCGCCCCCTGCCGGAGGTCTGTTCCGTTACTAGCCTTGAAGTCTGAGAAAGACGGAGGATTGTCCAGCTTTGAGGCAGGCCCAGAGGCATGCTCCCACTCTCACCATAGGGACCTTCTCTCTTCCTTTAGTGTGAGCCCCACAATTTAGTTTGGGGTTCTGGAGAGTTTCCTAAGGGAGCAGGGGGTGGGGGAAGGACGGGTGTCTCATCTCTCCAAGCAGATTAGAAATTATTTAGATACTCAAACCCCTTTCATTTTTACAGATGAGGGAACTGATGAAGTGGGGGGGGGGGTGGAATAGGAGAAATGTGTCCAGGATGACACAGGGAGTATATAACCTAGTTGAAATTGTAAACCAGGGTTTCTGCCTTCGAACTAAGCGCTCTTCACTCGCTTCCACTTCACTGGGCTGAATCCCAGATAAGTCACTCACTATTCTCTGCCCTGGGCACGGGCCGCTGGCCTGCTAGAAGGGATTCTCAGATAGGAGGTCCTGGGGGACAGGGTGTGGGTGATATAGAGATCAGAGCGGGGATGCCTATAGAGCTGGGTCTCCTGGAGGTGGGTTTTGGGGGCACAGGATTCCTATACATCCCCTCTACCCCCACATAACCTAACTTGGCCGGAAGGGGGACGTTGTGTCTGTTGGAGAGCTCCTAGGAAAGGATGCTCAGCCCTCTTTCGGCACTCCTCGCCCGGTACCTCGGCTGCCCAATCGGCGCCCTGGGGGAGTGGGCAACCCGCAGGGCAGCCGGGATTTGGAGTTCTCCCAGGTTGGCCCCCTCCTCACCCGGGTGCTTGAAAGAACTCCATCTCCCAACGTCCCCCGGGAGGTTCGGAGATTGGCAGACCCAGCCCACCCCTTTCCCCCTCCCCCGCGCCCCCCCTTCAGGCCCTGATCCCCTCCCCCCTCCTCCTTGGCCGCGGCCCCGCCCCCCGGCCCCGCCCCTCCCCTCACCGCAGCCGAAGAATGAATGAAATTGTAGCGCGCTGGGCGGCGGAGCAAGAGCAGGAGGAGGAGGCGGCGGCGGCAGCGGCGGCGGCGGCGGCGGCGGCGGCGGCGGCGGCGGCGGGGGTCGGGCACGGCCAGCGGAGCGCGGGGCCCCGGGGGGCCGGAGCCGGGTCCCGAGGGCCGAGTGGCTGCGGCGCCGGGGGCGGGGAGCGGGCCATGGCCACCGCCATCCAGAACCCCCTCAAGTCGTGAGTCTCCCCCTTCCATCCCATCCTCCCTCCCTCCCTCCTCCCACCGGGCACCGGGCTGGGCACGGCGGGCAGAGCGGGGACAGGAGCCCTGGAGCCTTGTGTCTGCCCCATATCCCTTCCCGGAGATTGATGGGTGCCACTGACACCTGGGCGCCCTCCGCCTCCCCCCCTTCCCCCAAGCCTTGGGATTGATAGGAGCGGGGGATTATTGGGAGGGGGAGGGGGGATGGGCACGGTTGGCAGCCGAACCTGTCCCCCTCCACCTTCCAAGCCGTCTCTATTGTCGCCACCCTCAGTGCAGGAATTTGCAGATCCCCGAGTCCGGGCTGGGGGCGGGAAGGGAAGTGGATCTGCTGGAGGGGGGGGTTCACCATCCCCGCCAGCCCTAAGCACTGGTTCTGGGACTCGTTACCCTGCCAGCCTCCAAGGCTGTGGAAGGGAACTGGGAGCCGGAACCGCCTGGGCCCCCCCCCCACTGTGGACCCTCCAGTATAACGGGGCGGGGGCGCCCCCTTCCCTTGCTCCACAGGCTCCTCCCCCAGGAGTGACAGGCGCGTGCCCGGCAGAGGGGGAGGAGGCTGGGGAGTGGCGCGTGCCCGTGGGTTCTCGGGGACGCGGAGGCGCACAAAGGGGCCCCGGGACAGCCCCCCTCCCTGGCCCACCCCGTGAGCTTGGAATTGACCTTGGGGTTGAAGGGGTGCGAGGGTCAGAGCGAGGCCGTATGAGACTGAGGGCAAGCAGCGGGAGGGTTGGGGGTTGCTGGGCTTCCTGGAAGTCTCTGATCCCTGTCTTTTCTGTCTCTGCCTCTGGGAGATGTAGAAGCTAGGGGCCGGGCGACCGAAGGGGGGTGGGGGGCGCGACCGTGCACGCGCCAGCACGTGTGGCCTGTGTGCGCGCTCTGCGGGTCTGTGCGCGCCCTGGCTGCTTGTAAGCTGTGTGAGTCTGTGATTGTGTGGGAATCTGTGCATGTAAATCAGGAGGCCTTCCTCTGTGTGTGTGTGTGGTGTAGGGGGGACCAGTTGTCTCCGTGTGTCCCAATGTGTATGTCTGTAGTCAGTGTTATCTGTGTGCATCAGTGTGTTGTGTAGAGCTGTATCAATATAATTGTGTTGTATGTATTGTGTTTGACTGAATGTTGTGTAATTGTGGATTGTGTGTGGTAGCGGGACCCTGGGTGTCAGTATATGTGGCTCACACATGCACCCACTACACATAGTGTCCACGTTAGTGCCAAGATAGGAGTCTGTCTCCGGATTTTCACCTGACCCAGGCCTCACACCACTCTGTCCCCATCCCCCACGAGCTGCCGGGCCTCTCCTTCCCAGGACCAGACCTAGATTTGGCCTCTAGTGACAGCACCGACCCCCTCCTCCACCTTCCGCCCCGCCGCCCCCGCACTACATTTCCCAGCATGCCCCGGGGAGTCCCTCTCCCCCCCCCCCCCCCACGTTGGTTGATGTCCCCGCCCTCACCCCCACCCCGAGAATGAATGGAGTGGCCGCCAGGGCCAGGGCGCTGCAGACCCCGGAGCTCTGAGGTGACCGGGGCCACGGTCGGGCCAGGTGCAAGATGGCCACGGTCAACCCCAGCCCAGTCCGGTGGTGAGCCCGGCACCTCCGCCCCATCCTATCCCACTGGGCGGGGGCTGCAGAGCGTGTCTCAGAGTGGGATTGTGTATGTATGTGTGTGTGTGTGTAGGGGGGATTGTAATTGTGTCTCCTGTAATTGTTGTGTGCTTGTCTCGTGTGGCTGTGTTTGTAACGGATATTTGTGCATTCATCTTGGTGGATTGTGTTACCAGCGGTTTGGGCTTCTGTGAATCTTCAAGTGGCATTGTGTTCATCTGTATTCCAAAACAATTCAACAAACGCCTATCGACCACCTACTGTGTACAAGGCCTTTGGTGTGGTTGTCTTTCGGGGACCCTCAGTGTCCTCATCTGTCAAATGGGGACGCGAATTCTTCCTCTACCTGTCTCGGTTCCAGAGGAGAGGGGGGAATGGTCTTCTTTTGCTCTCAGTGTAATTTGGTGACCCCTTGACCCGTATTTGGGATTGTGTAGGTGAAACAATGGTATCGGATTAGCATTTCTGCAAAATCCCTTCCATTTCGAGATACCTGGGGGAGGAGGGAGTGAGGCTAGGATGGGGGGGGGAGGGCGGTAACTGTCTGGTTTTGTGTCCTCCGGGTAGAACACCAGAGTGTAGGGGTAGTCTACGTTCCGTATATATGCGTGTATGGTGTGTGTGGGGGGCGTTGTAGGAGAGTTAAGGGAGGGGGCAGGGACTGTGCTAACGCTCACCCTCCCCCCCCCCATCCCCACCCGGGGACATTCGCGCTGCCGGGGATGCCTGCGGGCGTGGGCACCACCTAGTGCTCAGCCGCCGGGGAGAGCGGGTCAAGCTGTCTGAGCCTGGCCAGGGGAAGGAAGGGCTCTACCCCTCTCTCCGCCCACTGAACGTCCGCCCAGGCACCATCCCAGACTTTAGCTCCTCCTCTTTTTTCCCATCCAAATATGCCAGTAACTCCCCAAAGTTTCAAGGCTACCACGATGTTCCAGGACACTTCTCCCGTGCCCGCACACTAGCACAGTCCAGATGTTCTAGGCCCGAACCCCGGCTTGCCAGCGCCTCCCAGACACTCCAGGCCTACTCTCTAGCACCAACTACTTTTCAGTCCCGGCCCCTCTCCCCACCATCCGTTCCAGAACCCTCCCCAAGTTCCAGCTTTCTCCAGATATTCTACACCCGGAGATTTTGGTGTTTCCTCCATTTCAGTGACTCCTAGAACCTCCAGTGCCTGGGCCATATGTCCCAGCGCCTTTCCGCAAGCCTGCCCAGCTGGGGCCCAGGGGCCACCCGAACGTTGGCACCGGACCCAGGTGTTCCGGTACCCCCCGGCGTCCCGGGGCGCTCCCGGAGGTTCGGGGACCCCCCGACGTCCAGTCCCCAGGCCCAGACCTGGAGGCATCTGCTCGGCTGACCCCGTGTGCCTTGCCTCCACAGCCTGGGAGAGGATTTCTACCGCGAGGCCATCGAGCACTGCCGCAGCTACAACGCGCGCCTGTGCGCCGAGCGGAGCATGCGCCTGCCCTTCCTCGACTCGCAGACCGGGGTGGCCCAAAACAACTGCTACATCTGGATGGAAAAGACCCACCGAGGGCCGGGTGAGGGAGGGGGCGGTGCCTGTGGGAGGGGCGGGGCGGGGGCGGGGCTCGGAGGCCGGGCTGGCGGCGGCGGCGGAGGTGCTGGAGGTGGAGAGGATTAAAAGGGACGAGGTGGGGACCAGGGGAGGGGGAGGAGGCAGATGTCTCAACGGCCTCCCCACCTTCGCCCCTCTCCCCTCCAGGTCTGGCCCCTGGACAGATCTACACTTATCCGGCCCGCTGCTGGAGGAAGAAAAGGAGACTCAATATCTTGGAGGACCCCAGGCTGCGGCCCTGCGAGTACAAGATCGGTCCGTGGGGGGCCCCCAGCCCAGCCCCTGCCCCCAGTGTGAGCGTGGCCCAGCGTGAGCACCTGAGCCTATGTCTGAGCGTGTGCGGCCCCCAGGGCCTGTGTTGGTGGTATTGAGTCTGGGGGGAGAGGCACCCGGGGTGCTCTGGGTGGCAAGTTGTCAGAAATAGCAGAGGCAGCTTAGAATGAGACGGCCTCGGGGCCATCAAGTCCGAGGTCACACCGAGGTAGGGTCTGAACCCAGGTCCTCTGGCTTATCTTGTCTCCGTGCTAACGTATTAACTGGCAGTCACTAAGAATCAAGAGTGACTTAACAGTGCTGGAATCAGGAAGACCTCCATTCAAATCCTGCCTCAGACAATCCTGGTGAGATCTTGGGCAAGTCAAGTTCCTCAGCTGAAAATGGTGATAAGAATAGCACTTAATCCAATAGGGTTATTTGGAGGATTCAATGAAATAATGTATGTAAGACACCGCCAAGAGCTAGATGGAAACTATTCTGCTAATGTGGTTGTGTAAGTGATTGTGTGTGTGGTTGTGTGATTGTGTGTTTGTGGTTATGTGTGATTGTGTGTCTGTGGTTGTGTTGTGACTGGCTGATTGTGTCTATGTGGTTGTGTGTCTGTGGTTATGTGTGGTTTTGTGTCTTCATGGTTGTCTGTGGTTGTGTGATTGTGTTGTGTCTGTGTAGTTGTGTTGTGATTGTGTGTGTGGTTGTGTGTCTGCATGGTTGTCTGTGTGGTTGTGTGCGATTGTTTCTGTGATTGTGTGGTTGTGTGTCTGTGGTTGTTGTGTCTGTGTGACTGTGTGTGGTTGTGTGTCTGTGTGGTGTCTGGCAGGGTGAAATATACATGCTCAGAAAGCATTCACAAACATGTGTACTCTGTGCAAAGCCATGCCTGTGATGGTGTCTCTGTGTGGTTGATTGCAATTGAGTGTATGAGAACTCAGAATTGAGGGCCTCACTGCATCTCTGAGGGTATGTCCCTAAGGATGGCCTATGGGAACATCTAAGCATCTGTCTTAGTTCCAGTCTTAGTGTGTCCTGCTGTGAGCATTTCAGAAGGTGCCCCAGTATTTTAGGTCAGGACCCAGGACATATTGTCTAGAGAGACTCCATGGGGTGGGGGTGGGGGGTAAATGTGTGTATGTGTGTGAGAGAGAGTGTGGGGGAGGGGGGAAAAGGAGAGGGGTTGAGAGAAAGAGGGGGGATAAAGGGAATGGGAGAGAGAGATGGAGAGAGGAGAGAAGG
>NW_027187400.1:42083178-42134951 GCF_028583685.1 Petaurus breviceps papuanus
AGAGAGAGAGAGAGAGAGAGAGAGAGAGAGAGAGAGAGAGAGAGGAAAGAGATAGGAGAGACAGAGAGAGGAGAGAGAGAGGGAGAGAAGGGGGTTCTTGGCAAACAACCTTTCTTTGACCCTTCCTGTTTCCCACCCTTCCCCCAGACTGTGAAACACCCCTGAAGAAGGAGGGGGGTCTCCCTGAAGGGCCAGTCCTAGAGGCCCTACTGTGTGCAGAGACAGGAGAAAAGAAGATTGAACTGAAGGAAGAAGAAACCATCATGGACTGTCAGGTGTGGGGGGTGGGGACTCCCCTCTAGCCCTGCCCCTTTTGAGGACCCCCCCCCACCTTAGAAGATAGATATCCTACAAATGCCTCCTCCAGACTTGTTCTGGAATAGCCACATTTCTCCCTCCAGCACATAAGACACAGGTCACCCTGATCATCTTCCTAAAATCATACTTGGGAGTGTCACCTCATGTCCTTCTCCTGCTCCAGAAACTCCCTTGACTGCCGACATCTGTAAGGAATCCATCCACTAGCCCAGACCTTCCGTCTCAGGGGTCTCCGTGCTCCTGGGGGTCTCCTCACCCAGATAACTCGTATGCCTCTGAGTCTTTGTTCAGACCATGTCCCCCTCCTCCCTGCCCTCCCCAGCCTTCCCATAGCAATCCCCTTCCCCTAGTTCCTGCAGCTTTCCAGGGCATTCTCTGCCCCATATTCTCATCCCGAGGGTAAGTACAGCAGTACTTTTCCTGCCCCTCGCCTTCTTTGGGGACTCAGCTGGGGCTGAGCCCGCTTAGGCTTCCCCCCAGACTAGGCACAGCTAGAGGTCTCTCTTCCACCATCCCTGATACTTCTGCCCTATCCCAAAGCCATGTCAAGCCTCTCTTCCCTGAAAACTTGGGACTTGTGTTTCCTCCTGCCCAGAAGCAACAGATGTTAGAACTTCCCCATGAGCTCGAGGCGGAAGATCTGGAAGACGACATTCCTCGCCGAAAGAACAGAGCCAAGGGGAAGGTAGCTGGGGCGCGGACCCCCCACGCCCTGCCCCTCCCCCTCCAAGGCCCAGATCCAGCGTCTCCTGGGGCCTGACTCGTCTCTAGTGCTTCTCCTGGGCCCAACAAGTAGCGGAATTCTCTGCCTGGCGAAGCCGCCTTTCCTGACAGCTCCTCTTTTTACCGCTGTCCCATTCTCCATGCCCTTTGGTCTTGCTGCTCTGGGCCTCGGACCTTCTCTGTCCGGCATCTCCCTCTTGGATGTTACAGCTGGAGGGGCCTCAGACACCATGTAGTCCAAATCCAACATTTGACTGTTCAGGAAACCGAGGCCAGGAGAGCTTAAATGGTTTGCCCATAGTTGCACAATCATTAGGTGACAAAGTTGGGCCCAAACCCCAGAGCAGGCCTTTGATTCCAAGTCCAGTGCTGCCCTTCAATGCTTCTACCATTCCTTTCTCCCCCCTTCCACCCTCCTATCTCCCAAAGGCTTTGGCTTCCTAGGGTCTGTTCTGGGACCCGCCCCCCTCCCCGTCTTAACTCCCTGACACTCCCATGTTTGTGTTCTGTGTCCCTCCTGGCCATATCACTTTCTTTTCTTTCTTCTTTGACCTGCCCTTTTCCTTTTAGGGTTTTCCCAATCCAGGCCTCAAATCTTTCAGCTTCTTCCTCTCTCCCTCCTCCCCAGTCACTCCAAGTCTTTGTTTTTCTTCCAGGCATACGGCATTGGGGGGCTTCGGAAACGCCAAGACACTACCTCCCTGGAGGACAGGGACAAGCCGTATGTCTGCGATAGTGAGTCCCTTTGAGGTGTGGGGAGGAGAGGGCCCCCAGAGCCTCCCCTGTCTTGGGCTGAGGGCTAATGGCAGGGGACAGGGATGGGCTGGGGGGGGGGGCCAGATGGGGCAGGTCTGATGGCACACCCAAAGCAGGTGCCTTTGTTGGGGGGAAGCCTCCTCCCCATTCTCTGTAGTAGGAAGGGGGGTACCCTGCTGGAGTGGGTAGGTTTGAGGCCAGAGGAAGCAGAAAAGTGGCAGGGGGGACAGGTCTGATGTCCTCGGGGCCAAGCTGGAGCAAGTCCCCTGGAGGGGCTAGGGCTGGAGTACAGTGGCTGGGGGGGGAATGGATGAGTCTGGAGCAGGCAGGAGAGGGGTGGTGGGGACAGGTCTGATCAGCCCCCTCCCTTCCCCATCCCCCACCCCCCAGTCTGCGGGAAACGTTATAAGAACCGCCCAGGTCTGAGCTACCACTACACCCACACCCACCTGGCAGAAGAGGAGGGTGAGGAGAACGCAGAACGGCACGCCCTGCCCTTCCACCGGAAAAACAACCACAAGCGTGAGCCAGGGGTCAGGGCCTGGGGGGCGTCAGGAGAAGATCAGGGGGCTGGGCTGGGCCAGGTGCCTCAGTGCATCCCTCCCCAACTTTGGGAGCCTGGCACATCGCCGTGGTCGCCTTCACCATCGTTGGGGTTTCCATGGCAACCAGCCCTCTCCCTGGCCCGGGCGTAAGATTTCTGGGTCTGATTTATTGCTTCAATTAGAGATCAGGGAGGGGGTGGGGAGATGACAATGGGGGGTGATGGATGATTTCCCCACACACACTCCACTTCAGCCTCCTTCCCTCCCTCCTCTTGGGCCTGGGGGCACCTGGGGAAGCCTTGGGCTTTAAGCCTGCTGAGCCAAGTGGGCAGCCAGAATTCCAGCCCCTTCCCATTCCTTCCCCTCCCTGCAGATAAGTGGGGATGCCCAGGAAGGGGGCCTAGAGCACAGGGATGGGGTCTAGAGGCCCCCCTCTGCTTAGATTGCTGGGGCTCCCCTTCCTCATCCCTCTGTCTTTGTGTGTCTTTCTGTGCCTGGCTCTGTGTGTATCTGTGGGTAGCCCCAGCATAGCCCTGCCTTTGAACTCTCCCTGCCTAAAAAAAGGCAGCCCCATCCAAGTACTCTATCCCAGGGCAGGAGGGCATTGAGGGTGCCCGTGTCTGTGGTGCCAAGCAGTTTCTCTGCCTCCCCAGAGTTTTACAAAGAACTGGCTTGGATTCCTGAAGCCCAAAGAAAGCACACAGGTAACCCACCTGAATCTGCCCCACTCCAAATCACCCTCTTCCTTGGCTGTAGAGACAACAGGGTCAGAGGGAGACAGAGGTAGAGAGAACAGAAACAGAGACTGAGAGAGACAGACCCAGGGTGACAGAGAGACAAAGAGACAGACACAGGGACAGAGATAAAGAGAAACAGAGACAGACTCAGAGACACTGAGACAGAGAGACAGACAGTGAGTCAGAGAAAGAGAGAGACAGAGCTGGAGAAAGGCAGGCACCTAGAGACTGAGAAGGAGAGGGAGAGACAGGCCAGAGATTGACAGGTAGAGAGCAGCAGGTGAGAGGCAGGGTGAAGGTTGGGGGCACCTCATTGGGTACCACTGGCACCCTTGTTCCTGCAGGCACGACCTCCCAAGCCTTCCTGTTGTTTTACAGCTAAGAAGGCTCCAGATGGCACAGTCATCCCCAATGGCTACTGTGATTTCTGTCTGGGCGGTTCCAAAAAGACGGGGTGTCCTGAGGACCTCATTTCCTGTGCTGACTGTGGCCGATCGGGTAAGTCCCACCATAGAGAAGCCAGGCAGGGGTCAGGGGAAGTCCAGGGCACACAGGATGCCCAGAAGGCATGCATTGTCAGTGGGGCCCTGAGCTGCCTAGAGAAGAGAGTTGTGGTTCCTTGGGGCATCTTGGGTCAGGGATAACCATAGAATCATCGGATTTAAAACAGAAGAGAGTCTCAGAAGTTGTCTGGTCCAACTTCCTCACCTTATGGAGAAGGAAACTGAAGGCTACCGATAGGAAGGGACTTGTCCTCGGTCACTTATCTAGTACGCATTAGCCAGGATTGGGACTCACCCACTGAATCAGTCACACAGTCATAATTGTTAAGCCTTTATAAAAACACTTGCAATATGCCCCACACTGTGCAAGCCCAAATGGAAACAGTCCCTTCCCTGACAGAGCCTCCATTCTGATGGGGCAAGGAGACATTGACATGTGCGCACATAGACATCACACCCTCCTCCTCAGAGGCACAGTGGTCTTAGGGTTGGGCTGAGGCAGAGGGTTAGAGACTTCTCCATCCTAGAAAACCACATGGGCACCCACTCCCTCCTGTGGGTGCCCGCAGAGCGAAGGTCTTATCTTCTCCCCACTCCAACACTTCTCATCCCATATGCTAAGTCATTGGCTGCCCAAATGGTCTGCCAAGACCCATGGGGAAAACCTTGGGAAACGGGACAGCTGAATACTTCTGGGGGTGGGGGGTGGGGGTTAATGTGCCTTGGAAAGAGCACCCCTTCAGAGGACCTAGGTTCAAATCCTGTTTCTGCTACTCACTAGCTTCTGTGATGTTGGCCAAGTTATACCCCTTCCTTGGGTCTCGATTTCCCCCCTCTATAAAAGGAGGCACTTGGGTCAGATGGAGGAAGGTGGAAGGCAATAAACATTTACTATTATTATTATTCTCTCATTTAATCCTCACAACCACCCTGGGGGGTGGGTGCTATTATTACCCCCATTATTACAGGTGAGGAAACTGAGGCAGAGATTTAAGTGACTTAGTCACATAACCAGTAAGTTTCTAAGGCTGAATTTGAACTCAGGTCTTCCTGATGCCAAGCCCAGTGTTCTATCCCCTGAAGTTGTCTCTAGATGGCATCTAGGGACCCTCCTAGCTTTCAGTCTCTGCTCTGTGTGTTTGCTATTTCTACAGTTAAAGCCAGAGAAGGAACTTTTTAGAGGCTGACCCTCTCATCCTACAAATGAGGAAACAGAAGTAACTTGCCCCAGGTCATGAACTGTGACCTTGGGGTAAATAATAGAGTCAGTATTTGAACCCAGGTCTTGTGACTTTGAGCGCAGGGAGGCTGGACTCTACCACAATGCCTCAAGAAAAGAATTAGCAGGACAAGGAAGAGAGGAACATGTATAATCTGTAACCTCCATTCTCAAACGTATGGAGGAAGAATTGTCACAGGGAGTCACAAAATTAGTGTGGAAGGGGTTCAGAGGACTTCTAGGGGCCCCTGTTACTTTATAGATGAGAAAACTGAGGCCCAGGTGGGCCAGTAAGTGACTCAAACCCAGGTCCTTGGACGAACTTGGAGGATTGTAGATCATGCTGGACAGGACCTCAGGGGCCATCTGGTTGAGCCTTTATGTTGCACAGATGAAGACACTGGTGTAGGGATTTAGAATCAGAGGTAGGGATTTGAACCTGGGATCTCTGACTCTACCATACTCTCTCCTAAGAAGGAACAGAAATGTTCTGTGTGACTACAGATGCCAGAACTAGGAGCATTGCAGGCAGAGTGCAGACTGGTTCGGCTTAATGTAAGGAAAAGCTCCGATAATGAGAGCCTCTGGAAAGGAAGGGAGCTCCCCATCACGGGAGGTGCCCAAGTACAAAGGACTCCAGTGGAGGAGGTTGTAGGGGGGAGGGAAGGAGGTCAGGTTCAACCACCACCTTGTCGATGCCTCCTGGCTCCCAGGGCCTGGGACTTTGTGAGCCCACTTTGGACTCCACCCTCTCAGGTCACCCATCCTGTTTACAATTCACGGTGAACATGACTGCAGCTGTAAGGACATACCGCTGGCAGTGCATCGAATGCAAATCTTGCAGCTTGTGTGGCACCTCAGAGAATGATGTGAGTGCCCACCTTGCCCAGCAGCACCAGGCTCCCTGATGACCTCAGCTCCAGCCCCACCCCATGCCATGTGCTTTCTTCACCCCAGCCCACTCCCCAGTGGGATGGAGAGAACCACAGGCCCCTTAGATCACCTGGTCCCTGAACAGAGGGGGAAACTGAGGCCTGGAGAGGGGATGGGCAGGGCTTGTCTGAGGTCCCACAGTGAGTCAGGAGGACTAGAGCCCTGGGCTCTTTCGGCCCGCCTGAGCCTCCCTCCCCCACCCCCCGCCCCCCAGGCCCTCCGGCGCCCCCCCTCCCGGGTGCCCATGCCGCCTGGTGCCAGCCGCATGGGTCTTACCCTCCAGGACCAGTTGCTATTCTGTGATGACTGTGACCGTGGTTACCACATGTACTGCCTGAGCCCCCCCATGGCTGAGCCCCCAGAAGGTAAGATGGGGAGCCCATCCCAGGGTGGGGTGGAGAGAGGATCCCTGGCAGGTGTGACCCAGGGCATGGCAGCAGAGGGACGCACACACATGGGGAACTGGTAGGGGATATCTGGATGCCATGGTCCTTTCTTCTTTATTCCACCAAACCCACCTTTGGCCTCTCCACAGGAAGCTGGAGCTGTCACCTGTGTCTCCGGCACCTGAAGGAAAAGGCATCAGCCTACATCACCCTTACCTAGGCCTGGCCCTTACTCGCCCCTTCCCTTACCTGCCCATCCCCTTTCCCTGACTCTGAGCCCCATCCCCCCCAATGGGGCCCACAAAAGGGCCAGGTTCCCTTCCCCCACAGAGGGGAGTATGTGCCAGCTCCAGCCTCCCTCCCCCCTGGGTGGGGGAAGCTAGCCCTGCCTCCACTCCTGGGTGGTGGGTACTGGGGATGCTGCTCTCCTCAAAGCCATAACCCGCCTCTGGGCGGGCACTAGGGGGCGGGCACCGGCTAGGGAGTGGTAGGGGCATGGATGGAGCCTTTTTCTAGAGAAAAAGACAAAAAGTTAAAAAAAAAAAGACAAAGTAATATATACAGAGAGAGACCTATACAACTTGGTGGGCCTGGATGGTGGGCACCGCCACCCCTCCCCAAGTTTCCCACTGGGCCTGTGCTGAGTTCCTGCTCGGCCCCCTCCCCTAATTCTATGGGGAAGCTGGTGGCCTAGTCCCGGCCTGGGGGCCCATCCCAGCAGCAGGGACTACTTTCCACCTCATGCTCTGGGTAGGCAGGCACCATGCTTGCCCCTTTTCAGCCTGCCCCCTGCCCCTTCCCGCGGTGCCCGCCGTGGGCGTTGCATGATGTGAACCATGGTTTTTAAAAGTCCTGTTTCCCTTGCCCCCTCCTTGTGCCCGCTCCCCCATGCCCACTGCAAACTGTGGGCAGGGGCCGGGCAAGGCGGGCTCCAGCGCTCGCCAGAATGAGAAGCACAGAGTTTGCACCCGGACTGGTTTTTTTTCTTCCCATCCCCATCCCCTCGCCAGGCAAGGACCAGGCCCCTTGGCAAGGGGGGGGGTCCCCTGAACCCTGATGCCCGTCTGGAGGGCAATTGGCGAGGGGGGCAGCTGTTTCTTGTGGTCGTGTGTGTTTAATTGTTGGGGTATCCAAAAGACGCTGGGGTTCCTGGGCAAGTGGGCAAGGCCAGGGAGAGGGGGGTCCTGGGGGGCCAGGGCGCCATGGGCTGGCCCTGGCTTCCTGGCACCATGGCCCCATCCCCCCCAGCTCCCTGTACAGCCCATCTCCCCCCTTGCCTGCCTCTACTGTGGATCACCCTGTTCTGTGTATTAAATTGGGCCTGGCCCTACTGCGCCCTGGCCGCTGCCTCCTTCTGTTGGCGCCCTGTTGGGGTGGGGAAGGGAGGGAGGGAGGAAGCTAGGGCCCCAGTCCAGCTTTTGTCTCCTCTTTAATCTTCCCTCAGTCTCTCCCCAACACCTCCAGTCTCCCCTCAGGCTATCACACCACCTCCTCTTCTGTCTCCCTCCCCAACACCCCGTTCCTTTCACTTTCTCTTCTCTCTTCCCTAGACCCTCCCTGTCACCCGGGCTCCCCCTGCCTCCTCTCCTGTCTCTCCAACACCCCATTTCTCCCTAGTATTCCTCCTCATCCAGCTCCTTCCCCCGTCTCTCCCCATCCCCCTCCCTGGCGCTCCTTGTCTCCCCATCTTCCTCCAATCCTCATCTCCTCTCTCTGCTTCTCCCCATCTCCCGCCCTCACTCCATCCCCCACCCCCTCCTGCCTTGCTGGGAAGGGAAGGGAAGGGGGGATGGGGTGACAGAGACTGCAGCACCCCCCTCCACACACACACACACACACACACACACACACACACACACACCCAGCTGTGGTCGCCCTGGCAACGGGCAGCTGCTGCAGCAAGAGACAGAGACAGAGGGTGGGAAGTGGGAGAAGGGATTGGGGGGGGGGGTAGGGAGAGTAGCAATCACTCCAGTCCTCTCCAGAGTCCTGGAGTCTCTCCCAATCAGTCTTGTATCCTCACACTGTTCACCTCCCTGCTAGTAGGGGGAGTGAGGGTGTGTGTAGACAACAGTCCATCTTTCACCTTCACCCCCAAGCAGCAAGGGAAGGGCAAAGGATCAGGGAGTGACAGAGAGAGGAGAGGGGGCAGGGGGGAGGGGAGAAGAGACAGATTAGGAGAGGCCAGCAAGTGACCTAGCAAGAGAGAGACAGGCAGACAGAGGGCAGGAGAAAGGGACCTGGAAGGAGACGGACGCAGATGGACAGAGAGACAGGTGTGGAGGGCTAAGGAGTCCAAGAGACCCAAAGAAAGCAGTGTCAGGAGAGAGAGGGTCAGACTCCAGAGAGGGCAGGACTGAAAATCGGGGGCCCAGATGGAAAGACACCCAGGAAGCTTGGCAAAGTCAAATGCCAGAGTCAAGAGAAGCAGATGGAGAGATGAGGTGGAGGGTAAGGGAGACAGGCTGCCAGTGAGGGTGTGCCTGTGAGATGCTTGTAGACTGCAACCTGGAGGTTCCTACCCCATCTCCCTCCTGGGAGGTGAGAGCCCACCCCTCCCCTTGACATGCAGAGACAGAGGATGTCTGACGCTGCTGAAGTGGCCTGGGTGCCAGCACCCCAGCCTCCTTCCCTCCCAGGGTCTCAGTTTCCCCGATGTGTGGTACTGGCCAAGGGGGTCTCCAAGGCCCTTTCCCTTCCGCCATTCTAAGATGTTATTTCCCAAAGCTAAGCTTTGGGTGACTCTGGCTGCTGTCGGAGAGGTAACGTGTTGAGATTCACTTTGGCCCTTTGATGATGGCCAGTTTGGGAAAGAGACCATGGTTTTCTTTGAACTTGGGCCATCACCGACAGAGTCTGGGGCTCAAGATCTCCCTAGAAGACTTCCCAAAGGACGTCTTGCTGCTGAGGCATGGGTTCTCAGTTGGGTACCTGCCAGTGGGGATTCACACTCATGCTTTGGAGGGCAGTCTGTGGGTAACATGAAAGCTCTGTCCGTGGGTGGCACAGGGTTAGAGAGGCTTGTTTTGGGACCTGCCCCTCTATGGCCAGGAGTCAGGTGAATGTGGGGATGGAGCTGAGGCCTGGTTTCCAGGTTTTTCTGTGGTTATGGATTTGCCCAGGACTGGCAGGATAGTCTGGGAGGGTCTGGGCCCTTAACTAGGGGTCTGTGGGTGGCACTTAAGCTGGGGATAGATTCCCGTCCATTGGCAGGGAAAAGACCTGGCCTGGCTCAGGACAGCAGCCAACCTGATGCTCTCCACATCACCCCTTAACACCGGCCTGAGGATCCTGAGGGCAGGATAGGGTCTGTCAGCCAGCCATAGAACAGAAATTCACGGAATAACACCCAGAACTTGCCAATGTAGGGGTGGTGGGGGTGGTTAGGAAACCAATCTGTTGGGCAGCTGGCTTCATTCCCAGTTCCAAACACACCCACTGTGAAGAGTACTTCCTTGAACCAGGAGTAGGGCCAGTATTCGAAAGGCGACAGAAGGCTGGAACGGTAAAGTCAGACTTGGTTGTAAGGGGTTGTCTTGTCCAGCTCTGGTCAGAACTGCGCCTGGGATGTCGGGCCCTGCTTGCACTGCCTACGAGATGGGAAGCTCCCTCTCTTCTTCTGGCCCCCTGTGCCACTGTTAGAATGCTCTCCCTTACAAAGGGGCAGCCAGTGTGGGCCCAGGGTGTTTGAGCAGATGCCCCTAGAGGGGGCCTTGCCAGTCTCCTCTCTCTTGACTCCTACCCCAGTCACCCAGGCAGCAAGAACAAGCAATTTCTATGAAACATTTATTTCCTCTGAAACTTCCAGAAACAAGACCCCTAATCTCAAGACTGGGGGGGGGGGATAACAATGACAAAAAAAATAATGTACCCACCCACCCCTCTGATAAAAAACAAAAAACCAGTCGACATAGGAAAAGGTGCTGTTGTCAACCATCAGGAAGAATGCTGGGGCAAAATTAAATAGACAGATTTTATCTGTGTAGATCCTTTCAAAATGATAACAAAAAAACCTTAACAGCCATAATTTACACTTGGTCAAAGTATACAATCACGCCCCAGAATGATCCCTAGACATGGGGGGGGGGGAGACAAAATCATTTGGAGGGTGGAGGGGCCCTGCTAGGGAGACCCCAGAATGGAGGGCCAGAAGGAACATCGCAGCAAGGCCACTGGACCGGAAATGGGAGGGCCAGGGGCAGCTCGGGCCTCCCTGCTACCCATCTGGCAGGGGGAGGGGCAGCTAGGAGATTTATGGATCCATTTTCCTATCTCCAATATTTTATCCCCTGCTCTCTCTCATCCAATCAGGACTGAGCTGGTTGGAAACTGAAGGGGCCTAATTACATTGGAGGAAGATGCAGTTAACACCCCTTCCCCTTCCCTTCCTGAACCAGAGAGATGGCCCCCCCCAAGGGGAGGTGTGAGACAAATATTGGGCTTTGGGATCCAGAGGGCCCTAGATCCCCAGATCAGGGGAGGAAGAGGAGACCTGGGATCTGCTAAGCATACCTGTCCTTTCTAGAAGAGGACCAGAGGATTCTTTGGAGAAAAAACCAGTCTAGCAGCAGCCCAAGTCTCCAGACCCCATTGTGGCTTTCTTTGACTCTGGGCCATGGAACCCATGGGAGCCTGGATGGATCCAAGTCTGGCCACTCGCTTGCTCAGCTGTCCTCCTCCAGCCTCAGGGGCTTGGGCTGCGATTGGCCCAGGGCATCTCAGGGCAAGGCCCAGCCTGGAGTGGGGGGAATCTATGGGAAACCTGGCTTTGGAGATTGTGTCCTCAGCATGAGGCTGGAAATAGATGCACAGAGGATTACTATGGAATTGTTCTGTGGTGGCTTTGCATGAAAAAATAAATATATATTATATTTATACTTTTTATTTTAAAGAAAAAAACAGCTGCTCTTTCCTAAGCTCCCAGCATAGTACCACATGTAGCTGCCGGGCCAGGTGTGCAGGTCTGCTGCCTGGCCCAGAGCTCCTTATTGCCTTAGAGAAGCTGCAGGCAGAGAAGGAGGGGCTGCCCCACAGTGCGTGTCCTAGAGGAGCAGGCCTGAAGCCTCCACCAGGGCCCAACAAATCTGGTGGCTTTCAAAGGAAAAAAGGAAAGAAAAATCCTTTCTGATTCTCCCACTCCAGCTTCTCCTCAGCAGGGGAAGAGAGGGGGCTTCAGAAAAATGGAGTGGGGCTTGAAGGCCACCTGCAGCCTCACCACAGGCCCGGGAGCCCCCAGCCCTCAGCCACAGTCTGGATTCAGTAGTCTGGCATCAGTGCTGAGCAGGCCCTGAGGGGCTGGGGAAGGAGGACGCAGCCCCAACCTCACCCTTTAGTTCCAGGACCACTGGGCCAAGCAGGCTGCCCTTGGTAGCTAGACAAGTCTTGTAGAAAAAAAGGTTACAAACTGTCCTATTTATACAAATATAGTGTTTCTCTCTCTCTGTCTCGATAAAGAACATTTACACTCTGAACATTGGGATTTCTTCATCTTGGGTTTACTAGAAAGTACTTTAGCTTGGAAAAAAGTGCTCCAAGGTTTTTTTCGGAAACTTGATAGGAGGAGGCAGGGGGGGAAGGCATGTCCCCTGCCTACCCCGATCCTCCCAGTTGGTCCAAAGGGTTTCGATATTGCATTGGAACTCAATATACCAAGGGTTGGCCAGTGGGTTCAAGGTTTCATGACAGTGAGGAAGACTGGTCACTGGTGTGGATACACTGCCCCAGGGGCCTCTGGGTGGGGGAGCCTCTTCATGCCCTCAAGCCCAGGTGACTCCAAGGACCCCATCTCCACCCCGACCTTCGGGACAGACTGGCCCCGTGCTGCCGGAGGGGAAAGGCAGTGAGCAGCACCCAGGCCGCGGGACACGCGGGTGCTGAGATGGCCCTCAGTGCTGGCCAGCCCGAGGGAAGGGGCAGGGGTGGGCAGGGGTGGGCGGAGGCCCCGAAGCCCCCGCCTTCAGGGCTCCTTTTTCTCCACGGTGCTGGAGAAGATCTCAGCAAACCTCCGCAGCTGCTCGTTGGCTGCCTGTGATTCCTCCTGCAGCCGCTGGTTGTTCTGTCTCAAGGTGGCTACCTCTGTCTGCAGGACTACCTTGTCCTGCTTCTCCTACAGAGAACAAAGGCCATCAGGGGCTGGGATGCAGAGGGCCATGGGACATCTGTGGGGCCTGGGGAGTGGCAGACTGTGTTACAGAGGCCTGGGCAAGGAGGAGCATGGGATTCTACATCAAGGCCCAGAGAGGGCCTGGTGCCTGCCCCAGGTCACAGCCCAGGAAGGCCTCCCTGACCCCAGCCTCTGGTCCCCACTGCTCTCACCTTCTGAAGGTCGCTGTGCAGCTGCCTCAGCATCACCTCCAGCTGGTACACCTTCCCAGGCAGATCCACGGGGGGTTCCTCGCTGAAGGCAAGGGGACAGGCAGTCAGTCCCATGGTCACTGACTCCCACATCAGTCTTGTCTGATTTGGGCCTGGCTTTTAGGGGAAACAGTCGGCCCCTGCCCACCTCCAAAGGGCCACTTGTCCTCTTGTATAAGCACCTTACAAACACTGATTCATTTAAGCCTCATAAAACCTGATTCTGAGCCCATTTCACAAATGAGGAAAATGAGGCACAGAGTGCCTTACAGCAAATAAAGAGCCTGGGGATGGATCTTCTCCTGGTCCAGGGCACGGTGCACTTCTCTCCGCAGCCCCCGTCTCTGGGCACTGCTGAGGTTTGGGGCCCACTGTGGCATCCACATCCGTCAGACACAAAGACCTGAGTGGGCATCTTTCTGCCCATGCCTCTCCCAGGAGGGCTCTCTGGTGCCCTGGAACCTTCCTCATCATGCTTCAAGCCCACCTTCCTGTAACTGTGGGGGTTCCACATGTCTCCTGCCTCATGTGCCTACAAAGCACAGTTTCCCAAGGCATCCTCTCCCCTAGGAAGTCGTGCTCCAGACCAAACCCCCAGGGCCCTCTCCTACGAGCAGCAGGCCAAGGAGGGGAGGCCCAGAACTCTGGGGGAGATGGAGAGAGGAGCCATTTGATTCACCAAGGTCTCCCTGCGTGGCTCCTCGAGCTTGTAAGGGCCCACAGGGAGGCTAGCCCCCACAGGTGGGAATGCTGTGGGCCAGGGGAGGGGGCACAGGTTTTCCCTGCCAAGTTCTCCCTAGCTCTGGCCTGGGGCTCTTAGAGCTGAGAGGGGGCCTGCTGGCATAGCCTGTGGCTGCAAGGGGCATGGGCTGTGACCTCTGTGTCCCATACCCTACACTGGGCCTCTGCTCATGGAGATCTGTGCCATAGGTTCTGGGTTAGTGACGGGCTGCAGTGGGAAGGAAGACGCAGAGAAGAGACACAGAACAGTGTCAGCCTTAGGGTGCACGATCCCTGCCCTGGCCTAGGCCTCTAGACAGACACCAGATAGTGTACCCCAGCCACAATGGCAGAGGGACCCCAGGAAAAGTCCCAGAGCCTCTTACTGAAGGTGGGGCAGGAGAAGGAAGCTCATTTTGTTTCTCCCACCAGAGTACAGTCTTGATGGGCCACTGCCCCGGTAAGAAGGGCCCTGGGGGACCGGGACCTCTGGCACTGTCAGAGGGTCAGGGTCCTGATCCCAGCCAGGCTCCAGCTTCCTGAGGAGACCAAAATTCATCCCACAGCCCCCCAGGCAGCAAATTCCAGAAGAGTCAGCAGAGCCAGCTGCTCTCAATCCATCCGTACTGAGCAGAGGTCTGGTACAGGTCTTGGGACAAAGCCTTCTGAACCCCTTCGGGGAGCCTGACACCCAGCAAGTCTGGATTCCAGACAGAAAGGATGACAGCTTCCTTCCAGAATAGGGAAGGGACTCTGTGTCATCCTGTCCAGTTCTCTGCCTTCAAGCTTTATGGCTGCTCCTGGATTTTCCCAAAGATTCAGGGATGAAAATGGGGGGAAGGGGGAGGGCGTAACAGGAAGAGAATAGCTTCTGCCAGCTGCCTGGGACTCAGGTTCTAGGTGGCTTAGAACACAAATTCTCTGCCTTAGGCCCAAAGATGAATGAGGTACAGAGGGCTGGGGGATAGCCAAGAGCCAAGGAAGATGAGGAATATGAGAAACGGAGGGGGTCTGAGCCCTAAACCAGGAGAGGCTGCTTGGAAGCTGTGGAGAAACAGGGTCAGGATGAAGGGAGAGGAATCTGTGGGCAGCAAGAGGGGCATTAAGAGGAAACTTGTGAATGTAAAGCCCAGCCCTGGCTGGGGAGACTAGTATAGTGTGTCTGGGGAGGGGGCCTGGGCATTTCTGTCTAAGAGGGGTGGCAGAGGCAGGATCCCCTTGCAGGGAAGCAGCCACTTTCCTGAAGCTGTCCCAATGAAAAGAGAAGACCTCCATTTCTGGAAGAATAAGGAGGGATGAGGAATGGGCCAGAAGCTCTGGGCTGCCATGGCCAAGCCTCACCACTAGATGTCCCCCTTTGGTGCCCAACACATCGACAAAGGCCTGCCCCCTAGTTTGGCACATGGATCCATGGGTGGGCATGTGGCTCATAGGGCCTTCCTACACATTCCTATCTGGTTACTGGGCTTCCCGAAGGTGAGCCCAACCAGATTCCTGGGCTGGCAGACTTAACAACTCGTTCCTGTCCCAACCCTGACGTGGAAGGGGCAGCACTCTGCCGGCCTGGTCCCTGGCAGCTTTGGCACTCACTACTCAAGCCCGGGTCATCAGCATCTGCACCAAAGGATGGTATTCCAGGGGAAGGAGTTGTGAGTCAGTCAAGTCCAAGGTCAGGAAGTAGGTTGAAAGAATGTACAAACCAAGAAAGAGCAGTCTCTGCCCCTTGCCAGTGACCTGAGGGAGGAGCCAGCAGCACCAGCAAGGGCTTCAGCCCCAGGAGCAGAGCAGGGTCTCAGTTCTAGCTTTTAGCCCAGTCTGAAACCTGCAGAAGAATCCCAGACCAAACAGAAGCCTACACTCCTCTCACTTTGAGCCAGCAGAGCCCTTCAGTTGATACGGGCAGAGTCCGGATCTGCTCTTGCTCAGACCAAACCCAGTTCAGGAACTTGCAGAGCTCAGACCAAGGGGCAATGATCAGACTTTGCCCTGGATCCAACCATTTATGGAGCGGTGAAAGCTTGCAGGTCCCCAACCTATGCCCAGAATTCTGGGATGACCCAACACCTGGTACCCCAAGAAAGAAGCAACAAGACCAATCTGCCTTCTTTTCACCAGTGGAGGAAGGGTGCCAAAGCCCAGCCTTAACATCTAATTAGAAGTCAGAAAGTAGGCCAAAAAATGGGCAAATAAAAAAAGAGCCTCGCTACAATAAGCTGTCATGGTGGCAGGGAGCTCAAAAACATAGGAGAGGGACTCCAAAACATCTACAGACAGAGCCTCAGAGAAAAATGCAGCGTGGACACGTTCAACTAGATTCCTAGAAGACATGAAGCAATAGTTTCAAAAAGAGCTTAAAATATTTCTAAATGAAATAAGACCATTAGAGGTAAAAAGAGGGGAAGGATGGATGGATGGCAAGAACCAAGGGAAGGGTAGTTGGATGGCAGGAATTGAGGGAAAGAGGAGTGGATGGCAGGTTGGGGAGGGTACAGTGACAGTGAGGGGCTCCGTAGGTCAGATACAATGAACCTGTACCCCTTCCTCCCAACCCCCACTATGGGTCTGGGGACCCCTCCTTCCCAGTGCACAGTCTCATGTCAGAGTACTCCGAGTGCGCTCCTGGTTAGACCCAGTTTCCACACAACTCTCTATCTCCCTAAGCTGATCTAGGCTAGAAAAATGTCTTGTTATGACTTTTTCTTGGATTTTCCCACCACTACTCAGTCTGGCATGTTTTTTAGGTCTATTTGGAAGAGTTTTGGGGGGAGCTCCCTGCACTGCTAACTGCTACTCTACAATCTCCAAAGCTGCCAATTCCTCATCTCATCCCCTGTCCTAACTAACCATACTTCCTCTTCTCAAGCTCACCCACAGCCTGGGGCCTCCCTCCATCTTTCCTACCCCTCAGCTGATGAGCTGCCTCATGCTTTTCCAAGAAGACTGAGTCCACAGTTCATACCTGCCATGAACTCACTTGGCTCCCCTTCTCCCTCCATGGCCCACTCTCTGCTATCTGCAGATATCTGCAGCTTGATCCTTTGAGGCCTTGCTGGGCAGTTAAGTGGTAGAGAGTTGGCTTGGTGGAGAGAACACCAGACTTAAGGGTCAGGGAGACCTGAGTTCAAATCCGACCTCAGATACTTGCTTTGTGACACTGGGCAAGTCACTTAAGCCCTGTCTGCCTCAATATCCTCATCTGTTGAATAGGAAGAACAGCAGCACATATACCCCAGGGTTATTGTGCAGATCAAATAAGATATTTGTAAAGAGGTGGGCAAGCCTTAAAGTGCCATGTAAATGCTGGCTATTACCGTTATTAACTCCCCCTCCTTACCCAGCTACCCCCACCCCAGTCCCAAAGCATCTATCTTCTTACAGAGACATGACACGGCATGTCCTTTGCTTAAAGACCTGCACTGGCTCCCTGCTTCCCACCCAAAGTGGAGAGGGGTATGACTGAACCACCAAGCTCAAGTACAAAGTGCCTTCCAAACCTTTCCTACTCTGCCCCTTCTTCCATCGCAGGCCCTGCCTTCATCTCCCAGCGCCCGCTGGCCCCTGTGCCTGCCTGGAGCATTCCCCCTCCTTTGCTCTGACCATTGAGCTTCCTGGCTTCTTTGAAGTCCCAGCTAAAACCCCACCCCTGGTCCAGCAAGCCTTCCCCAGCCTCTCTCTGCTCCCTATCCCCTATTTATGCGGCACAGAGTTTGCTTTTGTCTGCTGTTTGCACACCGCCTCCCCCATCAGACTGTGACTGCCTTTTGCCTTTTTGTGGGCCCCATGCCTGGCATACAGTAGGTGCCTAATAAATGCACGCTGCCTGTTAAATGCCTATTCAAGTCCCTAAAGCCAGTCCTCAAGGCTGCCTTCCCTGAGAGCCCTGAGGCCACAGTCCTCCCTGGGGACTGTCACACAATGCCATCATCCTCCCAAGACCCCCACCACCCTTGACTCTGTCCTCTCTCTCACCCTCCAAAGAGCCAAGGCGGCCGCACCTCCCTCCCCATGCAGACCGCCCCTGCTCAAACACAGAGTCTCCCTGCTTCCCACCTCCGCTCACCCAGTTGCCAACATAGCCCTCCATGGTACTCGCTTGCTCCAGAAGCACTGGTAACTCCCTATTGCCTCTAAAATAAAACAGTGACCCCTCAGTCCTACCCTGAAGGTCTGGCTGGCCTTTGAGGACTGATATCAGCTGATCCTCCATCATGTCCTCACTGTTCTCCACCCCTGGCCTTTCATCTCTTGCTTCTTTGCCTTTGCCCAGGCTATGCCCCCCTCTTGCCCTGTGTCTCTCAGAACCTTTGGGTTCCTTCAATGTCTTACCTAAACTTGGGCTCTTGCCGAGGTCCCACTGGGAGGGCCTTCCAGTTTGTTCTGGCTGTGGCTTGTCTGCATGGTATCTCCCTTATCAGACCGTAAGCCCCTTGAGGACAGGGGCTGCCATGGTAGCCCTAGTGCTTAGGAGCCGGCACATACTAAGCGTTTAATAATGTCTGTTGCCTGCCTGCTTAGTGGTCTGCAGGATGCTCATTCATGAGCCCCCATAGTGTACCCCCCTCGTGGTTGGTGGTGCCTCACCTCATCGTGGGGGTTGTCCGGGGGCTGGTGGGCGTCCTCTCCAGGCTTGAGTGGACTGGGCTGTGTGCTGGTGCAATGTTGGGGCTCAGGGCCGGGTCATTGAGAGAGAAGAGAGAGACGGCTCGCTGCACTGTACGGGAGAGGAGACCGAGTCAGTGTGCTTTGCGAGGTCTGCAATCAAAGCCAGCTCAGAAGGGTGGAGAGGGTCTAGGGCAGCTGCTTAATGAAGGCCCCACAGTCCAGCTCCCCTCAGGCTCTTGGGAGGTGGCTCCACTGGCTGCAGGCTATTTAACAAAGGTCCCCCAGTTAGAATGGGAGCTTCTGGACAGCAGGGACTGTTGTTGGTGCTGAGCACAGTGCCCGGCCCAACAAAGCCCTTATAAAGAGTGTGCCGAATTCGACAGTCATCGAGGCAGTTGAAGCTGAGGGTGGGGAGCTGGGGAGGAGGGCAGAGAGCCATTCCCCCTGACCCCGGACACACAAGAGGGGACACGTCTGAATGCTGGGATGGGCTTGTGTGCAGCCGAGAACTGCGCCATCGCTGGCTTCTCCTGTTCCAGCCAAGCACAGTAAGACTGCCAAGGCCATGGCCAAAGATGCCCACCTGCCCCCAAACCCGCATCAAGGCCTATCCTCCCCTCCCCCAGCTGGAGGACGATGCAAGACCCAGACCTTACTAGGCAGGGCAGGAGGGGAGTGCTTGGCACAAAGGCAGTGTCTCCAGGCCAAGGCACAGCTACATTTAAAGAAAGCTGGGGAAGGCACAGATGGGGCTGGGGTTGCTGGTCTTCCCTCTAGAACCTCAGAAGCAAGGTGGGAAAGAGGTGGAGGGTGAGGCGGATATAGGAAGCTCCAGGTGATGGCTCTGCCATCAGAGAAAATACCTGCCAGCCCGGCCCTGCCAGATGTAGTCGGGCCTCCCTACTAGTCAGGGTGGTGGGGGTCCCAAGGCCAGGCAGTCCTACCAGAAGCAGCCGGGTCCGATCAGACCCGCCACAGGCTCTGCCTCCCTGCTCCTGGTGGCGGGGGACCCAAGGCCAGGCAGCCCTGCCAGATGAAGCTGGGCCTGACTCGCATCTGCCACAGGTCCTGCCTGCCTCCCTGCTCCTGGTGGCGGGGGTCTCAAGGCTGGGCGGCCCTGCCTGATAAAGCTGGGGCCTGACTTGTACCTGACACAGGCCCTGCCTGCCTCCCTGCTCCTGGTGGCGGGGGGTCCCAAGGCCGGGCAGCCCTGCTCCACCGTGGTGCCGTCTCTCTCTGCCTCTCCTCTGGAGAGGCTCCTGGCTCATGCCAGGCCCCACTCTCCGATGTTCCTCAAAGAGGAGGCCCAGGGCAGGGCTTCTTCCAAAAGCAGCTATGTCTGACAGGCTGGGGCAGATTCCCCCTGAGGACTGTGAGCTGTCAGACCTGAAAGGGCAGTTTCCAGAACAGAAGAGAGGCAAGTAGGGAGGAGATGGGAGGCTAACTTCCTCTGCATGTCCTGGTTTCTAACCACTTATATGGCACTTATTAATCTGCCCTGGCATTACAATTATCTATACCTACTTTCCACCTGTTTGCCAGCCTCGGAGTAGGAATATAATGTAAAGGTTTTGGCAAATCAGCTTCTCAAGTATAAGACAGGGGAGGTGTGGCTAGGCTGCAAGTGCACTAAGGAAGATCCTGGGGTCAGAGCGGACCACATGTTCCACCAGTCAAAGTGATTTTAAGCCCTCATCGAGAGAAATCTAATGCCTGGGACCAGAGAGGAGGCAGTTCAACCTTGCTTTGACTGTGGGGTCAGACCCCATTTGCAGCACTATGCTCATTCCTGGGCCTCAAATTACAGAAAAGACACTGGTAAGCTGACAAGCACTGGGAAGAGGGAAGCGGCTAGTATGGGGAAAGGCTGAGAGCTCACACCATCCAGGGAGCAGTTGACAGGGCTGGAGATGGAGAAGACAGGATGGCGCTCCTATGAGTGGAAGGGTGAGAAGACCGTGCTGCTCGGCCTCAGGCGGAAGAGAGAGGACAATCAGAGTTCAGGTTGGGCACAGGACAAGAAGCTCCGAAGGATGAAAGTCAAGCAGAAGTGGGCGGGCTGCCCTGGCGAAAGCGCGCCTTGTCCTGGGCATCTTCAGGCAAAGGCCGGCGATGGCACGGGGGGACGGATGCTGTAAGGGGACTGCAGGGACAGCACAGATTCCACAGCCACTGATTCGAGGGGCCTGGCCCGCTCACCATTATTTTTACATGACATTAAACTTCCCACCTCCATGCCTTTGCCAATGCTGCGCTGCTCTGCTAGACCCTCGGTTGCTTTCAAAGCTCAGCTCAGGCGCCACCTCCTATGTGAAGCCCATCACCAGCCCCTTGAAAATGCTCGTGTACTTGTTGTTCGGTCGTTTCAGTCCTGATCAATTCTCCGTGACCCCATCTGGGGTTTCCTTGGCAGAGATGCTGGAGGGGTTTGCCATTTCTTTCTCCAGTTCATTTTACAGATGGGGAAACTGAGGCAAACAGGGTTAAGTGACTTACCCAAGGCCACATAGCTAGTAAACATCCCAGGCTAGATTTGAACTCAGGTCTTCCAAGCCTAGTGTGCTATCCCCTGCACCAACTAGCTGCCCTTACGTACTTAGTATTTACTTACCTCTAGGGCCTGTCTCATGTTCAGCTCTGCACCATGTGGGGCCTGGGACAATGGGAGGGGTTTAATAAAGAGCTGAACTGACTGGAATCATTTTGGTCTCATCTCTGCTTCCTGCTCAGAGCAGCTAACCCTAGGGGCCCAAACACAACAGGCAATCCAGAAATGTTTGCTGGTGAAGATGCCAACTAATGGATAGTGGAAAAAACCAAGGTCGGGTCTCTTCAGGTAGGATCTGACAGCGCCAGGCACCGGGCGGTAGGCAGGCAGAGTCTGGCCAATGGCGTGGCCTTCTGAGACAGTTCAGTCTCAGCCAGGGATGCCTTAGTCTGGACAGGGCTGGGGAGCCTGGGAAGCTGTGGAGGCCATGCTGGCTTGGGACTGTGCAGATCCGTTGCGGAAGGCTGTGGCACCTGCTTTACGCAGACTGGGGAGGAGGGCTGGTTTGGTCTGAGCCCCCTGAGATATGAAAGGCTCAGCCTACTGATGTGTGTGACTTTATTGGAATTCACAGTCCCCTGCAGGAATGCCTTTCTGATCCAGAGCTGCTGACTATCAGTAAATGTTGGGAGTGCTGAGGCAGGGATGGAGAGGTCCACTTTATCTGAGCTGGTAAGCTATTTAACCAGGAACTATCTGTATTCTTTAAAATCTTATCAATAAAGCATTTTGTTACACTTTATGGCCTGTGAGTGTCTCCCTACAGACCTGATTCCGTGCATTAGGCCTGGCCCGGAACAGCGCCCCTGGAATGGAACAAGGCTGCTCCACACCAGAAAGAACTAGGTGGCGGGGACAGGCTGCCCAGGGCTAGGAAGGGAGCTCAGGCAGGGCTGGCTCTCAAAGCTTCAAGGGAAGATGAGGCCTCAGGGCCCCTGGATTTTGAAGCAGGCCACGTGGCACAGCTTGTCTGCTTGGGCCAGTCTGATGTGGAGCCCTAAGTCGGCTCCCTTAGCTTTTTGCAGGTCTGCATAGAGCCCTGAGGAAGAAAGCACTCCCCCCTCCCCACACTAGTATGGCCACGGCTTGGCAGACATCAACAGGACTTGATCCCGCGCCCTCCCCAGAACCACCTCACCATTCTCCGTGCCCAGTACCAAGTCTGGGAGTCTGTTTGGTGGAAGAGAGTGGCAGGTTTTGCCAAAGGGCTCTCTTCAGGATGCAGGAGGTGATGTACCCAGGCTAGTTCATGCCAAGCCACTGCAGAGCTAAGCTCATCTCACTCCTTCCTTTATCCCAAATCTAAGTGTGTAAGAATGGACAGCGTGTGGGACCTGAAGTTGGGAAGATCTGAGTTCAAGTCCAGCCTCAGATACTTACTACTAGCTGTGTGACCCTGGGCAAGTCACTTCACTTTTGTCTGACTCTGTTTCCTCAAGTGTCAAATTTGGGGATAAAAACAGCACCTGCCTCCCAGGGCTCTTATGAGGATCAAATGAGAGGCCATTCGCACCGAGCAGGTGCTTAACGAAAGTTTGCTCCCTTCCGATCAAAGCAGTTTGGGTTGGGCAAAGTCTCCCTGTTTGACCATGGCTGACTTGGGCCACTCAAAACAGGCCCTACAGAACTCTGCCCCAGGACACCCTGTACCCACAGGGAGAGCAGTCCGCTCACTGAGAACAGGAGAGAGAAAGAACACATGCATGGCCTCCCTGCAGGCTCCCCGGGAGCTTTCAAAAAGCAAAGGGACCTGTCTGCGGTCCCATGGTGGGCACTCCTGGGGAGGGCCAGGAAACAGGCTGCCCAGGGATGGGGAGAGGAAAAGAGGGAGAAGAGGACATCTGATGGAGCTTACCTTCATAAGCCTTTGCAGCATTGACCAGACTGGACCACTCAAGGCCAGCAGCAGTGTCAGGGAGGGGCATCATCCCAGGGTCCAGGCGCCTCATTGGCCGGTCCCGCACGTCAGTCAAGGAGAGCTCCGAGGCAGAAATGGTGGCTGGGGAGGTAGAGTGGGGGAGTCTGGAGAAGGCACTGACCGGGGACCTGACCCTGCCTGTCTCCTGCAGAGGCCCCCAGCTCCTTGGGCTTGCTCAGCGGTGGCTTAGGCCGCTGCACTCATCAGGACACCCATCAGCGGCTCACACAGCTGCCCTTGGCCTCACATTCTTGTGCTCCCACAAGGGCCATCAGCACTGGAGGGTCCTTCATTAGCAGCCAATAGTTAGCAACAGGCAGGGCTCCCCTCCAAGCAAGCCACGTGGGCAAGAGAAGTGCCCTCCATCAGGTGGAGAACTCGGCTGCTGCCCAGAAGGGGAGGAGCTCTGGGGCCCGGAGTGTGGGCGGCAAGAGGCAGCTCCGCGTTAACCCTTCCTCTGCCAGGGACGAGCGGCCATGCTGGGCAGGTCTCCCCCTCAGTGGCTGGTTGCCAGGATGCCACAGCTGATGCCAGGCCCAGACAGACTGGTTTTGTACGACCTACGGGGGATACCTCCCACAATCTTACTCTTCACCTCCATCTTGCCTTTCCTCCAGCCTTCCCTGGTTTCCTGGCCCTTAACCTGCCTAGAGGAATGGGGCCCAGGGCTCAGTGGCTGAGGGGCCACTTCTGGTGGCAAATGACATCTGGGCACCTCTCTGAGGAATGCACCTACACCCCAACATGCCTGGGTACCCTGTCCCACTCCCTCCCTCAGGGATTTCTCTCCCTATCATTCCTGACCTCCCATGGAGGCAGCCCCTCCCCCACATCTCCACCTGCCCAGGTTTGGTCATTTCTCTGATTGGCTTGGAAAGCTACAGTCATATTAGATCAGATTACAGCAAAGAGAGATAATGAAACTTGGAGGAGCTTGGGATACTTAGCGGAGGTTTTTATTCTCCTGAGATTCAGAATGAGCTCCTGGGGCCAGCAAAATGACTCATGTCCAGTCTAAGCCCAGTAAGACTACCCTGCCCACCCCCAAACAGCCAGAGGTTCGGTGGAGGTCACGGTGGCTACAGGGACCAAGGGGCAGTGTGCTCTGAAGTCTGCCCTGCCGAGACTCCCATGATTCTTTCTACAATAATGGGGCGTGGGGGAATGTGACTGGAAACAGAGGGAGAGGAGAGAGGATGCATGACCACCATGAGGCCTCCTGCCAAGTCTGCCCAGCCAGAGGACCAAGCTTCCTTTCCCAGTCAGAATGTCTGTCTCTGCACCTGACTGCGTGAACAGGAAAAAGAGCCCCAGAATCACCTGTGCCCCCCACCCCAGTCCAGGGCCAAGAGGACAAACATGCTCACATTTCTTCTCAGGGAAGCCATTGCCACCGACCGGGAGTGGGTGCGAGTGCTGGTGCTGTCGGCGGGAGGGCAGGGTGCTTGAGGGGTAGGTGCTTGTGAAGATGACATCACTGGGCAGGCCCGGCTCGAAGCAGGGGGGGCTTGAGTACGTGGTCTCCCGCCGGCCACTGCACAAGCTCTCGTCAGACAAGGTCCTCTGCAGCGCCTTCTGGGGGGACTGGGGGAGGTGAGGACAGCACAGGGTCAGAGCCCCCGGGTGTGGCTAGAGGCTGCATCCGGGAAGGACCCAAGCCCTGCCCACTGACTCCCCAACCCTCCTGCCAGAGGCTGCTGGGGGCAGAGGACAGAGCACCAGGCCTGGAGTCAGGAAGACCCAAGTTCAGATATGACCACAGACACTTCCTAGTTCTGTGACCCTGGGCAAGTCACTTTACTTTTGTTTGGCTCATTTTCCTCAGCTGTAAAATGGGGATCTATCTCGAGGGGTTGTGAGGACCAAATGAGATCACGGTCAATATAGACCTCCTTCTTTCTCTTGCTCCATCCAGGCCGGACTCCAGGCTTCCTTCCCTCCTGCCTAAACCTCTGTGCCAACCTCTCCCTGGGTCTCCCCACAGGATGACACAGACCCTTGGAGTCTGGTCTTCTCTGCCTCGTCCCCAGATGTCCCAGGTAGGTGTCCACTGTGCTCCCCCCACCTTTCCTCAGACTCATAGCCATGCCCCATCACTGACAGCCAGACTTGGCCCCCTGCTTTCTCCATCACCGAATCCCTCCTTCAAAGCTTGGTTCCGTTTCTGGTTCCTCCACAAGGACCATCCTTTTTCTTCAGGAGCCTTGGGTTCAAATCTGAACTCTGACATTTACTTGTCTATGGACCTCGGTAAGTCACATTAGTGCTGCAAGCCTCACTTTCCTCATCTATCAAATGGGGCTAACAATACCTCCACGAGTTGTGGGGAAAAGCTAAGCTTAAACCTTAAGAGGCACCACAGAAATGGGGGGCTGGCCACATGCTCTCACCTTCAGTCTGTCTAGCCAGGGACAGCCTCCAGCTCAGGAGTGAGAAGGGAGATTCCTTCCAGCTCCCAACCCTGAGTGGCTATTTTTGGGTGGACACATAACATGTCTCTTTAACTAGATGGTCATGACCCCAAGGTCTGGGACTGGGTCTGCCACCTTTGGGTAAATGCCTCATGCTCCTCCGGCTAGCAGCTGGCAGAGCCCTCCCAGCCCAGCCAGTGCTTGGCAGATTATACGGCGTGCCCTCTCTGCTTCCTGCTCAGGGAACTGTCCCTCTCACTGAATGTCTGCAATGAATGTTGTAAAGAGATGCACAGCCGCTGGCCGCTGGCTGAGAAACAGCAATGACCCTTCACCTCACGTCTCCTCTTCTGCCACAGACCAACCTGAAATCCCCCAAATTTTTAGTCAAACCAGGCAAAAATAAACACAAATTCAGGCTGTCTCACGAGGCCGGCCCGGGCGGGAGTGCGCATGGCTGACTGGGGCCCTTCCTGCCTCGGCAGGGGCTGAGGACTGAGCCTGGCTGTGACTGGCGGCTTCTGGGCTTAGGGTGGTCCCAGGGCTCACGCCTTGCCTGCGGAGGGCACTGGGTGTGGGGATGGGCGGCCCCCTGGGAGGGGCCTGTACACTCACCGAAGAATCCCGCTCCTGCTCGGGGGTCAAGGGGTCCATGATGATCAGCTTCTTGAGGTCATCCTCAATGGTTGACTTGTAATTCTTCCGGGGTGAGCGGAGATCACGCAGGGACGCCCTTAGCCTGGGCTGCCCAAAGACATTCTTGGTGTTCATATCGATTTGCCTGAAACAATCCGGTGAGAGGGTCAGGAGGTGCCCAGCCTCTCTCCTTTCCTCCCTCCCTCCCTCCCAGACTTGCTCTGGCTTGCAGGAATTGCTCCCTGCCTAGGCAGATGGAAGCTCCCTAGCCCTTCTCTCTCCAGGGACTGGGCACTGGCAACTGGGTGGCTCAGTGGACAGGAGTCAGGAGGACCCAGGTTCGAATGCCCCCAGGCACTTACTAGCTGAGTGACCCTGGACAAGTCACTTAGCCTCAGTCGGCCTCTCAGTTTCCTCATCTATAAAATGGGGGTAATACTAGCACCTTCCTCCTGGGGTTTTTGTGAATAGAAAAAGCAGATAAATATTTGTAAAGTGCTTTGCCAATGAGAAAGCATTATCTAAATGCTAGCATCCAGAGAAACGGCAGAGAAGGGATGCCCATTTCATGGCCTGCTTTTTGAGAATGGGAGGAATCAATGACAAGAAGCATTTGAGGTGGGTGGGGTAGGGGGAGGAAGCATGGTGAGCTGGGGCAGGCAGGCAGAGAGAGTGTGGGGGTGGGCTGGGGTGAGCCCCAGGTCTCTGAAGGATCTGTGGCAGAGTCGGGGGAAGGGACCTGAGGAAATGGGAGAGGGTGGGCACTGGCCACACTATGGGGCAGGCCTGGACTCATCAGGGACAGGCCAGCAGGACCAAAGGAGGGTTTGAGTCAGTGGCCCCCAAGGAGGGATGTCCGCCAGGAGCTCCTGGGGAAAAATGTGAAGAACTGCTTCTTACCCTTCCCCTATGTCCTGGCATGACCCACTGCTCCCCCATGGAGCATGCTCACTCACTGACCATGTTCTCCCTGCAGAGCCTGGGCAGCCACACAGGCAACGTGGCCCTCCGTCTGTGGCTGCCTCCCATGGTGGGGGAGGCCAGAATAAGCCACTGAAACACACCTGGCCCATAAGGCAGCTCTAAGTGGTGAGCCTGGGGGCTGGATGCTGGGCAGGGTCCCTGAAGCCTACCTGTGGCAAGGGCTCAGGAGAGGTCAAAACAAGAAACTCCCTCAGAGACCACTCATGGCAGACAGTGCCCACAGGGCCTGCCTCTCCCTCAGTCTATGTACATAGCAGCTTCAATCTGACCGGCCTCCCTTGTAGGGAAGGGCAGGCTGAGCTAATAAGGACTGATTTAGCTTTCTGCAATGACAAAATCGGCTTCAGACACATTGGATTGTGTGTTGGATTCTCTGAGAAAGGGGAAGAGTGTCTCCAGATCAAAAGTCAAGTTTTCTGAGCCCAGGACCCAGGTCACAAGGGCCCCCCTCCAGCTCCGACCCAAGGTGACATGAAACAATCTCTGCTTTCTTTTCCTGGCCCGGCCGGCTCGGCGGGATTCAGCACAACGGCAGAGCAGAAAAGGATCTGAGAACTGACAGACCGCCGCTTCACCATTTATGCGCTCAACGACAAAGCATTTGCTGAGGCACAGAAGTGACCTAGAAACCAGGTGGAGGAAATGAACCGTCTTAAGCCCAGCACATTTCTGAACTGCCTGCACGGGGACCTTAAGAAGGGAAAGAGAAGGTGGCTGGCTCCTTCTCATCCCCAAGAACTCCCCCGCCAGATGAAAAGCACAGGACTGGGACCTGATTATGCCGTCTCTCCTCCCGCAGCCCAGGGACTGGAGGAAGACTCCCCCTCCCCACCCTGAGTCTCCTCAATGCATCCCAGAATCCTCTGTCCCGAAGGGAGGCAGCAGGGCACACCAGCCCCTGCTCTCTTCCACGGAGAAATCAATGGAACCCAAGTGGGCTGGAAGAGCCCTGTAGGAGGCTCTCTGAGTCTGGGCCTGGGCTCCTGCAGCTCCTTCAGGGTCTCTGGTGCCCCCAGGGAACATCCCCATTCAGGCCAGGCTAATTAAGCCACACCTCACAGAGAACACTCAATCTCATGCCCAACACAAAATGACAGGCTACCCAAGATGGTGCCCTCTGCCAGGGGGTGAATGGCTTCTCCTGACCTCGTTGCCATCTCGGAGGAAGAAGGCCGAGTGGCTTGTGGGGTGCCGCAGGGCACCAAGATCAAATCCAGCGAGGTGACCCTGGCTGAGTCACTTACCCTCTGACTGTTTCCTCATTGATGAAATGGGGATAAGATAATCATCACAAAGGGCCCAGAAAACAAGAGTTGCTACAGAAAGGCTGGCTGCTGCCCCTCCCTGGGCCCCTGTGCACAAAGCATCTGTCTGTCTGCTTGGCTGGTGCCACAGACTGCCTAGTCCTGTGCCTCCCTGCATTCCAGCTTAGCCAGTGCCCAGCCTGAGGCTTGCACGGTGGCAAGATTCAGTGACCCGCGGGCAGAGCCTTGGTGCCAAGGGAGACTGAAAGTGCAAGGACTTCTGACCGCTCTGAGCAGCTGCAGATGCCGTCCTGGTGCCCAAGCCTACCCTGAGTGCTGGGCCCCAGAGACTCCTGGTCCCTGGCTCCTGGACCTCAGTGCTAGGCTTCCACCAACAAAGCTCAGGCCTATTCTTGCCACCCCCTTGGCAGTGAACTCAGGGGAATCTTCTGGGCACATAAACTCTACTTTCTGCACTAATGGAAGGGGCAGCCAACTTCTGCAGAAGCCCAGGCTATGGTAACAGGGGCATATGTGGGAATGAGCCTTTGGGGACAGAGGGCACCAGGACCATGTACAGTGATGAGTCGCACACCCTAAGAATAGGGGTGAGAAGGAGCGCAGATGGGGGGGAAAGGAGTCAGGACAGGGAGATGACCGCTGACTGCGGCCCCTACCAGGGAGGTATCAGGACGGGGAGGTGATCGTGGCCCCTACCAAGGAGATATCAGGACAGGGAGGTGACTGTGGCCCCTGCCAGGGAGGCGTTGGGAAGGGGAGGTAACAAGGACCCCTACCAGGATAGGGAAATGACCGTGACCCCTGCTGGGGAGGCAGACTGGAAGGAAGTGGGGCTCTTTAGTGAGGAGAAGAGAAGTGGCTGTGGAGGGCACAAAAATCGTCTGTCATCCGAAGGGCTCGGAGGGTACTTGATCTGCTCTGCTCATCTCTTGGTGACTGTCAGCTGGATATATTTCCTGTCCCCCTGCCTCATCACGGATGTGCAAACACAAAGGATGTGTGTGACCTCCCTGAGGTGGGTGCTCCTTCCTGTGTGCTGGCTGTCACCTACCCAGGTGGGCCAGTCTTGTAACCTGTGCCCGTCTTCTGGCCCTACAGCCAGGGGCCATTTTTCCTGACATCATGAGGCTAGGGGGTGGGGCACGATGGTCATCCGTCCAGTCCTATCCTCTCCTGATTGCAGGTTTCTCACAATAACTCCCCTTGACTCTGGGTCAATTCACAGACCCTCTCTGGTGCCATGCTGCCCAACAAAGAACCTTCACTATGGGCCTGCCCCTCCACGGCCCAGGCCTCTGGGTGACACTAACATTCAATTCTCTGGACACTTGCAATCAGAGCACCCTAGCAGACTACTGGGGGAAAAGTGATGGACCTCTGTTCCCAGGAAAAGCCCAGGGTCATTAGGGGAGGTCTGTGAATGACTAGAGACAATCCAGCCTCCTCTTCCATTTGTTCTGTCCACCCAAGATGGGTACCGTGATGACAGAAGCCCCAGGGGCTGTCCACGCAACTGCACATAACAATGTGGACAACACATATTTTCCTCCACTATGTTTTTCCTGTGTTGATGGTTGGGCTAAATTCCTTTTAGTATCTCCTTCAGGATGCTCTGAATGAACCCCAATGAAGCCCAATATCACGCACAGACTGAAGCATCCAAATATTGGGGATCTCTCTTGAACATGGCCTGTGTTAGATTCTTTTCCATCTTAATAGCAAACACCTTTCCGAGAGCAGGTCTCCTTGATTTCTAGGGCAGTCAGGTGGCACTACAGTGCAAAGAACACCAGACCTGGAGTCAGGAAGACCAGAGTTCAAATCTGGCCTCAGACACTAGCTGTGTGACCCTGGGCTGCCTCGGTTTCCTCATCTGTACAATGAGATGGTGAAGGAAATGGCAAACCACTCCAGTCTCTCTGCCAAGAAAACCCTGAACAGGGTCACAAAAAGTGGGACACGAGTGAAAAATGAACAATAACAAAAGCTCCTTGCTGTATGCCTTCCTTAGCATTTATGATCAGATTGGGAAGGAAGGTTACTTCAGTTTGGCATTACAGTTCTTTCAAGACAGTTCCAATAACTGTGATGTCTGGATGGCAGACCCCTCGCTGAAAGAGAGGCCTGAAAGGTGGTGTTCTGCTCCAACAAACAGATTTTTTTCTTGATCAGCATAAGGAGAAGCAGCGGAATGCTGGGACATCTTTCGGTCAATTATGTGATGGCAAAGCTGCAGCTTGTTCTGAAGCACGCTTGCGAAAGCCTCCCTGCTCCCTCCTCATCCATGCCACGATGTACGTTTAGACTGCACTCACACAGCTTACAAAGAAGGGAGGGTAGACGCGCTGCCTGGCGGCTGATGATCCCTCCTAGCTGCCTTTTTCTGGTGTTCACAAGGCTGAATGTTCTTCCTATGACACCAGCATTTTGCCATCCTCGGGAATCAATCCCTCAATGCCCCACAACTGTGTCACCTTGATTACAGATCTTGTCTATGTACTCAGTTTAATCTTGCCATTTTCCCCAACTCTTTCCTCTCTAGCCCCATTTCTGCTCGTTTACACACCATCCTCCTCAAGAACTCACACGCTGTCCAAGCATGGTGGCTCTGTGGCCTGCGATTATGAAACAGTTTGTTGTAACACCTGCAGATCTTTTTCATTTTTCTTCTGTTTGTCATCCTCCTTTCCGTTTCCTCCCTAAGTACCCTCAGCGTGACTTGGCTTAGTGGAGGCCATTCTACCTGGCTGTGTCCTTCATTGCTTCTGCTAAAGAGGTGACACATGGTCTGGCTCTGTGGGATCCCACGAGAAAGCCTATACCAAATTGGGGTTGTCACTGGGGGATGTTACCTCTCCATTGGCCCTCAGGCAAAGTGTGAGCTGCCCATCACCTGGACAACTCCACCCTGTAGTCTCTGTAACTTCTGCCCTGAGCCCACCCTGAATGCCACTCACAGCCCACTGAAGCCAAGATTCTCTCAGCAAACTCCCGGACCCCTTTTCTTTCTATCATGTGTCTGTGGGCGCTGAGGCTCAAGGTCCTGTCTGATTCCTGTTGGGTCCCAGGGCCCTGGGTTTGCAGAATTCCACGCCAAGGCTGGTTTGGGATGCTAATGCCAGGAGGTTAACGGAGGGATGCAGAAAGACCCCTGGAATCGTGCTCTGCTTCTCCCTGGCTTACCTTAGGATAAGTATCTCCTCTCTACACTCGAGTTTTACAGGCTGTAGAGTGAAGACAGTGACCCTTGCCCCGCCCTGCCGTGTGCAGCCCACCTCACCTGGCTGCTGAGGGAACCCCAAGAGTGTAAGCAAAAGTGCTTTCAGAAACTGTAAACCAATGCCAGGACAACCGGTATTTTCATGGACGTCAATTCTACCAAAAACGTTGCCCCACCCCCACTTGCTGGCTGTCTGTCCTCCCTCTTTGCCTGCTCAGAGTCTGTTAAGGTCCCAGGAGGGCCAAACTCCAACCTCACCGCTCAGACCCCGACCACGGCGGGTCTGATCACGATGCCACCTACAAACCAAGGAAAAAGGCACTTTGTTCGAGGTCATCAAAGAAAAAAGCAAAGATCAGAGGCTTACTTCTTGGGGTCAGAAAAGGCCATGGGCCGAGGGGCGGGTTCCTCTGGTCTCTTCCAGCC
Source organism: Petaurus breviceps papuanus (assembly GCF_028583685.1). Taxonomy (NCBI): domain Eukaryota; kingdom Metazoa; phylum Chordata; class Mammalia; order Diprotodontia; family Petauridae; genus Petaurus; species Petaurus breviceps. Next base: position 42,114,383 of record NW_027187400.1, read on the forward strand.
GGCGGGGTACTTATTCCGTACAGGCTGCTTGGAGAAGAAGGACTTGGGGACAGAGGCTGACAGCTGGAAGGGGATAGGCTGAGCCAGAGGAGGGGCCCTGGCGTTCTCCATTGCTGGCGTTTTGTAAACCTGAGCAGGGTAGGCGGTTCTGGAGCTCACGTTACTAAAAACAAACAAAACAAATTTGAAATCAGCCTTGGCGAGTGGCATTCCCAGGAAAACTGAGCCCAGGCCCTGCCCCCTCCTCTGTGCCCACCAGAGTCCTCCTTCAGATTTGGTCCCAGGGGTTCCCAGGGACTGTCTCCCACTAGGCTGACATTTACTTAGCACAGGAGGGTGGGCAGGCACTTCAGGGACCACCTGTCACCTGGGTATCGCAATGGGCCTGGCCTCCAGAGGACCGGAGTTCAAATCCTCCATCCTTCCCCCCCCCCACTCACTAGCTGTGTGACCCTGAACACCTCACTTCCATTTCTTTATCTCTAAAATGGGGATCATCATAGCACCTCCCTCCTCATGATGACATGGTCACATGAGACAAGCTATGTGAGCACCCTCTTCATGCTGGCTGTCATTATTATTCCCCAAAGCCCCTCCCAGCTCTGGCCCAGCCTGCTGGTGTTAAGAGAGGATTCCAGAAAAGGTTCAAGACGGAGCACAAAGGGGCCAGTGAGGGGCTGGAGCCCAGGTCTTCTGACGCCAAACCTCTGTCTTTCCCTGATGTCATCTGAGCTGTCTTTTGGCCAGGGGGCTTAGAGATCGGTCCTCATGTGTGGGCTGGAAGGCCTATTTCTCTTGTCCCACTCCTCGATGCCATGCCCTCCCCCAATGTTCTTGATCTGCCAGGCAGTGGGTGTAGGCGATACTGATGGCAGCAAGGCCTCCTGGGTCAGACCACAGTCTCATGGAGACAGCAGAAGACCACAGGTGGTGTCAGCCCTGAACTGACAGGCTCCACACAAGCCGGACTCCTCTGAGAGTGGTAGAGGGTGCTGTCCAGCAGGAAAGTGCCCAGTCCCTTCATCGTCTGTCCTTACATGGCTCTGCAATGTGCAAATCCCCAGCTCAGCTGACCCATGCAAAAGAAGCACGTGATTCTGTTTTCAAATCAAAGTTGAAAAATGGTTCCCACCACTGAGAGATCCACTGGCATCTCAGTCTTGACTCCGCAGATCCCTAAGGACTCCCTCCCACATAGTGGTGGGGCTCATGGCTCATTCATTCTCACTAACAGCCCCTGCCGGTACCTGGTGGGGCCAGATGCCTGGCACAGGAGCCAAGGGCTCAGATGACCCTGAGCTGAGGAGCTCCGCTAGGGCCATGAGGTCACCAATGGGCACAAGCTGGAGTTACAGGATTTCAAATTTCTAAGCACATGATCAGGGCCCCTGGATGCTGTCTAGGAGAGGTCCTCTTCCAGGCAGACAGGCCGTTATACTGGGCAGTGTGCACTGGGACGCCCACCGTGGAGGGTCCCCACCTCACCAATGCCACAGCCAGGCTGTCCCTCCCACATGCCAGTGATTTTCTGCTCTGTCTCTCGTGCTTCTCCTCAATGTGAAGCTTTCTGAGTAAGGTGCAAAACAGGCCTGCCGTCTCCCACCAAAGGCCTTCCTCTGACCTCTGAGGGGACACCTGTAACCTTTATTCTTCTGAGAGTGCAGTGGTCCTTGGTTCATGGCCACGTGGCCTCATCAGCGGGGCAGGGTTGGCAGGAGAGAAGCCCAAAGGATGGGAAGGCTGTGCAGATGGCATGGACACAACAGGGCCACCATGGCAAGGTGCCCTCGTCCTGCGGCTGCCGCTGCCAATCCTCATTCCGATCTATAACCTAAGCCTTTCTTTCAGCTCACAGAGATAGGTTTCCTGAGTCTCCTGGCCCTCAGATGGCTTCACTAGCTTGGGCGCTGACCCCTGCATCCTGGGGGGAGATGTGGACCAGCCTTTGTGGCCCTGGTCAAGCTGGGCAGGCTGTGCCAGGGCTCACCCTCTGTTGCCCAGCTTTCAGAGTTGCCACCATGGGGAAGAGCTGCATAGCCTAGCTCTAAATGAGAAGGTGCCCCAAGTGTTTGGACCTTGCTGCTGAGATGGGAAACTTGTGCCCCTTGGGGCTGTACAGGCATTCTGGGGAGATGGAACCTGGGCCCTCGAGCAGAGGCATGAATTCCCTCCACTCTGGAGGAGTCTGTCTGTGGGCCTGGAGGCGGGTCAATACTTCTGCCCATTCAGACATCCCCAGCAGGTGGGCGGGCAGGCTGAGGCCTCTTTCCCAGGGCTCCAATGGCTCAGTCTGCTGCACCTGCCACTGGGACCCTGACTGGCCATGTTGCTCATCTCCTGGGCCCCAGCAGTCCTAAGTTTCACCAGCAGCCCTGAACGATCCTTGCCCCAGCTCGAGGCCCGACTGTGCACTGACTAGCTCCAAAGGTCCTCTCATGGTGAGGTGGTGATTATGGGGCCAGCAGGATGGGAGCCCTGGCTGGAGCCTTGCTAAACACAGAGAGACTCCATCCTGGGATGGCTGATCACCAGGGCCTCTGCAGCAGGTCCACAGACCTCCAAGGTACCGAGGCAGCCTCAGCAGTACTGGGGTTAAAGATGGTCTCAGGCATCTGAGAGAGTTCAGGGGCCTTTCTGGGATGGGGGAGGGAGGCTGACAACACATCCAGCACATCAGCTGTTCTGCAATGTGGCTAGGCTCGTGGTACATCCCCGTGGCCTTGTCTACTGAGATAAACGCCAACCTGCCTTGTGACACCAAAGTGTGTCCCTAGTGCAAGGATGCTAGGAAGTAGGTGATGGTGCCAAGTGTGCAAGAGAAGCCACTGGCAGAAGAGAAACCCTTCAGCTGTGAGGAAGGCGGGGTAGGCTGCGGGGGGTGGGGGGGGAAGTGGCGCCTGAGCAGGACCTGGGAGCGCGGCCTGGGCAAACACCTGGAGGCTGCAGAGAACTGAGGAGGAGGTGACGGGAGCACGGGGGGGCCCCCACACCGGCAGGCCCAGAGGCGAGAGAGCGCCCTGGAGAGCGGGGGCAGAGCGGGGCCAGCTCAGACCTGAGGCCCTGGAAGCATTCTGGCAGCTGCAGGGTGGAAGGTGGATGGGGGGGAGCCTGAGGGCTGCACCAGCAGTCGGGGAGCTTCAGCAGGAGGCCACATGGCGACCACTGATCTTCTGCTTAGAAAGGATGCTCACATCACAGGGTCCCAGAGACCAGAGGAAGCCACAAGAGATGGAGCACTGGAGAAAGACCTGAGTTCAAAGCCAGCCTCCAACACTACAAGTGTGACCCTGGGCAGGTCATTTCCTGTCCAGCCTGCCTCAGTTTCCTCATCAGTAAGATGCAGATAATAATAGCGCCTACTTCCCAGGGTTGCTGCGAGAAGCAGATGAGATGGTATTTGTAAAGGGCTTTGCAAACCCTACCATGTTCAGGTGATGCTACGGAAAAGCTAAGTGCAGTGATGGGCTGCTGTTCCTTCCCATCCCTGGCCCCTGGCCAGTGGGCTCTGAGCATGGCCAGGCTGGACTTCTGTCAGCTTAGTGCTTCACGCTGTCCCTCAGCAGGGTGTCCTGTTTGCCCAGCCAGGCGTCACGGGCCCTCCTGGGGCCAGGGTACAGAGGGCAGGCCTGGATGGCCAAGGCCAGAGTGGCTCGCTTGTGCAGGGATGGGGACGTAGGCAGGTCCTGGAGAATGGAGATGGGGGCCTATTTCCTTCTCCTCCTCTCCTGACCCCTCCCCCAGCCCAGGGTCACACAGCAAGTACTCCAGAAAGCCAGGTCCAATGAGTAGCCCTGGATGGGCTCGTGGGCTCGTGGTCTCAGATGGAGGCACAGCCCAGCTGGCCTGGGCTCGGCCTGCACTGCAAGGTCTTTACCACTAGGTGGCACATACGCCACGTCTCTGGCTCAGCTACCTGGTCTCCAGATCAACCTGCCCACAGCAGCCTGAGGAAGCCTGGGGCCTGGGAAGGGGAGTGTGTGGTGGGGACAGGCAGGGGGCTATCCCTGCGCAGAGCCATGTCAGAAACTGGGGAGAACTCAAGGAGAGGGGTCCTAGGATGCCCATAAGTAGTCACTCCTGGCTGGGGCAGGGATGGGGGTCTTGGACCTTCCCCAAACCACTCCCTTTCCTAGACGTCTCTTTGCTCCCTCTCCTGGCTCCCACGCCCACACGGAGAGGACAAGGGCAGGGCCATTTCCCAGGGTGGGATGTGGTAAGCCCCCACAGATGCCCCACAGGTGCTGCCTGTCCTGGAAAAGAGGGATCCTTTACTGGGGAGGATGGGCAGGAGTCCTGTCCAGAAGGAGGCCAGAGGACCATCTCATGATCCGGCCTGGAGTCCTTCCAGGCCAATTAATCCACGGCCGTAACACCAAGACCAAACTTAAACCCAGCAGCCCGGATCCTGGCACCCTCCCTCCACCCCCAGGCCCCGCCTCACTGCTACCTGGGTTGCTTGAGCAGGTCGTGGCTGTTCCCGGGGCCCACGGGTCCTGAGGTGGTGCTGGAGCTGGCTGAGTACAGTTTGGGCCGGTAGCCTTTGCCCTGGCCACTGGCAGATAGGGTCTCCCGACGCTTGTCTGAATGGTAAAGGCTCTTGTCCCCGTGGCCCCCATAAATGGGCTTTTGCAGTCTGGGTGGCCGCGGCAGGCCGATGGTGGTCTCAATGCCACTGTCGCTGGAGCCGCCCTTGGAGAGGGGGTCCTGCTCAGCCTCAAGGGCGTCCAGGCTGTCGAACCAGCGCTCATCACTGTGGCTGCTGGAGGCATTGCTGGACAGCGTGTTGCTGCTGGAATGGCTTGAGTACTGAGGCTCACCCTGGGAACACAACAGAGTCTGAGTACAGCTGCTGTGTGCCCAGCACAAGCTGAGAACACAGGGGCCGCTCCCATCCTCTTAGCAGAGCCAATGTGTGTGCACAAAAACACATGCACACACACACAAACACACACACGTCACCCTGCACAGAACAAACACAAACCAGACAGTGGGCAGGGAGGAAGGGCAGGGCCCAAGCAGCCCAGCGAGGCCCTGGAGGCTGCCCGGGGAGCCAGGGGGGCCCAAGGAGCTCAGCGAGGCTCTGGAGGCTGCCTGGGGAGCCAGGAGGCCCTGGAGGCTGCCCAGGTAGCCAGGGGGGCCCAAGGAGCCCAGTGAGGCCCTGGAGGCTGCCCGGGGAGCCAGGGGGGCCCAAGGAGCCCAGCGAGGCTCTGGAGGCTACCTGGGGAGCCAGGAGGGCCGCAGCCCAGTTGCTGGCTGTGTCAGCAGCTCCAGGGGGGGTTCACCTCTCTGACAGGGGGACTCCTCTTCTGCAAAAGTCCTGCCTATGCTACCTGACCCTGACACCCTGTGCCTCAGCCACTTCTTGCAGAGACTCAGTTTCCTCATCTGTACCTGAGACAGCCTCATGGGCTTACTTGTTGCAAGGAATAGGTGGAGGCGGAGCTGTGTGTGAGCTGCTGCTGCCAGCCCAGGGCCCAGCATGGTGCAGACAGGACCCTTGGGAGAGCCCCCCACCTCCGGCCTGTGTACTCAGAGCAGCTGCTGGGGGACAACGCTCCCCGTGTCTGGTTTGCACGGCATGAGGCTGCAGCCTGGCTTTCTACGATATGGAAAAGGCCAAGTGCAGCACACTGAATCTGTATCAGATGAGCTCAGTTTCCTCAGCTGTAAAATAGAGTGATGCCCGGCAGTTGCCCTTCACCCCCCCAGCTCTCCTCCCTAGGGACGGCCTGCTGCCGGCTGCCACCCTTCCCACCTCCCACACTTCCAAACCGACCCAGCACCTCTTGGTGGTCATGGTCAAGGCCTTTCCTCCCTGACCTCTCAGCAGCCTTGGACACTGGGGTTTTCAGCTCTCTCCCTCCCCTCTCCACTCTTCTCCTGCCCCTCTGACTGCTCCTTCTTTGTCTCCTCCTCCAGATCACACCCTGAGCCTTGGTGACCCCCTCACTCTGTCCTGGTCCCTCTTCTCTTCTCCCTCTGGACAACTTCACTGGGTGATCTCATGGACTCCCATAAACCATCATTTCTATGATCGAATTACCTGGTCCTAACCTCCTGCCAATGGGGCAGCTAGGCAGTGCCAGAATGCACAGAGCACCAGGCTTGAGGACTCTTCTTCTCAAGCCCCGGACGCTTAGCATCTGTGTGACCCTGGGCAAGTCACTTAACTTTGCCTCAGCTTCCTCATCTGTTGAATGAGCTGGAGAAGGAAATGGCAAACTATTGTGTTGTATCTGCCAGAAAAACCCCAAAGAGGGTCAGGGAGAGTCAGACACGACTGAAAGCAGTTGGACCACAGACCCATCTTGAGTCTGCCTTTTACACATCTCAGACTGGATGTCCAGCTGGCACCCTAACCTCTCCATGTCCAAAAGAGAGCTTGTTCCTTTCCCCCAGTCCCTCAGCCTCTCCCCTGCCCCCATACCTGCTGCCTTGGTAAGCCTCCCCAGTCTGCCCCGCCTCTGCTGACGCTGCCCCCAGCTGCCTGCATCACCCTAGCCTGGCCTGCCGCCACAGTGGCAGCTGGGTCTGCCCACCAAGTCTCTCCCCACCCTCCACTCGGCTCCCAAACCTTTGTTAGTCCCTCCCCCTACTGCCTCCAGAATCAAACATAAAAGCATCTGCTCGGCATTCTAAGCCCTTCCCAGTCTGTCTCTGCCTTCGGCTCCACCTTCTCACACCTCCTTCCCCTCCGCATGCCCTCTGCTCTGGCACAGCCATCATCTTGCAAACATGGGCCTCTGTCTCCAGGCTCCAGGCACTGTCCCTGGCTGTGCTTGTGCCTGGGATGCCCTCCTTCCTTACCGCCACTTCCTAATTCCTTCATGCTTCAGCTCGAATCCCTCCTGCTACAGGATCCCCCGTCATTCCATGGCCCTCTATCTGCTGCTGGTCTCCCAGTCACCCAGAACCCATCTTGTCTGTTCCCAGTTGCCTGCAGGATGTCTGCCCCTTGGACAGTCAGTGCCTCGAGGGCACAGCAGGCTTGTTTGCCTTGCTTTGCACTCCCTGGATTTGGCACAATGCCTGCTACATAGTAGGTGCTCAATAAGGGCTCTGACTACCTCAAAGGGTCATGGTGAGACACCTAGCGAGCTCTGCTGGCCTCGGAGGGGCTGGTGCTGGGCTGTGTGTGGGAGGGACGGACAACCAGCCCTGGGGCGTCTGCGTGGATGTTTCAGGGGCACCTCCAGTAGAAAGCCCCAGGAGAGGTTGCCTTGGGAAGGTCTGCTTCCCCACTGGGGAGAACGACTCAAGACCACACTCCTGACACAGAGCCTCGAGCCAGTCTCGGCGGCCCCTTCTCTCCCAGTAACTCCATGGACAAATGAGGACCTGGATTCAGACGGCCAGTGGCCCTGGCCGTGAGAGCTAGCTCTGGGCAAAGCGGGGAGCATTTGCCTCCCTTCTTTCCTCCCTGCTCTCAGAGACCCCAAGACCAGGCCTGAGGCTGCCCTCCACCTGCCCCCAGGACTCTGAAAAGAAGAGAGCATCTCTGCTGCCCACCAGGGATGCAAGGGGAGCGCCATCTTGGCTAGAGACCAGCCACCCACCACCCACAGGTGAGGCCTGCAGCAGCACGTTTCATCTTGGCCTCCCCCTGCCCCAGGTCACACAGAGAACTGGGACTAGAACCCAGGTCTGACCCCTCAACAATGCTTCTTCATTGAAAGGCTGGTCATTGTTTTTTAAATTTTAACTGAAGTTCTCCCTGTGAGACTCCCCTGACCCATCAGTATTTCTTCCACTAAACCCCAAGGCTCGTTTCTAAAACTTGGGCCACTTGTCAGCCACAATCACAAACCCTGTCCGAGGCCCTGCTTCTATCTTAATCAATAATGCCCATGGATCCAGAGAGCAGCCCAAGGGAGGCTCCAGCTGCCCCTGAGGTGGGCGGCCCCTCCTTGCTGCCCTTCGTGGCCACGTGGCCGTAAGGGTCCAGTTCTAGTCATGACAATCCGCTCTGGCTGCTGGGGACACAAGTGGTCTGGGCTGACAGGACAAGGTGGGCCCAAGTCCCTTCGCCCCTGATCGCTCCTCCTGTGGCATCCTTCCAGTGACCCATTCACTGTCCAATGTAGCTCCCCGCAACCCCTGGTGGTCTAGACAGAACAGGGCTCACCCTGATGAGGATCCTCAGAGTACTCTTGGTTCCAGCAGCTGCAGAAGGTGCCCTCCTGGCCCCAGGGGAGCTGGGACCCCCGTACCACTGACCTGCACCAGCACAGGCAGCAGCAGTAGTGGTCTCAGGGGCTTGAGCCTTGCCCAAGGTCACACAGCCAGCCCGCCACAAGAGCCCCAAACATGGCCCACTAGACTCTATCTTGGCTGCCAGGCCCTATGTCTGAGAGAGAAGGGGCCAAGGCTCCTGGAGCCCCCAGGCACCACTTCCAGTCCATCTCTAAAGATTTGGGGCTCTGGGATATGGGTCTGTATCTCAGAAACTGAAAGTGGCCTGCATTTTGGTGAAATGAGGGGACCAGCGCAAAGACCCCCAAAGTCCACCAGGGCACCTCAGCCCCCCTCCAAAAAGAACTGCCCTTGGATGCCTGGAAGAGTCTTAGATCTGGAGCAGGAAGGGAAGGCTGTGCAGCCCAACCCCTGCATTTTACAGATGAGGAAACCAAGGCTCAGAGAGGCAAAGGGACTTGTGCCAAAGGTCACCCAGCAGAGGCCAGGTGGTCTGACTGCCTCCCAATGTGGGGCAGAGGGGGGGGTCAGCACACGCACACACACACACACACACACACACACACACACACACACATGCACACATACGCCCCCCCCCTAAGTGAATGGGGCTTCTGGCCCCCCGCCAGGTGTGTGGTCACCCCTCCGGGTGGGGTGCTGGTGACCCCCCTCCCCCCGCCAACAGCAAGAGGGCCAGGAGGGAGGGGCCGTGCTGACTCACTCTGGAATGCCTGTTGGGGGAATCTTTGCCTGCCGCATCCTGTCTGCTGATGTGTCTGCTCCCGCTGTTGGCACCCATGGCCGAGAGGCGAGACTGGGATGGCACGTGCCACAGGGGCTCTGCAGGGAAGAAGAGCCTGGGGTTAGGGGGCTGCCTGTCCTCCCTCCCTTCCCACCGCTCCTCACTTTGGCTGCTCTGCTCTGGGCCCTCGTATGCTAGAGGGAAAAACTGAGATGCTGTCCCTCACCTGGCCCGGGGAGGCCCCAGGCAGACCCCAGGCTCTTCTGTCTGAGAAGAAGAGAAACACTGGGCAGGACGTCAGAGCTGCCAGGGCACGCGGGGACCATCCTCCTCCCCAATCAATCTCAGCTAATGTGCACACACGCAGAAAACTCTAGAATTCACTGCCTTTTAAATTTAGTATTTTATGTGTCCCCTCAATTACTTGTCAAAACAATTTTTAACATTCATTTAAAAACAAATTTTGAGTTCCCAATTCTCCCTCTCTCTTCCTCCCCTCCCCACACCAAGAAGGCAATGAAACCTGTTATAGGCTATACACATGCAATCCTACACAACACCTTCATGTTAGTCATGTGAAAGAAAAGAATAAAGAAAACTGTCTTTTAAAAACACATTTTTACTGCTATCTTGTCTTGACATTGCTTCCACTTCCCAAGCCCTCCATCCCTCAAAGTGGCCCTCAGAGCCGCCCGTCCCGCGGAGGTGGCCCTCAGAACTGTCCCTTCTAAGGAAGCCAGAGGAGAGGAAAGAGAAAAAAGAAAGTTCTGCAAAGCTAAAGAACATAAAACACTCCAATGATGATTTATGTCCTTTCCGATTGGACATGGAGTGCAGGGAGGAGGGCGGGGAGCCACAGAGTGTGGGGGCTGGGGGCACCCTGGGCTAGCCCAGCCATCCCATTTTTACAGCACAGGACACAGAGACTCCGACAAGGTAAAGCATTAAACCAAGGTTATACAGGAAATCTTTTTTTTTTTTTAAACCAGACCTATGATTTTATCAGTTGGAGGAAATGAGCTCAGTGCTAAACCTTCAAGGCTACTCAGAATCTTAAGAGTTGCTTAGGGTCCTGGGAGAGCAAACGACTTGTCTGGGCTCACACAATGGCTCTGTGTTTGGGAAGAGGGAGAGGGAGAGGGAGAGGGAAAGGGAGAGGGAGAGGGAGAAAGAGAGAGGGAGAGGGAGAGAGAGAGAGAGAGAGAGAGAGAGAGAGAGAGAGAGAAAGAGAGAGAGAGAGAGAGAGAGAGAGAGAGAGAGAGAGAGAGAGGAGGAAAGAAGGGAGAGAGACAGGGGGCAGGGAGGAAGACAGCAGGCGACGCGCACACTCAGGTTCCTGACTCCAAGCCCAGTGTTCTTTTTCATTGTTAATGGTGCCTTGGGTCCCTTCTAGCTCTAATGAGTCCCATCTCTGATTTGATACCACTCCTCCATAAGAGAGAGGCAGCTGGTGGTGCAGTAGATGCCCTGAAGTCAGGAGGACCTGAGTTCAAATCTAGCCTCAGACACTTCCTAGTTGTGTGACCCTGGGGCAAGTCACTTCACCCTGCTTGCCTCAGTTCCTTATTTGTAAAATAAGGTGGAGAAGGAAATGGCAAAGTACTCCAGTATCTCTGCCAAGAAAAGCCCAAATGGGGCCATGACTCAACAACAAATTCCTAATAGAGAAGAGTCCTGAGCCTTACACGAAGCCCGGCAGGTGCCCTGCTCTTCTCCCCTGCTGACTTTCACAACTGAACCCCACGCTGGCTTCTGGCTGGTCACAGACTCGGCCAGCGTTGTGGCACTTGCCCAGGCCTGGTTGGTGCAGTGATACAAGACGGTGTTGGTACAGAGGGCTAAAGCTCATGCTTTATGGAGATGCTCTTATCATGCCCTGTGCAATAGGCAGGTGCTCTTATTAACCCCATGTGACAGGAGAAAGTCAAGCTCAGATGGATTCAGGCCTCTGCTCAGGGCCCAGAGCTGGTGAATAGCAGGGCGGGGACTCGATCGCAGGTCTCATGGATGGATGTCAAGTCCTGCCCTATTTCAAGGCCGAGATGCCGTTGTGGAGAGGAAGGCTGAAAGGTATGTAGATGGGTGCCTTCTCCATTCCCTCTCAGGGGTCTCTCTGTGGATGAGCCCCTGCCTTTGGGGGCTCCCCTAGATCAGCCTAGCACCTGATAGAACAACTCTTGGCAGCAAGAAAACCGAGGGTGATCATGCAGGAATGCTGAGGCTCAGAGAGGTTTTAATGATGGGCACTCAAGTCTCAGGCAGCACGGAGACCTGGGGCTTGGGATTCCAGGCTCTCTGCCCTGTACATCTTGGCTTTCCCAATGGGATGACCCTGCTCTTCACTGTCCTGAGAATAATCCTGAGGTCCACAGAGGTCCATCAAGCATTAGAGAAAGGACATGATGCTCTCCAAGGCTCAGAGACATGACTTCCCTCTCTGGCAGGCTAAGGACTGGCCTTTTCCCCATGGGCTTCCTCCAGGTGGACATCCTGGGCCCGAGGCTGCCTTGCTTGGCTGGCCTTGGATGCAGAAAACAGGCTTTCTGTTCTGTGGGTTCTGTGGCTCCCTTTCTTAGGGCAAAAGAAGCCCTTACAAATGAAAGCAGGTGGTTCTGCCCCTGGAGACTCCAAGCCACAACATCCTGCCTGTCAGGGCTAGGCGGAAGGAATCCACACCTTCATCCATCTCTGCTGCACGGACAAGGCTGAGAAAGGGCCAAGGCCCCTGGTGGGCAACGTGCTGGAGGAGGAGATACCAGCTTGAAGGAGCCCAGAGACAGCCAGGCAATGCCAGACCTTTTCCTCCTTGGGCTCGGTCACCCCACACAGAGAAACAGCAGCATGCAATCAGCAGCCAGGAAAGATGCTGCCGTTGGGATGTTTAGAGCAGCCCCCTCTCCCTGGTCCCCCATGGGCCTGACCTACAGGGATGGGTGGCTGGGGAAGGGGTGCTGCCAAACCCATCCCTACTCATCTCCCCCAGCAAGACTGCAGAGTCCTTTCCTCCCTGCCACCCTATGACAGAGGGACTACGAATGTCATTGCCATTTTACAGATGGGTAAACTGATGTTCAGATTGGCCAAGACAAGGCTAAAAGCAATGGCACAGGGACTCGATCCTGGGTCTTCTGACTTCTGAGAGCTAGCATCTCCACTCTGGTGCCATCTTCCCTCTTCAGAACCTGGGCAGGACAGAGGGCCCTACTCTGTGAGATGGCAATGGAGACTTTCATGAAGACCTTCTCGAAGCCCCCTCCTAAACTATTCTGGATGGCTGCCAGGGGAAGAGGGCTGAGCGGCCCTGTTGGAGCTCAACAGGGGGCAGGGCCTGGCTGAGACAATAAGAAGCGTGCCCATCAGCAGCTTCAGTGCAGTGAAGGCCAGGCAGAGTGCCCCCTGCCCATCCCAGCGAGGCACAGACCTGGACACAGAGCAGCAGAAGCCATCTCCCTCTCCCTGCCTGCCCTGCCTGACACGCTGGATGAATGAGGAGCAAACACTAAATCAAGGATGTCAGCACTGTGGGCTCGTCCTGAGCCAGGGCAGGGGCGGGTGACAGACCTCGACGCACTAGGGGAGTGCCAGAGCAAAGGCCTGGGGCGCTGTGGCCAAGGGAAGAACACTGACTGGGGCCAGGGCAGCCCTGGGCTTCTGTAATCACTGGGAAATTGCATCTTTTATCTCTCAATGGATCAGACAGACTCCTTGTGCCAGTGGGACAAGGGGGGCTCCCAGCCTGGGGCATATGAGCTTGTGTGAAAAACATTTCCCTAACTGTAGTTCATTATTCTGGGTTTCCTTGGTAAGCCAATGAATTATATTTTATGCATTTGAAGACACGATTCTGAGAGGGGTCCCCAGGCCTTCCCAGCCTGCCCATGATAGTGAAAAAGTTGAGATGCCTGACCTCTGACTTTACACTTGTGACCCTACATTCCGCCCCCACCCAGTCCCAAAGCCAGGGTGAATGAGAAGGGCCCTGTGGCTGCCATGTGCACTGATGGGAGTGTCTATATCTGAGATCAGGTACAGGCCTAAGGTCTGGGGGGGGGGGAAGGGAGACACGGCACGCACTCCAGTGGGTGGGAGGAAGGGACCCCTCACCGCCTGACCATGCAAGTATGGGGCTAGTCCACACTAAAGACCCTTTCCTTTGGGCTCATTCCGACCAGTTTCGTATTTCTAGAAGGGGCCAAAAGATGACCAAGGAGCCAGAAAACTTCAGGAGGGTGGGATGGGCAGGGTCTGGGTTCAATTCTGCCTGTGGGGTCACTTCCCCTTTCCCTCTCAGCATCTTCATCTGAGGACGATGTAAAGCACCACAAAAGATCAGGGCTCCCCACTATGACCAACAATAGCTCAGCCTTGAAGCTGGCCCTCATTAATACAAATATCCAATAGAAGGGTGGCCAGGGTCCTGGGGAGGTGAGATCCCCAGGCAGAAGACTGAGGGCCAGAGAGAGAGGCTCGGGGGTGCCTGAGACCAGCCCTGCTGACCTCATCGCCCGGTCTGCAGCTGGGCCTGTGAATGGCCCATCTCAACATTTTCACTTGCCAAAACTTGATGGTAACAAGGGGAGGGGTGGGGAGAGTCTAAGCAGTGCTCCCCCCCTCACAGAGAACCAGGCCCAGAACTCTTCTGGCCCCAAATCACCAGGGGGACAAGCACAGACAGCTCCCGCCAGCTGGCAAGGAGACAAAAACAAAGACGTCAGAGGTGGGGCCCTTCCCTCAGGAATCCAACAAGATGCAGGGAAGGAAGGAACACCAGCCCCCTAAGGCTCTGTTGGGGATGCAGCCACTCTGTCTTAGCCAAAAGACTGCCCCTGGGCATCAGAGGTGACCCCTGATCCCACTCACTGGAGGCCTGCCTGGTTCTTGCCCCCTCTCTCCTCGTTCTCTCTGTCTCTCTCTCTCTCCTCGTTCTGTCTCTCCTCATTCTCTCTGTCTCTCCTCGTTCTCTCTCTCTCTCCTCTCCTTGTTCTCTCTCTCTCCCATCCTCCCTCCCGACAGCAGCTCTTAATAAGAGAGAGCGGCAAACAGGACTGGCTGCAGTGTCCTGTTCTCATTCAGTGACCCGATACTGGGGGGAAGAGGAGGGGCACAGAATGAGGAGGGGAAGGAAGGAAGCAGGCGCCTCCCAGTGTCTTACCTGGCTTCTGCCTCTCCATGGTGCTCTCCTGGCTGGTCAGACCACTTGAGGAGGAGTCGCCACTGGACAGCCCGTCGTGGCCGTAGTGGGGCTCAAGCGGCAGCAGGGGATGCTGGGAGGCTGCATATCTGTGGAGGGAATGGAGAAGGACTGGCTGCAAGTTCAGGACACATCACTCAGGGAAGAGAAGCCTCCCACCCTGAGCAGAGGCCCCGCTCCATGTGCACGAGCAGGTTATAAATACACAGGGTGCAGACTTGGGGAGGGGGTGGAGAGCGGCTGGTGAGAGCCGATGAGTAACAAGGGAAATGGACAATTAACTCCTTGCCAGGAAGGCGAGGCTGAGCCCTGAAAGGAGCTGGTGGAAGGTGGTAGGAGGCTGAAGGTGACCGACTGTCATGGGCCCGCTGCTCTACTCCTCCTTCCCCAACCTCGCCCCTACATGTGCACATGCACACACATACACACACATGTACATGTGCACAGAGACATGCACACACACGCAGCCCCTCCTCAAGAGGACGCCCAGGGACCGATCCAAAGGTGCCTGCTGGGCCCCACCCGGGGCTTGTGAGGAAGGGGTGAGAAGTGGGGGCAGGGTGTGGGAAGAGGATCTTCCCAAACTGGGCCTGGGAAGGTAGGGGTGAGCACAGACCTCCCCTGCTGGATCAAAGGTCTGCTCTGGGCCACTCATCTGTGCTTCTCACCTGGTATCTGGTATCATCGATGCTGGGCTTATGCCTTTCCACCCCCCAGAGTGAACAAACGAAGCCTTAAGCAGCCCCATGTGCCAAGCTCCCCGCTAAGCTCTAGGGCGACAAACGCAACTACAGAGATGGTGGCTGGCCTCAGGGAGCTCCCGTTCTCCTTGGGAAGGGCCCCCCCAGAGTCCCTTGGGGCGGCAGCTAAGCAGATGGTGATTTGTTGCTGTGGAGCTGTTCAGCTGTGTCTGAGTCTCCATGACCCCATGTGGGGTTTTCTTGGTAGAGACACTGGAGGGGTTTGCCATTTCCTTCTCCAGCTCATTTGACAGATGAGGAAACTTAAGCAGGCAGGGTGACATGACTTACCCAGGGTCACACAGCTAGGAAGTGTCTGAGGACACATTTGAAGTCAGGTCCTCCTGACTCTGAGCCCAGTGCTCTGCCCATTGCCCCACCTGGCTGCCCTAATTTTAATGTCACTGGTACTTGATAAAGTCAGTTTCTGATGCTGCACCATCTGCCAGTCCAAGGAAGCTGGTGGAGGGAGCTTTCGTTCCTGGGCCTTCATTGCTGGGTCCCATCTCCCCAAGGTTTGCTCCCTTGGATATGTCTGTGGGGTCTAGGCTGGTAGCAGGGGGTATGGGCATTTTCTGAGCTCTTGGGCTTTACCTGGCCTCTGGTGGAGCGGGTGGTGGTGGCAGGGATGGCAGGCTCCCTCACTGCTCACAGAGGCACCAGGACCTGTCCCTACCCAGGCAGGACAGACCACATATTTTATTGTGAGAAGGGATTCTTAACCTGGTGTCTATAAACTCGCTCCTTTAAATAATATTTTTATTAATGTATTTCAACACAATTGGTTTCTTTTGTTTCATGCATTTAAAAACATGATTCTGAGAAGAAGTCCCAGACTGCCAAAGGGGCCAGCCAACAAATGTTAAGAACACCTGATCTAGGGAAAGGGCCTTAAAAATGGAGGCAGCTGGTGGCCCACCGGGAGTCAGAGAGACCTGAATTCAAATCCAGCCTCAGACACTTCCTAGTTGTGTGGCCCTGGGAAAGTCGCTCGTTTGAGGCAAACTTCTGCTTGCCTCAGTTTCCTGAACTGTAAAACAGGGATAAAACAGTACCAGGGTGGTTGTAAGGATTGAATGAAATAGTATTTGTAAAGCTGAGCTCAGTGCCCAGCACACACCAGGTCCTCTCCCCCTAACGTGGCACAATGATTACATCTGGTGGAGGGCAGGGACCCCCCCCCATTCATGCCACTGTAGGGGCAGGACCCCCCCACCCCTGTTCATGCCTCCCGCCCTCTGCACTGTTCTCTCTGATGGCCTTGTGCCCACTTCACCGTCCACACGTTCTCCCCCATAGAATACAAGCTGGTTGAGGGCAGCAGGATTTCATTCAGCCCCCAGGTGCTGGGCAGAGTCGCTGCTTAAAAAATGCTTATCAACTAACTGGCTGTGCCCTCAGAGCCTGGCACCACGCCTGGCATAGGTCAGCAGCTAAACAGATGCCTTCGAATTGAAGTGACATTGGTAAAATATTCAGAGACGACTGGAAAAGGCGTTAGCGGTTTGTGGATCTACAACCAGATCCCGTTAGGGTCTGTATTCAAGTCCCACCTTTGTTTTCAACTCCTGCCGGCAGGCTGCCCACTGGCAGGTCCCTAGGTCTTGGAGAGCCTTGGCTTCCTCATCCACTGAGTGGGTGGAAAGACTCTTCTATTAGCAACCATGACTGTTTTGGGGACAGCCCTCCGTGAGCCAAAAGGTACTTGGGACAACCTGGGAGCTCCTCAGGTACGAGTGCCCCCTCCTTGGGGGAACCGTCCCAGACCCCTGCAGGCAGCAGGTCACAGCGCGTCCCACTCACTAGAGAAAGCCACTCGTTGTTCCCATCAGCGCCAAGAGGGCTTTTGTGGTTACTCCAGTAATAACAATAGCTAGTACTGATAATGGGGCCTGCTACAGGCCAGACACTGCACTAAATGCCGTATGACTGTTATCTTATTTGAACATTATAACAACTCTGCCAGGTGGTGCCACTATGATTGTCATTTCACAGATGAGGAAACTGAGGCAAACAGAGGTTAAGTGACTTGCCCAAGGTCATAATACTTGTAAGTGTCTTTGATGGATCTGAACTTGCGTCTTCTTTACCCGGGCCCCTATCACCCATTGGGCCACCTCTCTGCCCGACAAAAATGGAAATGGAAAGAACACACACACACACACACGTTGCAAAGTTATGGAAAACAAGCCTGGCTCAAAAGAACAGATATGATATGAGAGGACATTCACCCTTTCCTTTGCTAGGCCACAAGGGATGTACATTGCCCATATTTTCAGACTTTCTTCAATGTATCAATCAGTTATGCTGATTTTCCCCATTTGTTCATTTTTTGTATTTAAAAAATACTATTTGTTATATAGTATGGTTCTCTAGGAGGAAGTGAAAGAAAGCTAGGGGAAACTATGGTGATAAATAAAGACTTATTTTTTTAAAAAGGCCTGGACTCCCATTAAAAGAAACCATTAATGAAACCAAAGGGCAATGGAACGATAGAAAGAATCAAACTGTCACTATCTGAAAAGATCCTTGAAGAGTCCCAGGAATGTCACAGTCCAAACCCAGAGCTTCCACATCAAAGAAGAAGTGCTGCAAACAGCCAGAGAGAAGGATTTCAAGTACCAAAGAACCTCAGTGTCTACAGTCTTGGGAGGTCATAGTCTCCAAAGTCAAAGGTATTGGCTAATGACCAAGAATAACCATAGGAGAAAAGATGGGCCTTTCATAGAATAGAGGACTTTAGATCATTTCTGATGAAAAAAAAGAGAGGTGAGAAATACAAACACAAGAGTCCAGAGAAAGCTGGAAAGGCAAACATATCTGAGTAACTGGAAGGCACTGTATGGTGATGCTGTGCTAACATTCTAATAAGGGAAGAGGAAAGACAACCTGAACATCTTCAAAGGGTACTGAGGGAGTTAAATGTGAAAAACAGAAGATGGCAGGAGGGGGCTGCACAGGAGAGGGCAAACCGATTCTGTTCTGAGGGTAGAAAGAGAAATGAAGGGAAAAGGACCGTGCCAGTGTATTAAGTAGGAAGGGAAGAAACCTATTTTTCATAACTGGGCTGGGTGAGAGGACACAAACATGAAGGAAGGGGAGGCAAGAGTGGCTACCTGATAAACCTTATTCTTTTATTTTGTTTTTTTTTTGGAGGGGGGGAGTTAGGGCAATTGGGGTTAAGTGACTTGTCCAAGGTCACATGGCCAGTTTTGTGTTAAGTGTCTGAGGCAGGATTTGAACTCAGGTCCTCCTGACTCCAGGGCTGGTGTTCTATTCACTGCGCCACCTAGCCGCCCCAAACCTTATTCTTTTCTGAAGCAGACAAAGGACAGGTGTCTTTTACATACCTTGGTGTAGAAATAGATCTAGTTTAACGGGGATACAAGCAGGGAAGGGAGGATGACACTGGGGAGGAGGGTGGTCCCAAGCAAACTTCCTAATCCTGAAGAAGGAAGGCAGCTAAAAAAAAAGCAAAGCAGAGCCAGAGCATCCAAGGGGCTGCCCTTCAGCGGGGGAGCAATAGAACACAGGGTACTAGGTAAATCTAATGGGATATGATTTTGTCCTGAAGAACAATGAAAGGGATGCTGGAGGCAGGGACCAATACAGAGCAAAGAGCGCGGAGACAAGCTCAGACAAGGACGACTGCGCTGCAGGGATGGCCGCGGCCACCCTGGCCTCCAGCGGGCCTTGTAGGAGGCACAACTCCCTGGGCATAGAGACACACCCACTTCCAGACCCCGCGGCTGGGAGGCTTTGTGAGGGTGGATGATGGCACACGCCACAATGCTCAGCAGACAAGGCCGAGGGGTTTCTGATGAGGGTTTTTCTTTCTCTCCTTTTCCTCAGTTTTTAATGGGGAGAAGATGGGGGCTTAGTGACACAAAAGAGGGGGGACATTAAAGCATGAATTTTTTTTCTTTTTACAATAGAACAGAAGAAAATTCAGACAGGGCAGTTTTCAAAAGGATCCACAGAGCTTAGACTTAACCCAGTCCCTTTGAAATGAAATAGAAACTCAGTTTCCTACACAATCTTCTGGACATTATTCTACGTATATGGAAAAGTCCAAGAGTGAACGTCCCATGGTGTGGACAGTAGAGGCCCCAGGGGCCCTGCAGGCCATGCTCCTCCAGGACCTGTTAACAAGTGTTCAGTTCTGATCAGAGCTGAGGCTCCGGACAATGGCAGCTCGACCAGGTGCACAGGGGTCAGCCCTGCTGGAGAATGTGAAGACTGTTGTCTCAGGAGAAGCACCAGAGAAAGCAGGACGGGCGAAGGAAACTGTCCCCGAAAGAACGAGTGTCTGGGTTTGCCAGAGGGTCTTGTGCCACCAGGGGAGCGATACAGACCAGACGCTAGTCTGGCCCAGTGAAACTGGAAAGGGGGGAGGGAAGGAAGAGGAAGCAGCCCTGTCCCTCAACCTGACCCCCCCTCATGAAGTAGTCCCTGGGTCTAGAGCACTGCCCGAAGGGCCACTCCTGCTCTGTTCTGCTCATGCCGGCCTGCCTGCAGTTGCCTGTATACAACATGCATCTCATCTCTCACTTCTGTGCATTTGCACAGGCTGTACCCAGCGCCCAGAATGCCAACCCTCCAAAGAATCCGTCACTAGCACAGCCCAGGCATCAGCTTCTAACGAGGCCTTTCCTGAGCCTCCAGTTGTCAACAGCCTCTCCCCTGGAAGTTACTGAGCACTGACATGGGGCTGCCTTGTCTGTGTGCACGTGTACACGACATATATCAAGGTCCTGGACGATGAGGCCATCTCACTTCTGTCCTAGGACAGCCCCGACACACTGACAGATGATGGAGACAGCATGACTGTGCTTGAGAAACGCAGACAGGAGAGAGACGAGAGCCTCCAGACCTCTCAGTCTGTCTCTGCCACCTGCCCCTGCTGCCTTTCCAGCCTCCTCACACCTGACCCCCCAGTCCTCTTTATCAAGTGATGCCAGCCTTGCGGCCTCCATCTGTCCCCCTGGCCTGGAACGCTCTCCCTCCTCTGCTCAGACTGCTGACTTCCCTGGCTTCCTCCAAGGCCCAGCTAAAACCCGGCCTCCCCCAATCACTCACCTTGTGGCCTCCCCTCTGCCGATCATCCCCAACTGACCCTGACCAGTGCTCTTCACTGCTTAGCTGTTTTCTGCCAGCACTTAACTGAGCAGGTGTTTAATTAAGTAGGTTCATTAATATGACTGACTGACAGACATGAGCCAGGTGGTACAGTGGCTAGAGTGCTGGGTCTGGTGTCAGGGAGAGCTGAGTACAAATCCATCCCCAGACACTTCCTAACTGTGTGACCTTGGGCAAGTCACTTAACCTGTTTACTCAAATGCAAAATGGGGTAACAGGAGCACCTCCCTCCTAGTGTAGCAATGAAGGTGACACAAGAGACTGTGGAAAGCCCTCTGAGCAGTACCTGGCACAAAGAGGGCGCTGTGGGGAATGCACCACACACACACATGCACACTACACATGTGTGCACACACACATAACATGCACAGGGTGTCCAGAGCTGGGGCGAGCTGCCCTCCCTCTTCTCCTCTAGCACACAGCATCTTTGAGGCAGGGCCTGTCCCAGACTTGGGAGAGGATGGCCCATGGCAGCCACATGACCATTCTAAGTGCCCCCCCCCCCCCCCCCCCCCCTCCCCCCCCCCCCGGCCCCCCCCCCCCCCCCCCCCCCCCCCCCCCCCC
>NW_027187400.1:42135051-42156621 GCF_028583685.1 Petaurus breviceps papuanus
GCACTGTGTTCAGGCCTCCTCGGGGCACGTTCCCTTCTCCCCTGCGCTCCTTCATTCTTTCCAGACTCAGTCCAAATCCCCCCTTCTGCAGGCCTGGCCGGCTCCCTCTCTGCCACTCATCCCATCTACACCTGCTCTGGGCCTAGCTGCCTGCCCATTAGAACGTGAGCCCCTAGTGAAGGCAGGGGCTGCGTCTGCCCTTCTGTGTTCCCCCATACAGTGCGGGGCACAGGGCCTGGCTTATGTGTCTAAATGCTTCAAAGATGCTTGTCATCTTCCTGACTGTCCAGTCCGCCCCGGCCCCTTCGCTGCTGTTCCCGAGACCTCCTGTTGGCTCTGGCGAGGCAGGATCAGAGAGCTGACACGCCAGGCTGGCCCCACGGCCAAGCAGGCCCATCAGCTCGTGCCCTTTGTGGATCCCCAGAGGCCTTGGGGAGCAGCCTAGTTCTCCCTGACAGGGCTGCCTTCTGTAAGGCTTATGGGATTTAAAGATCTTCCATGCCCCATTGGACGTGCTGACATAGCAGGAAGGGGCGGAGCAAGTGAAAGCGAAAGCCAGAGAAAGCGAAAGCCAAGCTAGCTTTCCTGCGGTGGCTGGCGGTGGTGGCAAAGGCAGCGGCAGCAGCAGAGGCAGCGGCAGCGCGAAGCCCTTTTTGAGTTAGGACTGCTA
Organism: Petaurus breviceps papuanus; assembly: GCF_028583685.1. Taxonomy (NCBI): domain Eukaryota; kingdom Metazoa; phylum Chordata; class Mammalia; order Diprotodontia; family Petauridae; genus Petaurus; species Petaurus breviceps. Next base: position 42,135,722 of record NW_027187400.1, read on the forward strand.
AGGACTTTCTGCTAAGGACTCCTTGCTGAGGACTGCCAGGGGCCGGAGCTGCTGGGAGCGCGCTTCCCGGACGCTGCGTGGTTGCTGTGCGTGGGGAGAGGAGGACCTTTGCCTGAGGTGGCCTGTTCTGTTTTAAAGGCTTGAAAATGTGGGTGCTTTCTACTTTATCTACCTGTGCCAATGTCATAACTACTCTGATGGCTTTCACTTTCTGGTTTTGGGACTCAGTCTTTTGGTACCTTAATAAATTTTCCAGCTTATTCCCTTATATGACAAGCATGCTGTATTTTGTGATGGATAATTATATCAGCATATCTGTAATCTCCACAGGCACTGTGAATATGGCATTGCTGATACACCTTCTGAGTGTCCAAACCAGGCAAGACCAATGGGTGTCTCATGGATTTAAAAAATCCCTGCTAGAGACTCTACGGCTGCCCTTGGATGCTCGTGGGGCCCTCACTCTGCACCCTGCCAATGGGGGACCAGCCCAGCCCATTTCTCAGCCCCCTTCCTCCTTTGACCACTGCGGGCTCTGGCGGCCCAGGAGTTTAAGGAAAGGTCAGTGGGAGCCATTCCTCCAGGGGCAGGGGGATGGTCCAGGAGGGTGGCGTCTCCCCTGACTCCCTTGGGTCTGGCTTCCCAGAATAGTGTGGAGACACTCTTGGAGTCTCTTTTCAATGTGTCTTTTGGGGCTTGTGAACTTCTCCAGCCACAACTAGGCCCCAGGATCTGGAGCTGAGCTTAGGGCTGAGTCATCAGCTGAACTCAAATCTGGTGCTAGCCAGCAATGACAAGTCAGCCCAAGACGGAGAGCAGTCCCCTCCTCTCCTGCCGGGACCCAGCTGCCTTGGTGTTCCTGTTTGCCTTGGGTGATATGGGAGTCTAGAGGCGAAGGGTCCCGGAATGGGGAGGAGCTGACAGGCAGCTGCTGCTGGATGACAGACAGAAGTCCTGGGAAAAACTCAGCAACTATTGACCCCCAGGAGTATCCAACTGGATCAGGGGCTTTCTCTAGGAAGCGACTGTCCCGAGACATTCCTGGGCAGGATGTGGCCACTACAGCAGCAACCATTTCCTGACTTGGGAGGAGGGGACCAGGGAAGTATTTCTGCTTACACATGGGGAAACTGAGGCTCAGAGGTGACATGACATGCTCAGGATCAATGCAGAGTGGGTCATGTGCCCTTCCATGGCAGCGGGCATGGCTCTGCTCACCCTCTCCCAAACCTGGGACCGGCCCTGCCCTGAAGACCCTTTCTGCTGGAGGAGGGGGCAGCTCCCCTGGAGGCCAGCTCTGGCTCTGGGCACCCCAGCTCCGGCCCAGGCAGACAGTGCCCACACGCTTTGAGCCCGGCCAACAGGAGGCCTCTCAGGGAATCCGAGGGGCGACCACCACGCACCTTGCAAGTGGCACCTCCCAGCAACCAAAAGCACAGCGCACAGCCACACTCCAACACCCTTCCTCCTTGGTCAAGCAGGCGCCTCACACCTAGGCCCCCACTCCGCCTCTCACTCACAGCGTGCCGCCCCTTACACAGACACACCCTCTCACATATACTCACACACACTGACACACACACACGCACACATACGGTCATTCACAATGACACACACACGCACACACACAGACACATGCACACACACTCATACTACACACACTGACACACGCACACAGTCATACACACTCACACACACAAACACATGCACACACGGTCATACACATACTGACACAGACAGTCATACACACATACTGACAGACATGCACACACATACACACATACATGTACTGATACTCATACACATACACACATACTGACAGTCATACACACTGACACGCACACACAGACAGTCATATGTACACACTGACACACTCATACAAGTCATACACATTCACACTGACACACATACTGACACACATACAGTCATACACACACTGACACACACGTACACACACTCACATACATACAAGTACTGACACTCATACACATATGCACACACATATTGACAGCCACACACACTGACACACACATATGCACAGACATTTATACACATACTGACAGTCATACACACAGTGATACACACATGACACACACATGCACACATACTGACACACACAGGCTCACATGCATACATGTACTGACATACATATGCACACAGTCATACACATTGACACATGCACACACATGCACACACAGTCATATACACTCAAACTGCCACATATACACACACAAACACACTCTCTGAAAGCCCCTTCTATGGGCCCAGCCATCTGGCCCCCCAGAGATTCACTGCCCACTCTGGGCACGCTCCACCAGCCCCAGGCCTGGACGGAGGAAGAGGAGGCGGTGAGCCCCCAGGCCCATGGACCAGGCTGAGGATCTGCACAAAACAAACACGCTGAACGCCCCATGTTATGGGCTTGCCTCCAGCTTAGTGACTAGGGCAAGGACTCAAGGTTCACCACATTTCCATATCTAAGGCAGAGTCCCATTTGAATCAATACACGGTCACTCCTGACCACCAGAGTGCCGACGAGGGGTGGCCTGAGATGAGTGAGGTCCCATCCTGCGACAGGCAGTCTATGCTGAGGCTGACTGAGGAACCGTGCTGCCCCTCCCCCTCCTTCTCTAGCCCTGATGAGGGGATGGAAGCTGGCTGTGGCCCCTGGGGCTCCTACCTCTCCGGGGATGGCTTGTAGCGTGTGTAGGAGGCTCCCGCCGAGCCTGGAGTGGAGAAACTCCCTGAAGGTTGTCGATAAGGCTGGACTCTGTCCACCCCTGCTGGTGAGGCTGGATAGGCATTTTCTGGAAAGCTGACGGGCCTAGGATGAGACAGGGGCAGTTGAAAAGGAGGCAGCACATAGGCCTAGGGGTCAGGAGACTTGGGTTTCCAGTCTGACTGTGGATAACTCAGCGATTCTATTTGGACCTCAGTCTCCTCATCTGTAAAATGGGAGAGAGTGCTTGTCCTGCCACCTGCAAGACTGCAATAAGGGCTTAGAGACAAAAATTGTGTGTGAATGTGAGGGTGTGAGTGTGTGAGTGTGTAAGTAGAAGCACAGTGTATGTGAGTATGTATGTGTGTGTGGAGGGGCCAGGATGGGGACAACACCATGCAAACATCCAGGATCATAAAGACAAGGTTCTGGGATCGGGCATCATCCCCTCTCATGCTGGGCCAGGCCAGATCAGCAGAGGAGAGCTGGGGCGATCCAGGAGCTCGCCAGCTTGGGACAATCTGCAACCACCAGGCTTTTTCTGACAAGTCCTAAAGCAAGGCTGCAATTCTCATAACAAGCAACAATTCCCTAAACAAGGCCAGTCCCACAACAGGCAGTGTCGCTTGTGAGGTGGTGAGTCCCCTGTCACTGAAGTGGTCAAGCAAAGGCTGAATGATCACCCATCAGAGAAGCTGCTGACGGGCCTATGCAGGGGGGAGGAAGCCCGAAGACATGACCTATGAGGGCCCTTCAGTGCTGGAAGTCTTGGAAACGAAGGGAAAGCAAATCGGGAAAAGGAAGTGGTTCAGAAAGGAGCAGAGTGGCTGAACCCTGGGATCACCTGCCACTCAGCTGTCCCAAACACACTGCAGGAGGTGGTCAGACACACTCAGCAGCTCACAGCTGAAGGAACAACAGGAATCTGCCCCCAAGACCCAGTGGGGCAAGCACAGGTCCTGGGCTTTGCCAGACACCACTTACCGTTTGCTGTGCAGTGGCTGGGTTTCCCGGTAAGGGACCCCCGGCGTGGGCTTTGGTGGCCGGCTGAGTGACTGGGCATGGCCCGTGGTCCCAGGTGCAGCCCACTTGGAGGCCTGCAAGGAGTTGTGGGAAGCAGTCCCACTCCACTGCCAGGAAGAGCTGCTCCGATATGGGGGCCGGGCTGCTGTGCTCTCTGGCTCTGCCTTAGGCTCCGAGGTATTCATGTCACAGGTCTCTGGCCATCCCCTGGAAAGAGAAACCAGAGTTATTTCCTGCCTGCGGAACTCTGCAGGTGGGCCGAGCACAGTCATTCATTTTCTTGGAACATTCTGCTTCACTTCCCCAAATGTGGCTTAAAAAGGCGAGACAGGATCTGAGCCAACTCCCCAGGCTTTGCCTGGCTCAGGCCCAGACCCGGGGGGTGGGACCACCTGCAGCCTGAGGCCCAGGCTTCCCAGCCCCAGAGCTGCCACAGGGGCTCAGCCCGAGGCTGGGTCCTACCACCCCCCACAGGGGACAAAGAAGCCTGGGAGAGGGAGGCCCCCAACTCTAGTGCTATGACCTGCCTTGCTCTTAGAAAGGAGGCCACACAGGCACAGGTGACCTACTTTGAAGGTGGTTAACAACACAGGCAGAACAACCTAAAAATAGACCGAGGGAGGGCCCAGGCTTTGCTGGGAGGCCTCAGTGCCCCACACAAGGAGCCCAGCCCAGCAGAATGGGAGAACCAGATAGTGCCACTGAAGCACAACCAGTCTTCTTGTCTCTGTCCCCTGGGACATCAGCAGGCCGTGGGTTGCTGTACTAGCCTGCCTAGGTTCTGGGGGGATGGTAATAATGTGCCAGGCACTGGGCTAAGTGCTGTATAATTCTCTCATTTGATCCTCACAAGGGCGGGACTGATATGATCCCCACAGCTGAGGAAATTTAGTTAAAACACAATTCGGTGTTTGAGGCTGAATTTGAACTCAGGTCTTCGATTCCAAACCTAGCCTCTATGTAGCTGCCTCTGAGGGAACCAGCCCGCCTGCCCCAAGGCCCAGTTCCTGTCAGTCCCAGGGGTGGCTAACAGCGGTTGGGGGATGCCACTGCCCAGACAAGCACTGTTAGAGGGAAGGTGTCCATTTGGGTTCACTCCATCCTTCAGGGCCTGGCGACAGCAGGCTGAGGACCCAGCCAGGTCCCAGACTTCTCTTCTGATCACTAATGGCTCACCTTCTGTTCCTAGGGCAGCTTCAGGACAGGTGTATTCAGGAGACAGCCCAGGAAAAGAAAGGTGAAGCCATCTCCCTGGGCCCTCTGCATTCCCTGTAAGGCTTTCTCCTCCCTAGCTGATGGCTCTGGAAGCCCAGTCCTGGGCCCCCCACCCTTTGTGCACTGTGCCCTCCCCCCTCTACTGTCTCCTTCCTCTGACTCCTGGGCACACCCAGTTGCCCAGGTTCATCTGATCCTCTTGGGGACCTCACTGTCTCCTCCCCCAGAGCTACCTCCTGCCCCGCGAGTGTGGAGCCCTGTGACTTAGGCACCCCGCTCTCCCCCACTCACGTGGCTGCGAGCCTTTCTTGTCAACGCCAGATTCCCAAACCTACTGCCGAGACAGCCTCGGGTGTGACAGGCTGAGCGCCAAGCTCTCTGAGGGTGACTTTCTCAACATGAAATCGACCCATCCCGAGCAGTTTGCCAAGGCCCGGCTCCCCTGACGAGTCATCCCGGGGGGGCCTTCCTGGCCCGCCTGGTTGAATAAACAAACAGGTGCATGCCGTCTCCCACCCATACACCCAGGGGACCGGTGGGGTGTCAGCACATCTGCAGTGGTGAGGCCCCAGGGAATGTGACCCGCAGCTGTGGACCAAGAAGTGCAGACATGGGAGATGGGCCTGGAGTCTGGACAACCTGTGTTCAAGTCTGGCCTCAGACACTTGGGCAGGCTGCTTAGCCGCCCCCGCCTCAGTTTACCCATCTGTAACAGCAGGCCCCAGAGGACACACATACAGTGCTTTGCTTGCCCTAACGCTATTCAATGCCAGTCACAATTATTACCAGGAGCAGCTAGCTGGCTGGTGTCTAGACGAGAGCATCAGCTGGGAGTGAGGAAGATCTGAGTTCAAATACAACCTCAACTAGCTGTGTGACCCTGGACAAGTCCCTTCGCCTCACTTCCCCATCTAGAGAAAGAAACAGCTTTGCCAAAAACAAACCCACAAAAGGGTCACAAGAGTCAGACACAACTGAGCAGCGGGACAAGAATGTTTACTGCTGCTCTCACTGACACCATGATTCCTGTTGTCTGAAGCTGGAGGAGCTGGGTTCAAATCCCGGTCTGGATGTTGACTCCTGTAATCGTGGGCACACTGATCTCCACCTGGGAAGTGCGATCTCTTGTGGCCCTAGGTCCCAGGCCCTGTAGGACGTAGAGGAGGGAGGGCCTTGTTCCCAGCTCCTGCTCACAAGTCAGAAGCACCGGAGACACCGAGAGTTCCGGGTTATCTGCTCAGCAGATGAGGGTGGCTGCACGCCGCCCCAGGGCCCTGCAGCCCGATGAGACTCAAAACCCCAAAGGCCAACTGAAACTCCCGGTGCCCCGCCCCCGCAGCCAGCTGCCCTGATGGGAGCACAGTGCAGTCTTTCTCCAGACAAAGGCAGGAGATGGAACCCAGAACTGGCTGGACCAGTCATGGGGGCCCGGCTTCCTCTCCATCTGCCTGCCAAGGAGAACCCACAAGGCCAGCCTGCCTCTGGGGCCAGGGGTGCCCTCAGTGCCTCTGCTCTTCTCCTAGGAGCCATGAGTCAAGCGGACGAGCCCCGATGAGGAGGCTTATCCAGTACAGCTGTGTGCACACGCACATGTACATGTGTGTGTGAGAACATGTGCTCCCAGCCACCACAAACAGTCTTTGGGCCAAACAGCATTCTAACTCGCCTCTGTCCGTCAGAGGGCCTGGGCATGACTGCAGTCAGACTGGGGGCTTGGGGCCAGCCTGTGCCCGGGCTCTTCTGTAGGGACCCAGTACAGTCTGGGTATTGAGAGGAAGTGCTCCTGGCAGCTGGCTTCCCAGGGGACTGGCTCCAGCCAGTCCACAGCCCATTGTGTCACCTCGGGACAAGAAGAGGGAGTCAAAGGAAGGTTCTCTCTTGGAGATGGACACCCTGGCATCCTCATTCCAACTTGTGACAAAGGAGCTCCACAGGAAACGACACTCCCTGAGGCAGAGGCTTGGCTTGGCTCAGGGGATGGGACCAGTCGCCGAGTCCTGAGATTTCCCCAAAGGCAGAAGGCAATTGCCGCTGGCTCTGGTCAGGCTGGCATGAGCATCACTGGAGACACTACCATCTCCACCAATGTAATGGTCATGGTGTCAGCTCTCATTTATATGGCCAGACCACCAAAGCACTTTGCACAACAGCAGGACAGGCTGCCCACCATCTCCCATGTCCAGGACCATGCCTGGAGCTTGCTTCCAGCTCACCTCTGTCACATAAAGCCCTCAGCTGCTTTCTTTCAAGCTCTGATTCGAGGCCACCTCTTCCCCAAGGCCTCTGCAGAGCCCCAGAGTCACTGGGGATGTTCTGCCACAATGGTCTGTGTACCTGGTATATCCCCCATACATAAGACACGAGCTTCTGGAGGTCCAGGGACTGGTGCACTTCCTTCCAAACCTGGCCAGTCAGCATTTCTTTCAGCATATGAATGATTCCACTGATTTGCTGCCAGCAAGCATTTATAAAATGCCTACTGTGTGCTGAGAATGGTGCTACGTATGTGGGATGCATAGACAGAACACAGAAAGACTGACGTGGAAGACTACAGAGAGAAGAAAGTGTAGGCAAAAGTCTAATTACATAAGGATGAGAACCATGTAAACTGAGTCAGCAGAATGGGGCTCATAACTCTGGCCAGTCAGTGTCCCACTGCCCAAATTAAAGGACACAGGCTTTCTTTCCTTAAAGGAGCCTGCTCAGGTGTTTCATTCAGCGGCTCAACTTGGTTTTTAAGAGTAGCCTGGCCCTGTGATATATGCAGGGCCCTGTGCTGGAGGCGGAGGAGACAAGGCAGCCGTTATAGCCAGGAGTCTGATATCCCACCGTTGAGAAGAGTCTGCTGCGTCAAAAGAAAATGCTGCCAATCAATTTAAAAATCAAATCAAATGTGGCAAACGGCAGCTTCCGTGGTCCCCGATCTAGCTGTCAGTGCGGCCATCCCACTGAAAGAGGAGGTAACAGCGGTCACGCACGTTCTCTCCTTGGTGAGAGGACAGCTATTTCCCTTTCTACATAATCACTAAGCACCCTTTCAAAGCACAGTGGAGAATTCTGCCAGGAATCCAAGTTGAATTCACCAGGGAGGGGGCTGCAGCCTCTGGCTCGCCATTCTGACTTTGACAATGAGGATAATATTTGTCCTTCTTCAGTCTTGTAGAAACTCAGAGTCCCGAAAGGAGCTCTGGAATCATACTGGAGTGGGTCCTTCATTATCTCAGCATATAATTCACTAAGAGCTGCTACATGCTTTCTGTTTTCACTCATCCTGAGCTTCAAGTCCTTAAGATTGCCCTACCGATCCTTCCCCTGAATCACTGTGTCAGCCTATGCCCAGCTTTTCCTACCCCCCCCCCCCCATTAGATTCTTCACCTTTTGCAGGATGGAATTATCATTCATGCAAGCTAAAAAGTTATGAGTGGTTCTGATTTAGGCAGAGAAAGTATTACAGCAGATGTCTGGAAAAATGGAGCCACTCACCACTCCTATTTGGAACCAAGCCCGCCATCAGCTTCTTGGACACCTCCATTTCCTTTCTGTCTGGGTGGTCTGTAGTTCACCCCCATCACAGCATCATCTCTGTTTGGGGCTCTGTTGATCCACACCCAAACACTCGCCACTATGTTGTCCCTCATTCCTGGATTTTCTCACATAGCAATAATTTCTTGGCATACATTGTCAGTCTCTCCACTCAGGCCTTTTATTAATCTCACTTTCCCTTTGAGGGCCCAGTCATGGGTACTCTCCCGCTATTTTCAGGGCTATCCATGATATCACATTTGTCTCCTTGAGGTAGGATCTTTGGTTTAATGTGCTCATTACCCATTCTTTTGGGCATTTGTGTAGAGATATCTGAGACCAGAGATTTAATTGGGACTTTCCTCAAGTTTGTAAATTTCTGATTATCTTGGTCAGAATAATTTTTCCCACATTGTAAACACTTTCTATGGTATGTAGGCCAACAGGCACACAGGTGGCTCTGTCCTTCGCTCTCCTTTTTATTAGGTCTAAAAGACTGCAACAAAAATACTATCTCAGCCCTTGTCAGATGCACTCCATCCCTGGTCTGCAGCTTGCTATCTCTTAAGTTGCAATCTCAAGTTTCCCATCCTATTTTCAGACACAGCCTTTTCTTCAAGACCCCCTGTCTTCCATCAGCAGCAGTCTCCTATCCCCCTGAAGGTCTTTGGTCTCTTGGCGAAAACTTCCTAATCCTTAGCACTGCTTGCTAGATTCCTTCTGGCAGTACTACTTATGCCTGAATGAATCACCACAAGTGGGTAGGAGTCATTAGTTCTGACAAGTCTTGGGAGATTCTCAGGCACATCTGTGACAGATGGTCTGGGAAGACATCCGTCCTGCCCACTGGCACCGTCATCTAGACTCCTCCTTTATGAGTGGGGGCTCACAAACTGCCATTTTTCTTTCTTCTTCCTCAAGCCCTGAAGGGATGATCCTACATGTAAGACACCTGTAGATGGACAAGCAGCTGCTTCATCCTCTGAGCTGGTGCCGGCTCCCTGGTCTCTGGGATCCTCCTCGTCTTTCCCCTCTGGGTCACCCTCTTCCACCACCAGCCTCCCACCTCGGGCCAGAGTTTGCCTCTGCCTCTTCTGTGCTTTTATTTGCTTTGCTGTTATGCTTTATACCATATTTTCTTCTTCTTTGAGGAACATATCCCTCTTCCTGATAGCCTGGGTGTTTCATTCCCTTGACTTTCTCTTCTATGAGGGAAGTGAGTTCCACTTTGAGCACAGACTTTGATTATTTGGCTGTGACCCAAAGGCTGTCTGTGCTTTCTGGGATCAGAGACCTCAGTCCTTGGCTGTTCCTTGGGCAGTACTTGTGGTCCAATCCCATCTTGTGGAGGTTGAGCCCTGTGTTCACGGCCCAGGATCCCTTCCCTAAGTTCTCAGATGCTATGGCACAGCGGCCTCCCAGAACCCAGGCCTCCACACACCGCCCAACTTTGAACAGCTCTTCTCCTGTCCTAGGTCTGGGAGCTTGGCAGCACAAGCACCATCTCCACTAGATGGGACAGGAAATGTGATGCTCAGAAAGGAGAAGGGATCTGCACATGGTCAGGATGCCAGTGACCTAGCCATGCTCTGGGACCTCCTCATCTAACACACACACAAGGGCTTGAGAGAGGACAAGATGCTGAGGAGCAAGCCAATGGGATATTCCCTAACTCTCTACCATGCCCCATTCTGGAGGTGCTTAGGGAATAGGTATGAAGGGACCACAGACCTACTAGAAGGGGCCTCAGAGACCCTCAAGTCCAACCACCTCATTTTACAGATGCAGAAACTGAGGCCAAGAGAGGCTAAGGGGTTCACCTAGGGTCAGGCAACAAGTGTCTATGGTGAGATCTGAACCTAGGTCCTCTCGGCCCTACGGCTGGAGCTCTCTCCAGCACACCTCTCTGCCTCCCAGAGGATACCTCGGGTCCTCCTGCAGCTTCCCAACTCAATGCCCATCATTCCCCCTAGGCTCACACATGCTGCTCAGGCCCTGGGGCAAGTGTACCCTAGACCAGGGTTTGTCAGCCCGAGGCCAGGAGATGCCTGTGGGTGCCAGGGTCAAAGCAAGGAAAATTCAGAGAAGGGGGCAGCTGCTGGGCTTGTGCCAGCCCTGGACTCCCGGCCGTCCCTCCCCCAACCTCCTAGGCCTCCAACTGCGGCCTCACCTCCGGGGAGTCCCATCCTCAAAGGGGGGGACGATGACCACCTTCACAGTGACCGAGGTCCGCAGCAGGTCAATCATCTGGTCGTGTGTCAGGGTGACCACGGCCACCTTGCAGATCTCCACCAGTCGGCTGCCCTGCCGGAGGCCTGCCTGCCAGGCGAAGCCATACTCTTCCACCTCTGCCACGGTGCCATCATACTTGACGTGGAAGCCCAGCTGGCCTAGCCCATTCCGCCGCAGGGTCATGTCCACTGTCTCACAGCCACTGGTCATTACCTGTGAGGAACATTCAGGACAGTATCTGAACATAGTCCAGGGTGGGCATGTGTACATGTGTGCGTGTGCATGTGCATACAGATCTAGGGAACTCTTCACTGTCTCGGGGGGACCCAAAACCATGCACGGGATTAAGTTCTCCCTAAACTCCCAGATGGTAGATTCCCAGGGGAGCAGGGCATTCACACATCCCAAACCTGCTGCTGTCCACAGCAAGGATGTGACCCTGTGTATCTCATAATACAACCACGGCCTACCCCAGAGACTGGGGGGTAGGAATCTGGTCTGGGTGGACCTCCCAGCCTTTCTGATGGGCTCTTTTGAAGGGAATGGTCTCCCTGGCCCTATTAGCCCCGACATCTCACGCAGGAGGGCTGAAATGAGGGTACTCCAGAGTTCCCTAGAATGAGAGGAGCTCTAGCTTGGTCCTGGATGGAGGGGTGGGCCCCCCTGGAGTATGGCGCTAACATGTCCACAGGTGCCTGCTTATAGGGGCCTCCATGGCCTGTGTGGACCTCTCCCAATGTGAGACAAGTCAGGGAGAGAGGACACAGCTCATCTGCCCTGACACATTCCCCGGGCTCTTTACTGGATTTTGACTTGGGGGTGTGGGCTTGGCTTCCCAGGATCCTGGGCTTTACTCACAGCCATGCAGCCCATAGAATAAGTTCTGTAAGGGATGACTGAGAACGGTTACTGGCATTTGTACCGTGAGCAAAATCTTCTGGGCAGGGAGGTCTAGAAGAGGGGGCTCCCTCTCCCCCACCTGGAGGGAGGTCAGGAAGCTGACGTCAGAAATATGCTGAAGGAAATGAAGCCCCAACACACACCTCCTCAATATGCACCCCGCCCCCCCAACCCCTCCAACAATGATGTCCCAACGAAAACCTGCAAAAGGTAAAGACATCCTGGTGGGACACCAGGCTGGGGTGCGGCTGCCTATGAAGCCTGCAGGGGGTCATTTGGGAACCAGCTGGAAGGACCTCTCTACTGCCCGGTACTTCAGCAAAGACCCAGAGAGAAGCATGAGCAGGAGACTCAGACATGCTGTGGGGTCTGCTGCCGGAGCACCAGCAGGCTGGCTGGGACCAGCCCCCATGGCAATTCTGGCTGGCTAGCTCCAGGGCCACCCTTGACCCCCAGGGGCTCTCTTTCCCAAGGCTCTCGGATCCCTTACCTTGAGTCTCTGTACAATTTCCCTAATGTCCTCAGGGAACTCTTCAGAGGCACGTATGGAGATGTGGTCCCCTCGCCCATAGAAGATCTTGAGTGTGGAGGAGTCCGGGGTCCAGCCAATGACGTCCCCACAAAAGCAATTGAATACCACCTCCTTGGTGCGTAGGTCCAGGAGGACAATCAACTCATTCGAAATCCCCAATATACACTCAATCTCCACCCCTTGTGCAAAATCCTGGGCAGCCACTCTCCACGCGATGGCCCCCGTGCTGTGCTGCTCGGCGCCTGCCCGAGCTTTTGTCTTCTCCTTCTTCTTGGAGGTGAGAGAAATTAAGTTAAATTTCCCCGTGGAGTCAATAGGAGTGTTGGTCACACAGTTTTCGGCCAGGTCCTTGAGGTACTCCTGCCTTGTCCGAGTGGCCATAGTGTGGAATTTATCAGATTTGTGGGCAGCGTGTTCGGCATTTATCACTTTAGCCAACAAGAAGTCTCGGAAGACATCTGATTTGCGGAATGTGACTCCATTTGGGATGGGAGGGCCAAATGGAGGGGCATCTTTGGATCGACTCACAGCCACGCTGGAAGGAAAGAAAGAACAACATTCAGCCTCGTTTCACTGTGAATCATTAGACAACAGACACAGAAACTAATCGGGGGGTTGGGGAAGGGCATCCATCAATTGGAGAATGGCTGAACAAATCAGTGTGTGTTAATGTTAAATAGAATAGTACTGTTTTATAAGAAATGATGAAGGGACTGCTTTGGAGAAACCTGGGAAGAACCCTGTTAAATGATGCAGAATGCACTTTGCAGAACCAGGAGAGAACCACTTTTGTGATCAGTGCCACAATAAAGACAAACCACTGCAAACAAAGCCATGACCAACAGGATTTCAGACTGATGAGCATGGTGCCCCCTCCTGGACCAAGAGCTGGTGGACTCAGGGTGCAGTTACAGACACATTTTTGGACATGGCCAGCACAGGATTTGTTTTGCCTGACTATGTACATTTGTTTAAAGGGTGTTGTCTTTTTTTTTTTTTAATGGAAGGGAGAAGGAAAAAATAGGCTTCTGTTAATTGAAAAAAATTCCATCCATAAAAAGAAAAGAAGCGTGACTTAATTATGGCAATGCGGACAAACAGTTATCTGAAAGATGGCCAACAGCTGCTCCCAGCTCTGGGGGACAGACCAAGAGGAGACGGATGGAGGTCAGGCAGGACAAAAAGTCTCTGGATGGTGAGTCTCTCCCCAGAGCGAGTGAAATTTTTCTTCAAGGGGTATAAAATTAGGGCAGATTAGCATCTGCTCAGGATAGCTTGGGACAGGTCATTTTTGCCCAGAGGCAGAAGGATGAAGGTCCTTCTAAAGGTCTCTTTCAGTTTGATGATTCTGATTCTGTGGCATTCATTCCCATGGCTAAGAATTTCATAAGGCAGCAGGTGATTCAAACCCCCAGGGACACTGCCTGACTTCTCCTCAGTCAAACCTGGCACACAGCCATAGCAGCCCCATCTCTATCTACCTTTTTGGTTCACCCAGCTGGGATTGTGGAGACTCTTGAGGGACATTTTCAATGAATTCCACAAACCCCCTTAGAACTGAAAGGTTTGTTCAGAGCCAAGACATAGGCCAGTAGGGTTGTGTGGGTAACAGCGATAGGAGACACCTACCTTACAACTGCTTCTACTGAGGCTTCCAGAGCCTGACCCTGGGAGCAAGCCCCAGGTGGTGGTGCTGGGGTGAGGGGTTTGTTGACTCCCTACAGACCTATGTGATGGCATGGCAGTATGGAGAACAGAATGGGAGACCCCATGGAGTCCCCACAGATCTGGGAGCTGCCAAAGCAGCCTGAGAGTCTCCGTCAGGCTCACAGCAATGCAGCAAATGTCTCCACCCAAAGCCTGCATGTGAAGTCACCTCGTCCCCTCCAGGCTCAGCTTCTTCCAGGCATTCCTTTCCTCAAGGGACCCACCCCCTCGGCTCCCTCTATGGGGCTTCACCTTCTTCTAATTCTAACTTATATCAATGGCTCATTTGGGCTTATTCCCTCCTTGACTGCAAATCCCATGTGGGCAGGGACCATGTTTACTTTATGAAATACCCCTTACACCGAGTCTGGAGTCTCATAATAAGGGTTTGCTGAACTGTATTTAAAAGAACTTTAAAAGCTTTAGCAAAGAGATGCAGTTCCCACTCTAGCCAAATCTTATAAACATGAAGCAAGGAGATATACACTAAATCAGCACCAATTAATTACTCTTTTGTGGAAGGCAAAGCCGAGTCACTTATATCCCACCCAGGGAGCTGGCCCCTGCTAAGGACCCTCTCTTGTGCTCTCCCATTCTCTCCCCTCCTCCTTCTCTCTCTCTCTCTCTCCCCCACCCCCTCTCTCTCTACTCCTTCTTCTTCTCTCTCATGCCCCCACCTGTCTCTTCCTCCTCCTTCTCTCTCTCTCTCCCACCCCCTCTCTCTCTACTCCTTCTTCTCTCTCTCTTTCATGCCCCCACCTGTCTCTTCCTCCTCCTTCTCTTTCTCACTCCCCCACCTCTCTCTCTCTCTCTCTCTCTCTCTCTCTCTCATACCCTACCTCTCTCACCTCCTCCCTCTCTCTCATTCCCCCACCTCTCTTCCTCCTCCTCTTTCTCACACCCCCACCTCTCTCCTCCTTCTCTCTCTCTCCCTCTCACACCCCCACCTCTCTCTCCTCTCTGTTTCTCTCTTCCCCCCTCTCTCTGTGTGAATTGACAGGAGGCTAGAGACCAGCTTGTTCTACAATGCTGGCAAACAGTTAAGAGGGAGCATCAGTCCTGTACCAGCTGCTGCCAAACATCAGACACACTGCTCTGGTCCAAGGAGAGCAGGCAGTGGGAAGACACAGGTGGGCTCACCTGTAACAAACAGCATCAGTGCAAGGGTTGTGAACTCGGACAATGATAAAAACGTGCTGGAAATGTGAACGGATATTCTGGGGGGTGAAGGGCAGGGCTCCAGGCTCTTGGAAGATGATGGTCACAATATCATTTCCTATGTGTCTTTTCCTTAGTAACTGAAAGGAAAACAGAGAAGGAATTAGTCAAGAGACCCACCTGGGAGATGCTCTAACACCTCTGACCTGCAGTGGAGACTCACTGCAGCCATGAGAGCCCAGATTCCAAGAGTCGGTCAAGCAGGGGGAGTGGATTCTAGGGAGGAGGACAGATCACATCCCTCCTGGACGTCCGGACAATGGGACCACAAATGGACGATGGACCTGGGTTGGAGTACAGGCTCTACCCTGATGACCCGTGTGATCTCGGGCAAATGTCAACTCCCCCCTTGGGCCACCATCCCAAGGTTCGGGAAAGATGGTCGATACTGTTCTCTCTTGGCTCTAACATTCTGTAAGCCTACCCTCAGTGTCTCCTCCAGGGCCAAGCACAGCACCCTAGCCAAAGCAGTGTGCTTAATAAGGATATCCTGAATCATCAGATTCTCTGAAGTGCTAAGAATTTCTCTACCCAAGTAAAAATAACATCGAGCCTGCTCTGTTGAGGCTGCCTGGACATGCCTCTCTCTCAATGGTGAACCAATGGGGACCTTGCATTGGGTTCCTCATGAAACCTGACCTGGATCCTGGACTCCATTATCATACCATTACCCCCCTCTCCAGAAGTAGAAAATGCCCCCCCCCCCCCTGCTGGAAGCCCCTTTTATCTGACAGGTCCACGACCTTGCTCTCTGCAGGATTTCACAGAGCTGTCTCCCGTGGTAGACCAGAAGCCCCAGAGTTCACTGTCCACCATAGGTTCCTACTAAAACGAAGCTGTCAGTGGTCACTGAAACACCAGCTTAGCCAGGTCAGGGTAATATAAAGGTCCAGCAGAATTGGGGGTGGGATGGGGGGTGTAGAGTTGTATGTTTACACTGTTGTCCTCAAAAATACATAATTAGAGCTCAAATCTTTTTTCAAAAGAATGCTAAAAATTGTTTTTACATGTAATTAGAAAAAATTAAATATTACTTTAAAAATATTTTTAAATTCATAGATAAGACTTGGGCTCTTTAGAGGAGGGGCTCCTTCACCTTTTCTATGTTGCAGACCCCTGACCCCTCTAGCAGGCTGGGAATGCCCAGGGAGGCCTTCCCAGAGTCATACTTCTAAGTGTACCCCCAGTATCTCAAGGATGGGCGATGACTCAGAGGGAGAGCCATCACTTAGGGTCTTGGTCTCTCCTCCAGCCCTGGCTGCTGGGAAAGGCATATTCTGCAAACCCCAACTGCACAGACTGCGCAGTAGCCAAGAGGGACGTGTCTCGGATCTGAGGTGAGAGGACCAGAGCAGCCAGCACCTCCAGAGGGATGGAAAGCCAGGCCTCCTCTCTTAGCAAGGGTGCTGGAGGAAGAACTGGAATGCCACTGGGGCTGGCTGGTTCAGGCCTCAACCTTCCAGAGCCCTGGGAGGAGAGAAGGCCACCTTGGCATGGTGGTTCCTCTTGGTCAGTCAGTCAGTCAACAAACAGCAGACATTGGTTAAGTGCCACCTGGGTTCCAGGCTCTGTGGGAAGAACTGGGAATACAAAGAAAAGGCCAATGACAGGCCCTGCCCTTGAGGAGCTCACAGTCCAGTGGGAAGGATCTCAAGCCAACACTGTAGATGGGCAGTGGTCAGGAAAGGCTTCCTGGAGAAAGGCAGGATATGAGCTGGGCCCTGCAGGAAGCCAGGGAAGGAAAGAGGCAGAGATGAGGAGTGAGGGAGCTCCAGGCATGAGGGACAAAGAGAATGCCTGGTGTCAGGAGTGGGAGGGCCTTGTCCAAGGGATCAGCAAAGAGGCCAAGGTCACTGTCTTGTAATGCACACTGAGGGAAGGAGGTGTCCAAGAAGACAGAGAGGGTGGGGGTCAGGTCATGGAGAGCTCTGAACACCAAACTGAGGACTTTAGTTGGATCCCAGAGGTAACAGGGAGCCACTGGAGCTTACTGGGAAGGGGGTTGGGAGAGTTACATGGTCATCCCTCTGGTGGCTGAGTGCAGGATAGCCTGGAGAGGAGAGACACTTCGGGGAGGGAGACCCCTCAGCAGCTACTGCAATGGTTCAGGCATGAGGTGATGAGGGTCTGCACCAGGGTGGGGGCAGCGTCAGGGAAGGAAGAGGGCCCTGAAGGGTGGAAGACGGAGAGGAGGCCAGGATGGCACCTGAGGGCCTGGGAGGACGGTGGTGCCCCCTCCAGTAACAGGATAAGTAAGAGGGGTGTGGTTTTGGGGGGAAAGACCCTAAAGCACAGCACCGGAGAGCTGGTGCCCAATATCGGGGTTTCTAGGGGTATTCAGAGTTAACATTTATATAATGCCTGCTATGTGTACCTAGGTACTGTGCTAAGGGCATTACAACTGTTATCTTATTTTAACCTTACAACCCTCTTGGGAGATGGGTGCTACTATTAGCCCCATTTGATAATTAAGGAAACTGAGGCAGAGGTGAAGAGACTTGCCCAGGGTCACACAGCTAGTAAATATCTGAGGCTTCATTTGAACTCGGGTCTTCCTGATCCCAGGCCCAGTGACCTGGATGATATTCCACACTTAAGAGCAAGGCCTTGGTAACCTCTGGGTCAGTCCCAGGTCTCAGGAGAGGTAGCACTGACTCATGGTGGTCCATGCATGGCACACAGCTCTGCCTGCCAGATGGGGGTGGGGGCTCAGGACAAGGCCCCAGACAAAGCTAGGCCTCACAGGCCATGACACCGGGGCACCCTACCATACCACACCGCCGCATCTTGCTGGACGCTCACCTGCTGCCGATTGTTGGGGGTGTAGGGAAGCATGGTGGAGACGTGGAACATGAGCTCATACTCCTGGTAAGTTGTGTACAAAGAGTGTGTTCCAGTGGAATCAGCTGAAAGATAAAAAAGAAAAGCCCTACCTGTCAGGTCAAACAATGCTTAGTCAGGGGTCAGGTGCTGTCCAGAATGCTGAAAACAGACCAAAATGGAGGAAGCCCTCCCCTCCGGGAGCTTCCACCCAGGGCTTCTAAGGCTACTCCATGCAAAGGCCAGGCAACGGAGAGGACATGGCGGTCATCCAGAGAGCCTGTGCAAAGGCATGGAGAGGGGAGATGCACCGCTGTGTGTGAGCAACATGAAGAAGGCCAGTCTGGCTGAACCGGGGCATGCCAAAGGACAAAATGTATTTATTAAGCCTGGAAAGGCAGGCTGGAGTCAGTTGGTGAAAAGCTTTAAGTGGGTCATGCAAAGGAAGTGAAAATATACCCTCGGTTTAGTCCTCAGACCTGAAATAGCACTGTGCAGCAGCACATGCAATGGATGCAATATCTGGGGGAGGCCTCCTCCTGCCCCCCCAGCAAAGTCAGCTTTGGTGGGAACCCCGGCCACACCCGCTGCCGCTGAGGGAGGGGCCGACCTGCATAAACCCACCTGAGTCTCACTGGGCTGGGAAAATCCAGCGGCTGACCCAACTCCCCCCAAAACCCGCTGGCCCTGCAGTGGACAGATGTAGACAGGCCTCTGGGAGCAGAAGCAGGAGTTAAACCAAGCTGATGCCAGATACGACAAGCCTCTGACTGCCCCATCGTACTCGTCCTCCCCCCTCCTGACCCTAGAAAGCATGGTGGGGACTGGGGCTGATGGATGGATGGAGGGATGAACTGGAGAAGCGATGTCTTCAGAGTCACTCAAAGTGGTGATGGGAGGGCCAGGGCTGAATGCCAGGCTTCCTGTCCTTCAGGCTGTCAGCTTGGTGTATTTCAGTAGCTAAGCCTTTCCAAGGACACGTTGAGCTAGCCACATGAAAACTAGCCACGAGGCAGGCTATCCTCCTCTAGACCATTTCAATGTCCCATATCTTGGAGAGTTTCTGTGGCTGATCAGCTGCCCCAGGCCCATCCTCTGCCCTTCACCTGCTGGGGGCTCCCCAGTTAGGCCTCTATCAAGCCCAATTTCCAGAGGGGCCCCACTGCTTACTTTTAACATCCAGCTGTGCAGCATAGCGGTTGAAGCCCTTGAGAGAGACCTTGTCTCCAAGCACCGAGAGGAATTCCTCAAAGGCCGGGCCGGCCTCCTCATTGTTGTACATCTCCTCCTCTGAGCTCTGGCCGGCCTTACAGTACAGGATGCCAACTTTGTGTTTCCGACACAGCTAGAAAAAGAAGCCTAGGCTTAGGACCACACAGGAGGGACCCAGGCAGGGCTGACGTGATGTAGGAGGACAAGGGCCCAGTCAGACAAGAAGGGCAAAGAGAGCCAGGCTGTGTCCCTTCTGGCCCAGAGCACTGAGGGGGACAGACCTAGTCCTCAGGGCCCCACTCCCCAGCCCCACCTCACACTGGATGTGAACCTCAGACATGAAAACTGGGGAGTTTGGCTGAATTAGACCGTAAACTCTAGTAAGGGTCCACAGGTCAAGTTTGGGACCCTCTGGAAAGATGGCCCAAGGGTCAGCCCCACTGGGAGATAACCCTGAGTCCAGTAAAGCAGCCTTTTGGAAGGCAGAGCTAGAGACTTATCCACCCCCCATTATGTGGCTCCTGCTCCCCCAGTCACCATCCCAGGAGATGGTGTGCTCCCCACCTCTCCCTACCCAGGGCTCCCTCTTGGTCTCTTCCCTTCCCACAAAGGGGGGACTGCAGGGCAATTACACTCTGAGGAGTTTGAGAGGAGTTTGTAAAGGGGCTTCCTAGACCAAGCAGCCCCCAAGGTAAAATCACTGGGGGTGGGGGTGGGGGGTGAGAGGCCCTTGTCTTCTCAGCTGGAATCCACCATCTCCTAAAAACCTGCCCACTTCCCCAGGAGGCAGCAGACAAGTGAGTCAGGGGGACAAATGTGTGAGCAGCCCCTGGTCTCTGGCAGCCAGCCCTGAGGGCAGCAGCCCAGCAAAGCTCCCCCACTCACCCCTTGTTCATCAAGCATCAGCAGCTGTTCCGTCACTCTGGGAGTGCTCATGGCCAGCCGCAGGCACTGGATGTGGAGCTCGGGAATGATGTACTCCAAGGCGTCCTTCAAGGGCAGGCCTCGGCCTGTCCCGTGCTTGGTGGCCGTAGGGGTGGCATCCTCCAGGATGGAGCCGCGAAGAGTGATGAGCTGCCCAGGGAGAGAGAAAGGGGGTCAAAAGGCGCATTCTCCAGCACGTGGACTCAGAGATGACCAGAGGCTCTCAAAGGCCTCACCAAGGTGTCACCACACATCACCCTATGTCCTGTAGTGGCATGTGACAATGACAGTGACTTATAGAAGGGGGCCTCTGGAGCTGGTGAGTGCCTGACCTGTGTGAGGGGGCAGCCCTGGCCCCATGAGGTCCTCTGGTAGTCAGAGGTCTTGGGACTTCACCTTGGCTGCCTTTCCCACTACCCCTCTAGGCAGCCCAACCTCTATGGCACCTTGGAATCCCTTAAACGCTGGCTTCCAAAGCAGGCCCTTAGTGCCTCCACTCCTGAAATCACTGTAAAAAAATCCATGCAGATTGTGCCCTAACTTAGAGGACAGGTCTGGGGCTGCCAGGACCTCAGAGGTCATCTGAGTCAGCCTTTCCACTTTACAGATGAGGAAACTGAGGCCCCCCCAAAAGGAAGGGAGCATCAGGGAGGGATCTGGACCCCAAACCACTGTTCCCACCACTGGGTTACTTTGCCTCCCTAACTGCCCTGGTATGATCCAGATACACAGAGCACAGAGGCCCCCATCAGTTATCCAGAGAACAATCCGGACAACCCAGAACCTAAGTGTGACAAAAACACTAACAGTTTCTCTGCTCAGCTGAAGGGGGAGGGAGGAGGGGAGAAGAGAGAAGAGAGGGAAAGGGGAGGGAG
>NW_027187400.1:42156631-42166887 GCF_028583685.1 Petaurus breviceps papuanus
GGAAGGGGAGGGAGGAGGGGAGAAGAGAGAAGAGAGGGAAAGGGGAGTGAGGAGGGAAAAAGAGAGGAGGGAGAGGGGAAGGGGAGGGAGGAGGGGAAAAGAGAGGAGGGAGAGGGGAAGAGAGACAGAGGAAAAGGGAAAAAGTGGGCACAGGTTCCAGTGGGACCCGAGGTGCTCAAGGACAGGGTACAAGCAGACCCCAGGGCCAACTCAGGGTCTTCTTCTGCCAAGCCTTGGGAACACATCATGAAATCCCCATTCCTCATCCCCCAGTAGCCCTGCGGGGACTCTCTTCCTAACCCTCAAAGTTAGTTCCTACCAGCAGACCCTGGGCTTCCACAAAAGCCTGGGGGCTGGGGTTTGTAAACAGGTCATACTGGCCTGGGGTGGGGGTGGAGCAGTGGGGTCTTAGGGACAAGTGGGTGGCACAGAAGATTCCTGACCTGAACCAGCCCCATGCCTCAGGCCTGTCTGCCAGTCCTCTCTCAATCATGGTCCTACCCAGTATCCTGTGTCACTGTGTTCTGGCCCTTCTACTCTGTCACCCACCCTCTTCCTCCCTCACATCCCCCTGGGCACACTGGTCCATATGCTTACTCTGACCCATGGGCCCAGGTTTGGGAGATCTGGGAGGCCCCAGGGCCTGGCACCCCCAATGACACCGTCTAAGTAGAGAAAGGATGGCCTCCTTTGTGGTCTCCTATGAGGCCAGGACACAGGACATCTAACATGCCTAGGAAGCCCCAAGCAGAACACATTTTCCAGGAGCCTTGTGAAGCTGAACACAAAGTCTTCAGACTGGGGGGGGGGGTGTAGAAATCTAGCTACATCCATCTCCCAAAACAGAGAGAAGGTACGATGCGGGAAGACAGATAGCAGGGGTGAGACTCAGAAACTCAGAGGGAGCAAGAAAAGCAAGAAAGGAGACATCAAGAGCACCCCCGGCCTCAGAGGGATCCCTGAGACCAGGCGTGGAGGGGGATAGGAGGGAGGAGGAAAGGGGGAAGGAGGCATGTAATAAGGGAGGGACAAGATTGCAATTTTAAACACCCACTACGAGATCAATTCATATGAAGGATATAAAAAACAGTGACTCAAAGGGATTTCAAGACAGCAGGAGCTCTCAGTAGGGGAGGTGCAGGGATAAAGAAAAGCCTTGCACAGGACGTGGTCCCAGAGCCAGTGTGGCCCCAGAGCTGGGATCTTAAGAACTCTGGACTTCCAAGGGGCAGGTACGGGAGCCACCCTGAACAAATATGCAAGGCGGGAGATGGACTATGGGGCAGGGAACCATGAGCGGCCAGTCTGACCTAAATGGGAGGAAGAAGAAAGGGAATAAGGATGATGATCAGAATTTATACAAGCTTTAAGCTCACAAAGTGCGTGGAAAACACCCTGAGAGGCAGGCGCTATTATAATCCCCATTGTTGCTGGCCCGTTGTTTTCAGTTGTGTCTGACTCTCTGTGACCCCATTTGGGGTTTTCTTGGCAGAGACAATGGAGTGGTTTGCCATTTCCTTCTCCAGCTCATCTGACAGAAAAGGAAACTGAGGCAGACAGAGTGAAGTGACTGACCCAGTGTCACCCAGCTAGGAAGCATCTGGAACAGCTATGCTGAATCTGATTCCCATTCACAAAGATGAGCTTGGGGAAGGATGGGAACCTTTGAGGGAAGTGACCGTTCTGTTTTAGAATTTATGGTGGGAGAAGAAAGCTGGGAGGAGACAGCTGTGTGCCCTGGATGTTGAGATTATTACAGATTTCAAAGGGTTTGGAGAAGAAATAGATTGGCCTCTATGGACTAAAATGGTCCAGGAGTTAAAACCAGCCCACGAGAGAAAGTTCTCAAGAATGCAATTCCAAAGACACAAAAAGAGAAACAAGTCTGAAAATAAAGGGGGCGTGAGGGTGGAATTGTCAAAACAGACCACTGTGAACCCAGAGAGAATTCATCCCCTCGGTAAGGGAGAAAAAACCTTTTCTATGAGCCAGCTACAGTGCCAAAGGCTGGGGATGGTGGCCAAAGTGCAGACCCTCCACCCAGTGAGCTGCAGTTCTAAGGGAAGGCCTGAAAAGGATCGGGGCTACTGGCAAGGCCACAGAAGGCTGAAGAGTGAGGACGGCTGGGGACCTGATTTGAAACAGAAAGTAGGTCTGACGAAGAGGACAGAAGGACAGGGTGGGGAGGCAGGGGTGCTCCTCTGCGGCCCAGCCATCCTGGAAAATCATTCAGAATCATAGAAGAAAAGGGACCAAATGATCGCTGTGAATATTTTTCAGAGAGGTAAAGGCAGAAAGGAAAACCCCAGTGCTATCTGAAGCAGCCGATTGGGGAACCACCTGCCAGCACTACAGGAATGAGATGGATGATCACTGGAAGTCCAGGAAACCAGGAAGAGACGTGGCCGAGGGAAGGGAATGGATCGGAATGTGATCTTTGGGTCGGACGGAGCCAAACAGAAACAGCCGAGTCTGACAGGCCTGACAACCCAGAGGACAGGGCATGCTGACGACCATCAATGCGGAGCTACTGTCAGTGAGCTCTGGAAGATCTTGGTGGACAGGAGGGGCACCAGGAGACTCCAGAGGAGAGGAGCTTCAAATGAGAGAACAGCCAAGTCACCAAGGCTGATGATGATTCTGGCAAAACTGTTGAATCTTATCCAAAGAATGATTAAAAAGAGCCACGATGGTCCCTGAGAACAAGAGATCCCGCCTGATTCACCTCACTTTCTTCACTTCCTTTTTGGATGGGGGTCCAGGCTGGGGATCCTTCGGATTCCGATTGTCTGACTTTTCGCCAAGAACAGGCCAAGCATCTTGTTCTTGTGAGGAGAACAGAGCAGTGTGGGCCAGCCAAACATGGAGGGCAGGAGGATTGGCCCCGCTGAGATGACTGCCGACCCCTGTGAGGACCCGAGGTCGGAGAGCAAAGGTGGTGGAGGTCTGGGGAACCAGAAGCCCTCAGAGAGGCACGCCCAGACCCTGGGGCTACATGGAAGGGCAGGTGGGGGAGGGATAGTTCTGCCCTCGTCTTCCCAGGCCAGGCTGGCACAGGGGTTCTGGGCACCCTCTTCGAAGGACCTTGGGGCTGTGAAGGACTGAGGGGAGGGGACAGCTGACTGAGCAGGAAGAGGCCAACCTGGACCTGACTGGGAATGTTCTACATGTCTATCCCCAGGAAATGACCCCCAGGAGTGAAGGGCCCTTGGCCTCCTGTCCACTTCTACCACTAGACCACTACCAGGGTTAAGAAGTGTTTGTTTTGGGGCGGCCAGGTAGCACAGCGAGTAAGAGCACCGGCTCCAGTGTTGGGATGACTTGGGGATCAAATCCGGACTCAGACACTTAGTACCCACCCAGAAACACCTGGCTGTGTAACCTTGAGCAAGTTACTTAACCCCAATTGCTTAGGGGCGGCCAGGTGGCTCAGCAAGTAAGAGCACTGGCTCCAGTGTCGGGATGACCTGGGGATCAAACCCAGGCTCAGATACTCAGCACCACACCCAGAAATAACTGGCCATGTATTCTTGAGCAAGTTACTTAACCCCGATTGCTTTAAAAAAAAAAAAAGAAGCGTTTGTTTTTTAAAACCACTTAGGCAGCTGGGTGACTCAGGGGTTGAGTGCCAGGTCTGGAGTCAGGAAGACCTGAGTTCAAATCCAGTTTGAGACACTTATTACCTGCATGACCCTGGGCAAGTCACTTAACTGCTGCCTGCCTGAGTTTCCTCCTTTGTAAAATGGAGATGATAAAAGCCCCTCCCTCCCAGGGATGCTGCGAGATGATCCTTGTACAGAGCTCAGCACTGGGCCTCATTCCCTCTCTCCCCTTTCCCGTCAGGCCCATATTTCCTTCTCTGCACTGTCCATGCATGGCCTCCTCCCAGCCCAGGGTGGAGGCTCCCAGCACCCTGGCCACCCCAAGGCCATGGGGAGGCTCCAGAACCAGGGGGGATTTGGAAAAAGCTGTTCTAGAACCCAGATGAACTTCCCTGGCAAAGAGCCCAGGAACTGCTCACACATCTCCATCTGCTCTGAGGGAACAAGGCCCACCCGCTGATGACTAGTGTCTGCTGCCAGGCATGGGCACTGGGTTATCCGGGGCTCCCAGGGCACATTAGTCCCTGCGCCTCTGAGGGGACGGCATTAAGTGGCTCCTTGCCTCACCCGTGTGCTGGCTATGGAAGACTGTGGATGTCACAGAGCCTCCTGGGGCTCCTCTTTCCTCATCTGTAAAATGGGTGTAAGATTTTCATCACTTTCTTCAGCGGGTTACTGTGAGGCTGGGGCTCTGTGCCATGGAAGGGCCATGTGAAGGGGAGCTGCTGTCCCCCTCACACCTTCATCACACCTGCTTTTCCAGGGGCTAAAATTATTATCCTCAAAATAAGGCTGCGAGGGCCTGATCACTTCATAGAGGAGGAGACAGGAGCTCCCAGAGGCTGACTGGCTGGTCCAGCGTCTCCCGGCCATTAGATGAGGAGGGTGAAAGTCAAAGTCCAGGCCTCACCCTTCCCACTGCAGCCAAAAGTCTGACATGTGACCATCCTGTGAGGTACTGGGGGATAACAGACAAGACAGAAGGACCAGCAGTGACAGAGAAAGCCGGGGCCTTACCACCAGGCCCCCGAGTGACCTGACTCAGGGGTCTGCAAACCACAGCCCGGGAACTCAGAACAGCTCTGACATTTCTAAACAAAGTTTTGTTGTATTTTAAAATGTAAAAACTGTCATGCACAGAAACCAGAGCGGGTGAAATCTGGCCTGTGGGCCACTGTTGGCAGACTCCTCCTCCATGGGAGAAAGAGCCAGGTGGATCTGCTGTGCTGGCTGGTTAAGACGGGCACTGGCCACACTCAAGTATTGCCCCACTGTGGGGGCCATGTCTGAGGAGGGCTGGCCAGGACTCTAGAGACGGAAAAGCTCCCCCATGATGAAAGCCGTACCAGAGTGGAGGGAGGGGCTGCCTGTCTGGAGAGGGGTCTGCAAAGAGAACGATCCCATGATTCTATGAAGCAGAGAGCACCCCTGCTCGGGCCTGGGCCCCGTATGGGGTGGGCTCTTGGACTCCTCCCAGCTCTAAATTCTAAGCGTTGGGCCTGGCCACAGAGTTTCACTGGCCTGTGGCCACCGGCCTGGGCACGGGGCAGAGCACGTACCTCACTCGTCCGGAAGATGATGCGGTACTGATACTGTGGGCCGTGGTCCTTGTGGTCTTCCAACTTCTCCCGCTTAATGCTCACCGCCACCGGCCCCAGCTTCTCGTCCACGCCAAAGTAGTTGACGTGCTCTAAAGGAGAAGAGCGAGCATCTCAGGTCCTGGGGGCAGGCTTGGGGGATTGAAGCCATATCCTGGAACCCTGGGACACTGGTGGAGCCTGTGGGGCTGGCCTCCAGCCCAGGGAGAATCCTAAGTTCTAGACCTAGTGACCAGCCATGATTCTGACTGAGACTGTCTCTGCTCTGTGTGTGTCATACTATCCTGGGCACACAGTAGGCATTTCATAAATGCTTACTGGCTGACTGCAATCAGTGCCTGTGCTCGGACACAGACGCTAAACTTGTGGGGGAAAAAAAGGGGAGCAGTCCAGCTCTGGGGCCTGCCTCTCTTGCTTTCCTGATCATCATTATTGACTTTTCTTGGCTTCACATTTCCTCCAGAGCGGAACATCAGGATTTTCCTTTCATCACCGGGTCAAAGGGTGGGGTGGGCCCAGTCCAACCCCAGCACCCTCCCCCAAAGACAGGCTGATGCGGCGCCCGCTCTCACCTTTGCCCACAAAGTAGTCCTGGTAGTAGCGCGCGCCCAGGTCCACGTGCTCGATGCTGTGGAGCCTGACCCTGGCCTGGCTCCGCGCCGCCAACCGGGGGGCCTCGAGCACCGAGATGCTGGCGTTGGTGCAGTAGGTGCCCGGGGCCGGCTCCGGCGCGCCCCCACCGCCCGGCCCGGCGGAGGCTCGCGAGAAGCTGACGTTGCGCTCGGCCACGCCCCCGATCTCGTTGCGGAAGTGCGGGCAGCTTAGCAGCAGCTCGTTGCTGTTGCTGTCCCCGAGGTCCTGCTCCAGGTTCTCCTTGTAGTTGGGGTCCTCCGTGCTGGGGAAGGAGGCGTCCGGGCCGCCCAGGCCGCAGGCCCTGGACACGGCCGCCGAGCCCGCCGACGCCGCCGATGCCCCCGTCGTCGTATTGCGCCGCTGGGCCGCCGCAGACAGCCTGGTGGCGGCCACCTGATTCAGGTCGAACAGCATGCTCTGCACGTCGAAGTGGGCAAAGCTCTTCTGGCAGACCCAGGGCCTGCTGCTCTCCGGCGGCCTGCCCCCGCCGTCGTCGGCCTCGGCCAACGCCTTCCCCGGCGGCTCGCTGTCGGTCCTGGTGCTCCTCAGCTTCCGGAAGATGGAGGAGTCGCCGCCCGCGTCCCCACCTTTGGCGGCCTTCTTCCGCAGTTTGTCCTTCTCCTTGGGCTGTAGCAGGAACTCGTCCTTGTGGGGCTGGCCGTTGCGGACGGCCGTCTTGGAGCCGCCTGCCAGGTGCGGGTGGGAGGCCAGGCCCGCCTCAGCCGCCAGCAGCTCCAGCTTTCCAGAACCGGCCCCGAGGGGCTCCGGCTTCTCACTGCGAAACTCATTGAGAATGTCAAACAGGCTCTGCTCCGAGACGCCCTGCACGTCGATGGACGATGTGCTGCCGTACTCCCGGAAGAGAGGCGGCCCCCCCACGTAGCGGGACCCCCTGGCCTCTGACGGCTCTTCCACATCGCACTCACTGAGGGTGATCTCGCTGTTGCTTCGGTTCCGCAGAGGAATGAACCCTCGGCCTGGGGACCGTGGCCAGCCATCCTGGAACTCGACGTCCTTGGACCTCCTGCGCGACAAGCGGTGGAAAGCTCGAGACCCCGGCGCCCTGGAGCCGCCGGGGAGGGGCTGGCCGTTCTGAGAGGGCCTGGGCAGGAGGCCCTCTCTCCCAGCTTTGGCACTGTCCACGTCCTGGGCCAGGCTCGAGCTAGCCTGGTCCTTCAGAGCCTCTCGCTTCGGGGGCCAGTCAGCCACCCTGGCACGCACGCCCATCTTGGGCATCGCGGGGGTCGTGGCACTGGAGCGTGACGCTACTGCATTCTCGCCGGCAGCGGGGCCGGGCTGTGGAGAGCTACCGTTCTGCGCCCAAAGTCCAGAAGGGAAATAATCCGCTCCATGGGGGCCTGGCAGAGGGTCGCTCCCTTTCCCCCCTCCACCACCTCCCACATCCACACCTTCATTCTGAATGGGTCGATATGTCGTCATCGTCCAAAAATACAGCTGGGTTCTACAGTCCTCCTGAAGGCATCGTGCATCTCTGAGAAGCCAGCCCTGAGAAGCTTAGCCGCTGTTCAGAGCCCCGGGGCCAGCGATGAAGGAAATGCTCTGCCGAGAGCCAGGGGGGAGCCGGGGTGCCTCGGCTGGCCCGGGTCAGCAACATCGCTGTGGAGGGCTGCACCATGACACATCCCGGCAGGCCCCACCAGGCTCACTCCCAGGGGGCCGCAGCTCCCACCTGACTTTCTTCTAGCTGGTCACAGACGAGGGGCTCTTGGGAGGCAGAAGCAGGTCCTGAGCCATCCTATAAAGGGACAAGGAGAGGGTGAGTTAGAGAAACAAAGGCTACCCCTCTCCCCACCCCCACGGGAACCTCTGTCACCGGTCTGGTTCAGCAGCAGGTCTCTAGGTGAAGCCTTCTGAATGAGCCACAGAACAGGGGCTCTTACTCTGGGCTCTGAGCATCTAAGTGGGGAGGCTGTTGGGGGCAGTAAACCCAGAGGCAAAACACAACACCTTTATCTTCACTAACTTTTGGTCTCCTGTGTAATCCTATAGGTTTCATTTGATGCATTTCAGCACATTATTGGGGGTCCACAACACAAAACAGGTGGACACTCCCTGATCCAGAGAGACTACCTGCTTAACGCCAGACTTACTAAATCAGCTTTGTGTGTGTGTGTGTGTGTGTGTGTGTGTGTGTGTGTGTGTGTGCTGCTGCAGTTTAAAAAAAATCTTCCTGATATCTTTTGCTTCTGCATCCTCTTAATTTCCCAACACAGCCCCTCATCCCTACCCTGGTAGCGATCCCTCATACCAAGCAGCAGCTCAGACCTTCTGGAGGCCGGCCTCCAGCCATGGGCATTCTCAGCTCTTTGCAGAGGGGCCAGGCTTGGTCACTATCATTCACGACAGTCTCTAGTCCAGATTCCTTGTTTCCCTTCTTGAAGTCTATCACATTCTGGCGGCCCTAAGTTTTCCCCGGCCCCCTCTTGGCCAGTTGGTCACTGTCAATAACACACATCCCACTGACCATTCAACAAGGCTCCAAAGGATGGCCACTGACTATGTGTGCAGGGCTTTGCTCATAAAGGAAAGTGCCTGACCAGTGAACTGAGAAAGGTGGCCACCTGGTCCATCCCCCTGCCTTCAGAAACGGTGATGAGCCCCTCCCTCTCAGCTGATCCTCCAGCTAGCAGATATGAAGCTCACAGCCCCTCACGGGACCAGCGGAGAAGGGGAGAGGCCCACCAATGGCCCTGGAAAGTCATTCCCTCTCCAGCCTTGAGCCTTTCCTTCACATGGGTCAGACAATCCCTGCTGCCCTTGCCCTCTCTTCAGACTACTTCCTCCATGTCTATACGATCCCATCTAACAGGTGTAGACCACTCTGTCATTCCTAAATTCCTTTTACAGATAATTTTCTCCTTCCTTGCAAGCATCCTTGTGAAACGGGCAGGATAAAGATCATTACTTTCATTTTGCAAATGAGGAAACTGAGACTCAGAGAGGAAAATGACTTCCTCAAGGCCAAATAGCTAGTAAGTATCAGAGCAGGTTGGGGCCTCCCACCACCCTGCCTCTGAATGTCCACACTGCATGCTGGACTTCTAGCCACCAGCCCTGAGAAGATCACTAACGATCCCCAGCAGCCCTTGAGTCAACGCATCACCGAGCCCCAAACAGGATAGGTGCTTTTGGGAACCAAGAGCAGGCAAGCTGGGGAGGCTGCTGGCCAGGGAGAAGGCTGCAGCTGAGGAGGCCCACAGTCCCAGTGGGAGGCAACCTGCCAGAGGGCTCAGCCCTGCCTCATAGGGTGGTCCCACGCATGTATAATGGGGAGCTTATTCTCTCTTTCAAGCTAGATTTTGTTCAGTTAAGAAAAAGAGGCACCTGGATAAGACCCTTGTATACTCAGGTGGCTGCTGACAGAT
Source organism: Petaurus breviceps papuanus (assembly GCF_028583685.1). Classification (NCBI taxonomy): domain Eukaryota; kingdom Metazoa; phylum Chordata; class Mammalia; order Diprotodontia; family Petauridae; genus Petaurus; species Petaurus breviceps. The sequence continues at coordinate 42,165,851 of NW_027187400.1, forward strand.
GGGATGGAGTTGGTCAAAGGCAGACCCAGTAAGGAAGCCGGGAGAGCCTGGAAGGCTCCATGCCACACTGGGGTGACTCACGCATGTGCCCCCATCCCAAGCAGGCACCAGGGCTCACCTTCCCCCAACGTCTGGAGGATTCATAGGAAGCCGGGTTGGAAGGGATCCTTTGAGACTGTCATTCCCACCCCCCACCCCATGTTATAGCAGAGGCCACTCAGGTCCAGGAATGGCAGATGGAAAAGGTGCCAAGTCAGTCCTGGACAGTCCCTCTGACCTCTGACTCCAGATTTCCCACTCCCTCCCCTCCTCCAAGCCTCCTGAAGGCATCAGACCCCTACCACACTGTTTGCTGCTGCCCCTCTGAGACAGGGTCCCTGCCTGAGCAAAGGGCACAAGTCAGGATGGAGCCTGGCAGCCCCGGCCACGTGATGCCAGACACTGAGGGAGAGAGCACTAGGTAAAGGCAAAGTCATGACTCGGGCCATTCTTCACTGCCACCAGAGGCCTGTGCCCTGGAGCCAAGCCATGCAAGTCCTCACTCCCTCCCACACCCACCCAGAGTCTTTCAGCAGCCTTGTCCTGCCAGCAAGGAGCCCCCCATACAAAGTAATCCCAGCTAATTAGCACAGAAACCTGCTAAGATCACATCTGCTGAGAGCAGAGATTAAATCAATATTTGACAATCTTGATTAAATATGAGACATGAAATCCTATTAAAAGAACATCTGGAGAGGTCCCACCACCCCCCTCATCCGAGCTCTCACATAAGCAGCTCCCTCCCTCTTTCTCCCTCTCCCTCGTTCTCCTCCTCTCCACCCTCCTTCTCTGTCTCTTTCTTTCTCTCCTTCCCTCCCCCTCTGCTTTCTCCCTTCCTCTCTCTCCCTCCCTCTTTTGTCTCTCTCTCTTTCCCTCCCTCCTTTCCTCCCTCCCCTTCTCTTTCCTTTTTCTTTCCCCCTCTTTCTCTCCTTCCCTTCTGCCTCTTTTTCTCCTTCTTTCTGTTCTTCTGATCAGTAGCAGAGAGTGGCCCCTGCCCA
>NW_027187400.1:42167287-42211589 GCF_028583685.1 Petaurus breviceps papuanus
CCCCTCATTTGATGCTCACAAATGATGCCCATTTTGCAGAAGAAGAAACCAAGGCTGTGTCACTTTGTGACCCCTGCAGGATCACTGTAAAGAATAAATGAGACCATGTGTCTGGTCTCCAGGGCACCTGGTGAGTGCTTGCTGACTTACCAGCTGGCTTCTACCACTGGCCCACACAAGGTAGCCTTTTGACTCCGCCTGGTACTGTCCTGACCCCCCAGATCCTTCCCCTCCCCTGACTCGAGGCCCCAGCTGTGAGCTGGCATAAAAGACACCCTGCCGCAGCAGGAGTCGAGGTGGCCTGGAGTCAGAACGAGGCAAGGTCAGCGTCCGGCCTCTGCCCCATACTCGCTGGGAGACCCTGGGCCAGTCCTCTCTCCAGTGCCCAGGCACCGTTCTGAGACCCCAAGGCACAGGGCCAAAGGAAAACCGGCCCCCAGCAGCTCTGGAGTCTGCCATCAGTGACAGTGTCATCAAGGACAAACTCCAGCTGGCTCCTCCACACCCCCCCCCCCCCAACCCCCGGACCGGTCCCGCCCCCCCCTTAATATTCCATTTTATTTTCAGTTCCAAATTCTCTCCCTCCCCTCCACTGAGAAGGCAAGAAAGACAGAACCCGTAACACATATGGAGAGTCATGTAAAACAAAAGCCTACATGAGCCATGCCCAGAAAAAACAAAAAAGAGGGAGAACAATGGCTCTGCCCACACTCCAAGCTCCCGGCTCTGTCTGGAGGGGAAGAGCACACTGGTCATCCCGGCTAGCGTTTCTAATGTGCTTACCATGTGCCAGGCAGGGGGCTGAGCCTCACAACAGCCCTGTGGGGTGGGCGCTACTGCTATTCTCCCCATTTACAGCTGAGGAAACTCAGGCAAATGGTTTGAATGACTTGCCCAGGGTCACATAGTCAGTGTCTGAGGCCAAATTTGAACTCGGGTCTTCCTGACTCCAGGCCCAGCTTCCAAGTGTTCAAGTCTCACCCCCCACAAGCTAACCTTCCCCATGGTGCCTTCCTTCTGAGGCCAGCCCAATCTCTCCCATCCCTCTATCTTGTCTTGTCCGTTCACAGCTATCTGCATGGGGTCTTACTCATCAGAACGCAAACTCTTTAAGGGCAGGGACTTTTTTTTTCCTTCCTTTGTATCCCTAATGCTTACCACAGCGCCTGACACACAACAGGTGCTTAATAAATGCTTGCTGATTGAATGACTCTCCTTATAGTCTCATCATGACATCCTTCTCTGACTTTCCTTCCCTGTACACTCTGAGTCCCACCTAAACCAGACACCACCCAGGCCTGTGCCCTGCTCACCGCGAGGCTTAGAGAGGCCTGCAGTGCCCACCTGTCTCCCTTCTCGTGGCCTCTGGAATCCCCACCTGACCGCTACCTCTCCCAGGAGGCCTTCCCTGATCTTCTGGTCAGGAACAACTCCCCAGCTTTCATTTCAGGGAGACAACCTCACCAGACTAAAAAAGGCTTTGCCACCACATGGCCAGCTTCTTGAAGACTCATCCCATCCCCACACGCAGCCTCAAGGCTTGGGGAGACTGTACCTACCACCCACTGGCCTGGGTCATAGTGGAATCCTCACACCAATGCCTCATGTACCTTTCTCCATGAATTCAACTTGATGGGATTGCAGGGCAGTGAGCGCCTTTGTTAGATATTTGACATTTTAGTCCCTCTCACTGCATAATTACAAACTGCTTTCTTAAATGGTTAGACTAATTTACAGCTCCACCAATCATGCATGAGTTTGCTTGTCTTTCCATAACCTTTTCAACACTGTTTCCATCTTTTGTTATCTCTGTCACTTGTTAAAAGGACAAGCCCCATTCCTGATTAAGTCTCGGTGGCAGGACCTGCTCTGAGATGGTTTGGGAAGCTCCCTACTGCACTGACAGGCCTGGGAGCAGACTAGGGCACTGGGGAATTCTATCACTGCTCTTGCCACTTTACTGTGGGTGAGAAAAGTCTCCAAAAGAGACTGAAATTCTCTTCTCTGGAGCCTAATGAAGTCAGAACTGCTGTCGGCCTTTGGGTGGGGAGGCTGCCATATGGCCTCGAACACACTGCGCCACTCTTCTACTGATCCTCTTTTCCTGCTTTTAGGAACACAAGTGGTGGGGGAAGGGTGGGTGGTTCGGGTCACATCTTTGGGCCTGTGAAAGGTCAGCAGAGCCCCGGGAGATCCAGGGGCCAAGCTGAAAAGGAACGAGCCCCGAGGAGCCACCTGCTTGATTCAGCCCAGCAGTGGCGACTTCAAAGTCATGGACTCGTGCCTCAGCCTGGACACCTGCACCCTGCTCACCCCAGAATATCCTCTAGCTGCTCTTCTCCCAGTGGTGAGTCTGTTCCCATGCTTCCACTCTGGGGAAGGGCCCAGGCTGGCCTGACTTCACTTCTTTCCTGGCTTTTTGGATTTTAAAACACCCCGTCTGGGGCGGCTAGGTGGCACAGTGAATAGAGTACCAGCCCTGAAGTCAGGAGGGCCTGAGTTCGAATCTGACCTCAGACACTTAACGCACATGCAAAAAAAAACTAGCCGTGTTACCTTGGGCAACTCACTTAACCCCAATTGCACTACCTTCCCTCTTGCAAAAAAAAAAAAATAAATTAATTAATAATAAAAATAAGAATCTTAAAAAAAAAAACACCCCATCCCCATCACAGCCACCTTCACCCCAAGCCTTCCTCCCCACCCCCATCTCTTTTGTGTATGGTCTTGTCCCCTTAGGTCCTTGAGGGCAGGGTCTCTCTTTGTATCCCTGACACTTTAGCACAGGGCCAGGCACAGAGTAGGTGCCTAAAAAATGCTTGTTTCCTTCTTTCTGGCATGTAGGAGAAGCCTAGTTCATTGGCAAGGTCACATTCACATGTAAGCAAGCAAACTGAGGCGGGGCGAGCGGTTCGGCAGGGAAGAGCTCTGGTTCTGGCTCTTTTCAGTAAACATTTGAAAAAGCTAAAAGAAAACAGAAGGGTGCACAGCGGTGACTCTCACCTATGTCCTTTCTTCTGGAATGGGGTGAAGGAGGGGAAAGAATTTGTTTGCTCCCCTCCCAACCCTGGGGCTGCTAATGGCTGGACTGGCTATCCTTCAGAAGAGGGTGCTTACCCATTGTCCCAGGCATGCTGTTTCCCTTTCTGAGCAAAGATCAAGGACCTTTAAGAGTGGACTCTCAGAGCCCAAGAAATGGCAGTGGCCAGGGCTGTGGTGAAACCTCAGGGATTCCTGCAGACAGAGGCATGTCCCTTGGGCCAAGAAGCAAGTTACGGACAATGATCTTAGAGACCTCTCGTGTAGATAAGGATGGGGGGGGGTGGAATATCTGTGTGTGCTTTCTTGATTTCCTAGATAATGTGATCTAAGAAGTTCGCCTTCTGGACAGAGAAGGGAAATGCTACAGCCATCAGCCTTTGTGGGAGGAGTAGCTTGGCCTTGTAAGTTACCCCATATTTAAGGGTTTGGAAACTTGGAAACCTGGAGAAAGAAGGGGAGAGTTCCCCACATGGCCACCGCTATCTTGACATAGGAGAAAAAAGAAATTGCGAAGTTGCTGGCCTTCCCCCCACTATGGGAGTGACTTATTCAGACAATGCAGGTGGCGAGGGAGCAACACTAAACGTCTGGAAGCCAAGCAGACCACAGGGTGGCACTATGAGTCTCGAAGACCGTAGGAGCCTGTGGAAGAAAAGATTTCATCAGAATGTCAGGATGTTCCCCAGCAGCAAACATTCTGAAGGATGTTTATGGGTGGGCTATTATGAGTCTCAAAATTTGTTTTCGGAATATTTCTCAATTCCTGTGAGTCCTTTTGGGGTGGATGAGAAGGTAGAATAAAAGCTGTCCTTTGTCCATCATGTATTTGTTACCTCATGTGCTTGTACAAAAGCCAGGGAGTCCGTCACTCCCCATTCGTGGAAAGCTAGACACCAGAGGAAACTATGAGGGAGGACATGGAAAACTCTTGGGGTCCATCCCCCTCACCCCTACTTGGTTCATGTGAATCTAGAGCCCAAAGGGCTAGAACAGACTCTGGAGAAGTACTTCAGTCCCACTGAAAAGCGTTGGGCATCACTAAAGCCATGTCGCTGTTATGCTTCTGTTAATTCCCTCTCGGAAAGTCAGAACGGATACCGTCAGAACACATTTTTTAACCATGACTCAGAATCACAACTTAATAACCCTGGGGGTTTCATGGTAGGCCAACCAAAGGCAGTTGGGTTCTTTTAACAACACAGGGCCTAGACTCCACCTTCCCAGAGTCAATGTGTTCAGAAAAAAAGAATCCAAAGTAAATTATGGCAGCATTACAAAGAGCTGAGCTCTTGGCAATTACAATAGGCAATCACAAAATAATCACAGCCAACATCTAATGGGAATGCAAACTGACAAATGAAGAGAAAGAAGGCAATGTTTGGGGGTGGGGGGACAGGGAGGGAGCTGAGATGAGAAAGCAGAGCTCTAGAGAGGCCCACTCCTTTAACGAGCTTTAAAAGACTTTATAAAAAAGGACTGTCCGTCTTAGCTACTGGTGTTATTAATTATACAAAGCCCAAAAAGTTAGAGGGTTTTTAAAAACGTATACATAAGGCCCTGATTACAATTCACTCTTCCCTGTTTCTAAAGGATTGTCCAAAGTTCCAGGCCAGGAAACATTCAGAACCAGCTAAGCCACTTCACCTAAGCCCAAGCAAACACTTCAACAAGGATACTGAACAATTCACTTCCCCTTAGGGAAGCCAGGCTGGCAAGGGGAGGGCTCAGTGCTGCCAGCCAGCCAAAGCCAGTATCAGGGGCCATCTTCCCCCCAAGAGCCATGCATACATGAGGAAGGAAGGGGGGAACAGTGCTCAATTCTGTGGCACTTTCCTCCCATGACTGTCAGGCTAAGAATGCATGACCCTCAGAGAGAGGAGGTGACTTCCCCTCAGTCACAACGCTGCTGAGGCCTGGAAGCAGTACCTTTCAAACTGAGTCCTGCTGCTAGGGTCCTGCTGAAGGGCCAGTTCTTGGATGGAGGCAGCCTGGGAGAGTGGGGAAGGGCCAGGCTCAGCCAGCACACCTGGGCTCTAAGGGGGGTTTTGGTCCTTTATCATGACAAGACAACAAGCAAGAGTCAACTCCTCAGCCTCAGTTTTAAAATCAGAGCAATAATCCTGGCCACCCAACCAGCCTCACAGAACCGTCATCAGGAAAACACTCTGAATCTTAGAATGACCCAGACATGGGGTAACTGGTATCAGGACCAGGAGCCTCACTCAGCCCCACAAGGGGAGGGAGGACAAAGGCTAACAGAGTGAACACAGGGCCAGTGGCTGGCCACTGGGGCCCAGGAGTCGATGGTCACCCCTGGAGGCACCATCTTGGTCAAACAGGCTGCTGGGAACTCCACACAGGACAAAAGAGCTCCGGAAAGGTAAGCCTGCCTGCCATCCTGTCACCCAGGGCCCCTAGAGCTGAGATGATGTCAGAGGGGTCGGAGAAGAACACCATGCCTACCTTGTCTTCTCAGGGTAGGCAGCATGTGGCCAGGGCCATCCAGGTCAGAGTGCAAGGGCTCACAGCTGGCCTCTGTCACTTACCACGTCATTCAGATCCTCTAGGACCCCAGTGTCTTCATCTGTAAACAATATTGCAGCTGGACTCAATGACCTACCAAACCCTTGCCAGACCTAAAACTACGAGATGATTAAGACATACTGAGTCCCTAAGGTAATCCCTACTTTATTCTAGGGCCTTCCCTTGGCTAATTATTTCCTATTTATTCTGTCAGCGAGGCAGAGCAGTGGGTTGAGCACCAGGCCTGGCGTCAGGAAAACCTGGGTTCAAATGTGACCTCAGTCACTTATTAGCTGTGTGACCCTGGACAAGTCACTTAATCCAGTTTGCCTCAGTTACCTGACCTGTAAAATGAGCTCCAGCATCTCTGCCAAGAAAACCCCAAATGGGACCACACAGAGTTGGATACTGCTGAAATTACTGAAGCCCACCATCACCAACTCATCCCATCTACACCTTGTTCTGTGGGCCTGTTTGCATGTGGTCTCTTCTATCAGCCTGTAAGCTACCTGAGAGCAGGGCCTTCCTTTTGCTTCTTTTTGTAGCCCTGGAGTATGTGGTAGGCACTTAATAAATATTTACTTACTGATCACACGCAGATGACATTGGAAGACCACAGCCAGAAAAAAAAGACATTTGGAACAAATGCTCAAAAGCGTCTGAACCCTTTTTAGGACAAAGGTCGAATCTATTTTCAGGTGGGAGCCTCATGGAGAGAGCCTGGTTTTCAAGACAGAAGCCTGAGCTCCAGTCTGATCTCTGAAGTTGAATGACATCTGCGGGTCCTGGACAAGGCACTGACTTCCCGGTCTAAAGTTTCTTCATGTGTCAAACGAAAGGCTGCCAGTCCAAGGCCCCCAAGTTCCTTTTCCTCTCCCTCCCTCCTTTTCTTTTAAATGATTCTTCCAGGGTCACACAACTAGTGAGTGTCTGAGGCTGGATTTGAACTCAGCTCCTCCTGACTCCAGGGCCAGTGCTCTCTGCCCAGCCATCTCCTTTAAAAAAACAAACAAGAAAACAACAAAAACCCAGTGATTCTAATTCTCTGTGCCTGGGAGGCAGGGCACTTAGTGCTTAAAAGATGAGCTGAGTAAATGGGGATTGAAAAGAAGCCTGGAGAGGCCAGCAGGTGGGAAGAGCCTCTGAACAGCTGGCCTGTGGATGCTGGTCTAGACATGCAATGCTTGCCTCAGAGGGCACAACCGAGAGCCTCCCAAGGGGCCCAGAGGGAGTCCCCAAGCGACAGGGCCCAGCAGTCAGGGAATCAGGGGGACTGCCTTTGTGAGGGCTGAAACTCTTGTCCCGACTCCACACCTAGGGAATAACAGTCAGTGACCGGCAAACGTTACTGCCTCGGGCTCACTCACTATCACTAACACAAAAGGTGTTGGGGCATGTCCTCCTGCTGACCTTCATCGGTGACCTCCACAAAGCTACCTGGCCCCCGAACCACAGAGGTGTGACTGTCCAGTGAGCTAAGGGGGGAAAGGGCTTGAACAAGGTGCTTCAGTGTTCACCTCCAAGCCAAGCCCTCAACAGGACCTGTTAACAACTAGCGTTCATCTGCCTAGACGCCTCCTCTCTAGCAAAAACTCGGAGCTGAGGCAGCCCTTGCATGAAGAAACTAGGCACGAGTTTGTTTTCTGAGATGTCGTCCCTCATTTCAAGGGCTTACTGGACTATTTTTGCCATCCATTCGATCTGAAAGTAATAAGTGTGATGATGCCAAGTTAGAAACATCTGCAGGGATCCAAAGGCCATGAGAATCCTAGAATTTTAAGCAAAGGCAGAGACCCCGGAGCCATCCGGGTCCAAGCACACACCGTTTCCTCCACCCCACCTCCCCCATGCTTGGCCATCTGACATGACCCAGGGCAGCCAGCCCCCTCCACTGTCGAGGACAGGCCACTGTCGCCTGAGTGAGGCCAAATCTGCAGTCCAAGCAAATCAAATCTAATCCCTCTTTCTCATGAGAGCTTTTCAGATATCTGACAGCAGCAACAATGTCAGGACTTCAGTCTCTCTCCCAGGCCAAATGTTCATTCATTTGACAAGAAAGAATTATTAGGTGTCTACTGTCTGTGAGGTGGGCAGCTGGATGGTTCAGCAGATAGAGCGTGGGCCTGGAGTCAGGAAGACTTCTTTCAAATACGGATGCAGACACTCTCTAGTTGGGTGACCCTGGGCAAGTCACTTCACCCTGTTTGCCTGAGTTTTCTCATCTGTGAAATGACCTGGAGAAGGAAATGGCAAACCCCTCCAGTATCTCTGCCAAGAAAACACCAAATGGGGTCACAGTCAGGCAGGACTGAAAAAAGACTGAACAACAAAGCTAAGTCAAATATGTCCTGGGGTCAAAATTCCCAAATGAGGCTGCCCCCTCATGGAGGCCCCCCCCCCACTGGTTCTGTCAGCGCAGCCACCTGCCATCCCCTCCTCTACTGCTCCGTCCCTGTCCTTTCCCAAGCCTGACGCCACACCACAACAGGGAAGAGCCCCAAGTTTCCTGAGAACTCTTTAAGGGGAACGTATTTTCTAGACTGAAAACATCCACAGCTCACCCCCAGGTGCTCTTGGCACCTCTCAGTCCTGACTTCTTGGGAGAATGAACGTGTCTTCTTCTTCTTACTCATTATTTTAACCCCACCCTCGAAGTAGGTAGGTAGGGAGTGGATCCCTGTCTCAGACCTGGGATCTGCCCTCCTGTGCCTTGTGCCCAAGGGGATGAGGGGAAGGCCTTTAGACTTGGGCCTGAAGGAAGCAGCAGGAGGAAGAAGGCTCCTGCTACATCATCCTAAGGTCAGGACACTGCAGGCCTGGGCCCCGTCCTGAGGTGAGGACTCTGCCGCCCTGGGCCCTGTCCTGAGGTCAGGATGCTGCTGCCCTGAGCCTCAGAGTGATTTTCTCCCTGGAAAGAGACATTTGACACTCTCCTGAGGCATTCTCTTCAGTCCCAGCCTGGATATCCCAGGGAAAGAATGTGCACTTCAATGCTCAAATTCCCATTTTAAAATTTCCCTTAACAAGGGCATTGTTCAGCACTCAGCTGGCTCCAGGCTGGAGAAGAGAAGAGGAAGGGAGAGAAAAATAGGACTGAGAGCAGCCACAGCTGCTCGGCCACAGCATCCAAGAGGGGCCTTTCAGATTCCTCTGTCCCAGAGCCCAAGACTAGGAGCCCTGAAGCTGCCTCAGAGACTGGTGGCCTCTCATGTCAAGCCCTCCAAATTCCATTTTGTGAATGCAGGAGGGGAACAGAGAGCCTAACCTCAGAGCTTCTAACCACAGAACTACCTGGGCTCAATCCTAGCCTGAGGCTGGTGCAGGGAGTTCCCCAAAGCACAGAGCCTGGAGGGACTTCTCTAGGTAGCTCTGCTACAGATGAGGAAGAAATAGCAAATTAAAGCCTCAAACACAGAGTTACAGGTAACGAACAGAAATCACTATGACCAAAAGCTGTTCTCCAACAGGCCTGGGGTCAAATGATAGGAACTAACAGTTCTCAGAAGAACTGAGGACTGTGCAGAACCCTATGAAGCAACGCTCCACATCACGGATAATAAAGATGATGCCTTTACTGTTTTTTTTTTTTTAAAGCAATCGGGGTTAAAGTAACTTGCTCAAGGTTACACGGCCAGTTATTATTTCTGGGTGTGGTGCTGAGTATCTGAGCCCGGATTTGATCCAGGTCATCCCGACACTGGAGCTGGTGCTCTTACTCGCTGAGCCACCTGGCCGCCCCTAAGCAATTGGGGTTAAGTAACTTGTTCAAGGTTACACGGCCAGGTGTTTCTGGGTGGGTGCTAAGTGTCTGAGCCCGATTCGATCTCCAGGTCTTCTCAACACTGGAGCCGGTGCTCTTACTTGCTGTGCTACCTGGCCACCCCGATGCCTTTACTGTTTATTAACTCTAGGGAACTGAAAACAATGTCAATGCCCATTGACAGAGGAAGGACTAAACCAAATGCCGTATAGGAATGTTTTGCAATCTTGGTACCTGGACCACTAAAAGGAAAAGATCGTGTCTTTGAAAGCAACCCAGTGCCTGAATTTCCCCCATACATTTCAGTAGCCCAGATCACTGTCCCTCTGCCCAAGGCATCTGGCACACCCCAGCCCCCCCGATCACTTAATTTAGCTTACGAGATGTTCCTTTCACTGTTGTACCTGGCCTACTCCAGACTACTTACCACTCCTTAATCTCACCCACATCCTTTTCACTGTCCTTTTTGTACATAAGGACCAGCCTCACCTCCCATTAAATTGGAGGTTCACTAGGTACCCTGCCTGCCTCTACTGGCATTACATAAACTTTGCCACTTGACTGGAAGATGGTTTGAGTTCGTGAATTAATTCTAGAAGGATACTACCCTGTACACTGACTCTACAGGATTCCCAGCAGCCCCAAATTGTGTCAATAGCACTGGAAGAAAGGATGGGTGTGGGGTGGCTAGGTGGCACAGTGAATGAAGCATCAGTCCTGGAGTCAGGAGGACCTGAGTTCATATCTGGCCTCAGACACTTAACACAAAAACTAGCTGTGCGACCTTGGGCAAGTCACTTAACTCCAACTGCCCTACCTTCCCCCCTCCAAAAAGTAAAAAAAATAAAAAATAAAGGATGGGTGTGATGAACATAGAAAAATATGGAAAGATCTGTATGAACTGATGCAGAAGTCAGCAGAGCCCAGAAAATACCATCTACAGTGATTTCAACAATGTGAATGGAAAGACCCATCACCAAACAACCAAAAACTAATGTTGCAAAATGTTAAAGAAGCTTGTCCCTAAATAAGAGAGGTGGGGTGACATTTCTCCCCAGCTCCCCAGCATAGACAGAGGTTCCTGGGTAGTAGGGAACACTGTATTTAATGTTCTATTTTTTTTTCCAATGTACTAACTGGTTTTGCTGAATTTTTTTTTAAGTTTGACTGAGAAAAATGAGTGGAAGGGATACATGGGAAACCTAGACAATGTAAAAAAAATATTAATAGAATCTGTTTTTAAAAAAATAAAATAAAAGCCTTAATACAATGATTCTAAATAGCTGAGAGCCCAAGCACTATAGATTAAAAGTCCCTGGCCACCCCGCTCCCCACCCAACACCAAGTAGGTAAGATGGAGAAAGTCAACTTTAGGCTGGGTCCTAATTAACACTGCAATCCAATCTGGGAGTTTCCTTATCTTCTCTCTCACTCCAGCCTCTCCTTCTGCCTCCAGGCTCCCCAAAGTCTCTGCCAAAGTCCCTCCAAATGCAAGAAGGTTTCCCAGCCCCTCTTAATGCCAGTGTCTTTCCTCTGAGCTCCAGCTTGCCCCACCTGTGGCTCACGGCACCTGGTTTGCACAGTGATCAGCAGGGCAGGGACTGGGGCTTCTCCCAATTTCTCCTCCCACTCAGGGAAGGTTCGGGGCAGTAAAGGGCTTGGCAAGGCTCTTTACTGAGGACACAGTGAAGAAAAAGAAAGCCTAGGCCTGCCCTCCAGTGCCTACAGTAGGAGGGAAGGGCCAGGGAGCACAAAGTTTGTCCCAAACTCCTGTCCCAAAAGGGGACAGGAACAACCCACCCGTGGCTTTGTCCACCTGACCTCTGGCAAATAAGATGTGGTTCTTCCTCCTAAGAGTGTAAGACACACAAGCTGAACCCCCCTTTTTTCCACCCTGCCAAAAAAGGAGATGGGAACACAAAAGGAGGGGCACAGACGGGGGGTGGTCTTGAATGTCTGAAGCCTAGTCATGATCAGACCGGGGCCCAGGGATAGAGTCAGTGTGACTGGGGGAAGAAAGGGAACAGACAGGCTGCCTTCCTCCAAGGCAGGGAGGCCCTGACACGTGTCTGCGGCTCCTCGAAGAAAGCCAGAAACAGAGGAGTTACTGCCTCCCCTTCTGAAGCTCAGACCCAGGCAGAGGAAACATGGGAATGTGTAGCATTTTCAAAGCCCCATAAAGTTAAATAAAAGAAAGAAAAATAAAATCCAACGCCATTCTCAAGGTTTACTAAGAGACAAACTCCACAAGCAGGATGCTAAAACCTGATACTGGGATGGGGCCATATGAAGGCTGCAGATCACAGGCCCAAAGCTGGATGGGTCCTGAGGGACCACCTGATCCAAGCCAGATGGAGCAGAGGAAGAAGGGGGGGGCTTTCGCTAGCACAGTGGATTCTCCTCTGAACGTGGCCACCAGAGCCACACAATGAGGCCACAGGCCCTAAGGGTAGGTTTGTGCCTAGAATTTCTAAGTAGCCTGGCCTCTTTCCCAGGTACTGTCCTTCGCTAGCAATGTCCAGAAATCCAGCTGCTCCACAAGGCCCAGGAAGGAAACTGGAGCAATTCCTGGACAGCTCCTCCTGATAAGCAGTGCTTAACACCCCCCTGCACCCCAACAGGCCATGCCAAGCCTGCAGAGGAGCCGAGGGCTCACTCCTGACCAAGATTCCAAAAGTGGCTGGACCACCGGAGAGGGCCAAGTGCCCCAGGCCAGCCAAGAGAAACTCAGGAAGGGTCACGGTTAGTCTCAGGGTCATGGTAATGGAGATGTGCACCGGGAAGGGGGCTTCCTTGGACAACAGCCCAGGAACTGTCTTTCCATATTACAAGAACAAATGTTGACTAGTTTGTCTCCTAATGAGCCAACCGAGCCCAGACCTGCTGGGCCCCTCTACCCTATTTCCAAGCCCTGGCCTCCAGTCACCCACTATGTGACTGATGACCTAAGGGACATCTGGCCCTTTTCAAAGAGCTCAAACTAATTCAATTTTACACCAGTGAAGGGTTTACTGTCATTTCCTTTTCAACTGCGAAGGCAAAATATGGCCAACTACAAGCAGAGCCCCCTTTCCAAGTGCCCTGGGCTAGCCAGAGTATAAGGTGACACCCCTGGCCAAAAGGGCAGGAAAGAGATGGCAGGAGCCAGGGTCCACAGCTGCCCCATGAGTGTAGATGAACACACCACAGATGCCCTCCCATGCCCAATGACATGAAGAACAGAAACTGGTCTGGATTCATAGGCAGAAGAACTACGCTTAAATCCTGACCCTGGCCCTGGCTAACACTGGGTTGCCTCTGGTGATGAATGACATCTCCGGCTTGGCCAGCCTCATCAGTGGATGGCTGATGAGACCCCCCTCCAGCACTGGCCTCTCTGAGTACTGAAAGTCTAGTTCAGGTTCAATAGGATCTGCTGGAGCTCTAGGGCTGCTGACCCCACCTTTGGGGAGCTAGCATGCCTCAGTGTCACCATGATGAGGCATCACAGATCTGCTTAGCACCTGAAACTGGCCTGCAGGACTCTAGCAGACACCCCTAGTGGACAGCCCTAGCACAGAAGCAAGGACCAGGCCCCAATGAAGAAACAGCCTAATTCATCTTCTCTCCCATCCCTAGGCCAGATAAATGCTGAGCATTTAACAAAAACCCAAGGCAACAGCCTGCCATCCTCTCTGGGACACTTAAAGAGATGGAAAATCTTTCATCCCAAGTTGACTCAAATATCCCACCATCAGGTACAGACCCCCAAGGAGGTCAGAGACAGGAAGAAAGGGCCTCTGACATGAAATTATTCATACCAGTGCTTTTTGTGGCAGAAAAAATGGAAACAGAGAAGGTGCCCAACCATTGAAGAATGGATAAGAAAACCATGGTCCATGAACACAATGGAATGTGAATGTGCCGTGAAGAAAAGGTGAGTGGGAGGAATTCAGAGAAGTCGGGAAGCCACAGATGCAGAGTGGGGGCAAAGGAACCAGGAAAGCGACACGGGCTTTGCTGACAACAGTCTCAATGGGGAGAAGAAGCAGCTGAAACGTGGCATCCTACAAGGATAACCAGGCTTGTTCCTGAAGAACAGAGATGTGCCTCCCCTCTCTGACCAAGGGACCAGGGGGCTACAGGAGCAGAATGCAGCATACATTGATTTCTTTTTCGGTTACAAAGGATGCTCCCCAGCATAGGAAATAGGAGGGATAGATTGAAAGTAAATCTTAAAAGACAGTCTGTTTTTGTTGTTTTTGTTTTAAATTAACAACATGCCTCAGAGAATGGGGGAAAAGGAGAAGGAAAGAATTATTTATTAAAACACCCAGTACTCTGCTAAACACAAATATTTTCTTATTTGCTCCTCACAACAGGATCAAGTAGAAAAATGTTATTAGCATTCTTATTTTATACTTGAGGAAACTCAGGCAGGCAGTGGGTACATGACTTGCCCAGGGTCCTGAAGCCTGATCTGAATTGGGCCCTTCCTGACCGCAGGCCTCAAGCTCGTTCCTCCCAACACAGGGTAAGGTAGGGGGCTATTGCTGCCCTTTCAAGGGAACCAGCATGAGACAAACCCTTGGGGGGAAATTCTGTTGATCACTGATTCCAACACACAATGGGTTAGGGCAGGAATAGATGAGAAATGCCTAAAAACCACAGTGCCAGGAGATAGCTAAAAATACCTGTGGCGGGTCCATGCCAGGAATCAGACACTCTTTCCAAACCAGAAACCCAGCATTCCTCAGCCCTGAGAGCCACAGGATCCCCTTGGTCAAACACGTGGGGGTTGGGGGGCAGCCCCTGGTAGGGGCATGCATGCATGTGGGACCTTGCTGGGGCTGAGGAAAGTCCCTGCCTGCTTAGATGTTTCCTTCTGGCTTTAGGTAACAATAAGGAGGAAGTGAGAGACCACACTTGCTCCCCTGGAAGATGGGCAGTCAGCCCACCACAAGCCTCAGCCCAGAGTAGATGCCATGAGCTCTGGGCCATGGGCACATGTATGCGCCTGAGAGTCGGCAGGCTCAGGCCTGGGGAAGCAGCAGAGCCCACAGCATCCCACTCTGGGATTGGTCAGTGATCTACTTAGTTCCATAATGAGACACGAGCCAGGACACCGTGCCTTCACACAAAACTCTTTCCATCGAAACCCAGCCCTGCAAATCACATGGTCTGGAGGGGTAAATAGCTCGGATGGCAGTCGGGCTCATGTGTCCTGGCTCCGACCAGGCCTCTCAGCTGAGCCACAGCTGGGGAGAAAGTGGGACAAGGCAGGTGGGGGCAGGGAGATGCTAGGCCAGGAGCCAAGGGCGGTAAAATAACCAGGCTGAGGACAAGATGCTCCTGAACCACACCTTCCCCAAAGAGGTCTCTGGGACCCCAGGCCCAGGGGACATGCTCCCACTCACTCCCTGCAGCTGAGACTCCAAAAAAGAATTGGAAGACCCTTCAGAGACATTCCTTCTGGTCCAACCAAGGCTCCACAGAAATGCAGCCCTCCACAGAAATGCCCAGTGGCCCTCCTGCCTCTGTGAAGGCCTCCCAGGAGGGGGGAGCCACCATCTCTCCAGGCAGCTCATTCCAATTTGGGCCAGCTCTCTCTCTGTCAGCAAGTTCTCCCTCACATGGAGGCCAAATCTGCCTTTCTGCTCCCCTCCCAGCCTCTCCTCGATAGATGCTCTGTCTGGGGACAAGCAAAGCAAATACATACCAGAGGCAATATGGTGCCATGGAAACGGCCCTGGGGTTTGGCACGGCTTGTGGAAAATGACCAAAAAACTTACCCTGGAAAAGCAAAGTGGAACTATTCTCCAAAAGTCACTACAATGGGCATACTCTTAACTCAGCAATGCTGCTCCTGGGCTTGTATCCCCCAAAGAGACAAAGGCCAGAAGGAAAGGACTCACAGGCATACAAAGATGTGGAAACTAAGGGGATACCCCTCAACTGGGAGATGAGAATCGGTGTGTTGTAAGAAATGGCAAAAGGGAAGGATTCAAAGAACTTTGGAAGATTTGTATGAACTGATGCAGAGAAAAGTAAGGAGAATTGGGAGAACAATACAATGACCACAACAACATAGGGAACACCATAGTGAAACGTGAACTCTGATCAATGAAATGACCAGAACAGAGGATGAAGTACGCCCACCCCGGGTGGGGAGGTGAGGGCCGCAGGTGCAGCTGGCCACTTAAGATTTCCAGACACACTCATTACAACACAGATTTATTTTTCCTGACTATATTTTTGTTATAAGGGAGGGTGGGGATGGGGAGAGTAAGGGGCTAGTGAAAGTGATGCAAAAAAAGGGAGGAGAGGAAAGAAAAGGGTGTCAATGGCACACTTCAAGAATATACAAAGGCTACCCAGAAGGACCAGACAAGCACAGTCATGTTGGCTCTACCAGGAAACATTTAACATGGGGGAAGATTCCAATTCAGAGACAATTTCCATTTTCTGGTCTTGGGAAATGTTCGTGTTTACTGATAATTCTCTAGAAGGGAAAGGGAAAAGGGCAGCTGGGTCTGGCGTCAGAAGAGCCCACCAGCCAGGAAGCTGCCCATTGAGAGGTACTCCTCTGAACTTCAGTGTCCTCAGGTGCACACTGAGGACAGCAGGAGGCACCGTCCACGTGGAGACCTCCAGTCCTGCTCTGGGGGTCTCACCAGGGCCCCTGGAAGCTGTGCAGGCAGAGAGGAAGTCCTCAAGCAGGATGGGCTTGGACCACCCGCCAGCCAGCCACCTAAGGCTTGGCCTGCCTCAGTGTCCAGTCCCTGGCTCCCGAGGCACAAAAGGGCTGGACTGGTCCTTCTGCCCTCATCCCACCTCTAGCCCCATGGATGCTGAAAAGGCATCAGCATGTCAGAGTGAAAGGACCCCTTGGCTGGGAAGCCAAACTGGAGCTACTCTTGGTCTGTCCCCCAAGAGGGCACGGCAGATGAACTCTCTAACCCCTGGAGGGTAAGGTTTCCTGTTGGGAGAAGGCCAGGGTGGTGACAGAATCCAGGAGAAGCTACCCAGTTATTTAGAAGCTTCCTAAGAGCAGAACTATTTGATTCCCTTTTCTTACTGTTCCCCTAAAGTCCCAGTGCTTCCCTCCACTCGAGGCTAACCCCAATTCCTTCCTGGTCATCAGTGAAAGGGACCCTGAGCTCTCTGAGGCTCAGTCAATCTGGTCCTGCTATGATGTCCGTGAGAGTGGCCCAGGCACAGGCAGAGTGCCTTCTCTCTAGCTACCAGCCCAACTAGGTTTGGACACATGTCCCCAAGCTGGCCCCACTGGGGCTGATGACTTCTCTAAGACCATAGGCCAAGCTGGAGAGAGACTGCCCATAGCGGATCCCTGGCAGCTGCCCCTTCCCAGCCCCTGATCAATACCTGCTATATGAATGAAGGCAGAACAAGGCAGGCTGGGGAAGCCCCGGCATCTACCCTCCCTGGAAAACATCTACTCGGGGTGGAGCGAGAGGCCTCGATGTGGCCAGTGCCTGATGGAGGAGGCTGGAGATCAAAGATCCCAGGGGCAGCCTGGGAGAGGAGATGGAGCACCCAGGGCCTCTGTTTCAAACAGCTCCTGCTGAACCCTAGTTCCAGGCTGGCCAGGGGCAGCCAGAAGGGCGGGCTTCATCGTGAAGCCCATGGGGAGACCAGACAACCAGAAGCAGCAGTCCATGGGGAGCCTTCAGGGGAATCCAGGATGACAACTTCACAGAGAATCAGTCGACAATACTCTGACCTCTGCTCCATCTGAAGAAAGCAAATCGTGGTGTCAGATCCCATCGGGGATGGAGCTAACAGGCTGAGCTCTGACACGTTCTGTCGTGAAATGTAAGGAAAGGATCCCGACCAGCCCCACACAGGCCCTGAGATGAGGGTGGAGGTGGCCAACGTCTGAGGATCAGATGGAGAACTGAGGGCCTGGCAGGCAAGCACCCCCACCAATGAACCAAACCCCTCTTCCTCTTCTGCAAAACCAGGGAGCCAGATTCTGGGAGCCCACACCAGGGGCAGGCTGCTTCCAGCAGAGGGGAGTGGGGAGGCTACGTGCCAGCCCTGAGACCCCAGGGCAACGTCAATGCTGATCCAGGCACAACGAAAAACAGATGAGGGACCTGGGGAAGTTTCATCTGGAAGACTAAAGAAGGCATGACAGCTGTCTTCAGGCATCTCTGAGGATGTCACACAGAAAAGGGACCATCCTCACTCTGTGGCTCTGGAAGACTTGACTAGAACCAAGAAGCTCAGAAGGTGGGTGATGCCTGGCAAGGTCTATGGACTGATGACCTGCTGGTCATCCCAGAGGAGCAGTCACTAGGTGGAAGGTGGAAGTCTAGCACAAAGAGCTTTGTCATTGACACAGCTGGCCAGAAGTGGCTCCTCTCACACTAGAAGGGGTCCAGGTGATCTCTGAGGTGCTCCCATCTCTGCACCAAGTCAAGGATCACACCCTCCCCTTAGAAAGGCTCACCTGACACCCAGAAGCATGCCCAGGACCCATCAGAGACGAGAGCTCCCATTTAGGCCAAGAGATCACCTTCTAGAGGAGGCCACCAAAGGCTAAGCTTAAGTGACTCACCCAAGGTCGCTCAGGCAGTAAGAATGAGCCAAGGTTAGAGGCTAGGCCTCTTCCTGGTCACTGCCCCAAGATCTCTGTGCGCACCATGATGCACTAGCAGACCCACCCCCACCCACCCTGGGACAAACACTCAGACCCAGGAGCAGCCCCCAGAGCCCTCATCCATCAGCTACCCGGAGCCCAGGAGTTTGAGTCGCATTAAAAAGTGAAATGCTTAAAGAAGGTTAGTGGAGGAAAGTCCATGGCCAAATGGAGGGGATGAACCTGGCATGAAGGTGAGGTTCCCAATGACATGGGGCATGGAAAGGACAGAAACAAGGGGCTATGTTGGGCAGCAAAGGTCATTTCCACGCCTAGCCAAGTGGCTCTCCTGACAGCCACGCTCCCACCACTCAGCCTCCTGAGTCCCTGGCCTGTCAGGTCTTACAGCTGACCCTTTGGTCTGCTCTCCTCCATGAGCCACTGAAGTACACCAACTCTTTCCTATGGTCTTCTCACCTCCCTTAGAAGAGCAGCAAGAGACCAGGACCTGATGCCCAGTTCCAGCAGCTGTTAAACAGGAGGCTTTGGAGAAGTCAGCCAAGCTCCTGGAGCCTCAGTTTCCTCATCTGTCAATGGCAAGAGAATACCTGCACTCCCTCCCTCTCCCAGTTGTTGTGGGAAGCCCCTAGGCCGCACAGGTGCCTTTAAGCCTCAGGCAGTGGCCAGGCCTGCTGGACACAGCGCCAAGAGCACCAGTCACTGGCTGGTGATGGCACACGTGCCAACTGGCCACATCTCCCTGGTGCTCAATCTCCCTGCTGTCCAGGGAAACCAGTCCTCACTCCAGCTACCTGGAGCCCAGGCACGCTCCCCCCCACCTCCTTCCACATTCCAAGAACAAAGCCGCTGCTGCCCCTGTGCTGTCTCCCACCGTTAGGAGGGAAGCTCCCTGAGAGCAAGAACTGTCTGCATTCCAGTGCTCAGCACGTGCCCCCCACAGAGGCCCTTCCTGCTTTTTCACTCTTTGGCTCTGGGGCAGGCCCCAAGCCAGGGCATCCAGACACTGGCACGGGAAAGATGCTCAGTCAAGAAGGGGCGCTGAATCCCACTTAAGTCGGCTTCTCCCTCTGCACGTGCTTCAGGTGGGCTGCCCAGAGAGGGCAGCGTACACAGCCTAATGGGACCTCCCACCCACGTCAAGCAGCTGAGCCAGAGACTCCAAGACCTATTCAATCTTGGAGACAGTCATCACCTGTTAGGAAAGAGATCTAGGAACCCCAGTCGATGCTGCTCCTACCCTGGAGGATATATAGTCAAATATATTCTCAAGTACCAGGAGATGACAGGCCTCAGAAACTCCGAGAGTCCAAGTGAAACCCAAGGAAAACAAAGTCACACAATGAGGGGAACCCTGGGTTCCTGAGTCAGGTGGCCTGGGCTCTACTCTACTGCCGATGGGCTCCTCCCTCTCTCTGGACCTCAGAGTTTCCCCGTCTACAAAAGGAGGGGCTGGATGAGACGACCTCTGGGACTCCTCCTGGCTTCTTCTAAGTCCCCACCTCTTACTCCCGGCTATTATATCCTATCTGCCCTCCACAGAGCGGGCTTTGGATACATTTGTTTGCAGGCTGCCTTCCCCACCAGACAGTAACCTCCCCGAGGGCAGGTACTGGCTTTTGCCTCTTCTTGTATTTCTGGGGCTGAGTGCAGGGTCTAGCACACAGTAGGTACCTACTAGCTGTTGACTGATTGACAGCAACATGTGTGGATCTGTAAGCAATGGCCCCTGTACCAGCTGGGACCATGCAGAAGGAAGAGGCATGAGCTCATGGGGATGGCTGCCCCTCAAGCAAGGCTTCCAGAGCCCTGATACTGCTGGCCCCGCCAGGATCCCAAACACCCCACCATACTTCCATACCTCCGAGTGCACTGGAAACCAGCAGCGTTCTGGGGATTCCAAAGGATGCAGCGTCAGAGCAGACAGACCTGGGAAGAGAAGAAAGGAGAGGTCACTCTACCTCTGCCAGGGATACCCAGTAACCGCAGAGACCATTCCGAGAGCCAGCCCGAGGTTGACCAAGTGCTTTGGACACATCATCCTAGGGAGGGTAAGCAAGGTGGTTGCTTGTGGCCATATCACTGGGAAGGATCCAAGCCTGGGTCTGAGCTCTGAGGTCTGGACAGCAGGCTCTTTTCCTGACATCCCACTTAGCTGTGATGGGGGGGATGGGGCACCTGTGTCCCAGCACCCCAAGAAGTCTTCACAGGCTTCCTTGCCTTGCCGTCCTAAGATTCTGAGGATCCTTTGATTTTTTTTTTCCCCAGGGGGCCCTAATTATGGCAGGGCAGGAAGGATAATTTCATCTTACACCATGCTTTCTATTAACGAACACTATCAATTCCTGCCATACAGCAGCCACAATCAGGCTCTTGTAAAGATTTAATAGCTGCCTTCAAAATCTGCACGGAAATTGCTTTTCCGCCACTCAATTGCTTTCTTTCCCCCAAAGATGCACATGGGTGTTTAAAAACAGACCAGCAGACTTAGCTTCTCTGTTCTGGGAACCAACTTCCTGCAGCTGTGCTGAAGCCTCAGAGGCAGGCGGGTGGCAGAGAGCAAGGAGGGCCCCTGCCCTGAGACCTGGGAGCTAGATCATGGAGAAGGCAGTGTCCTGCCCTGGGGCCCCCATCAAAGCTCAGGATGAGATGCTGACTCCTCCAACTTCTTTAGCTGTGTGACCACAAGCAAGTTACTCAAGGTCTGTGAGCCTCAGCTTCTTCTCCTGCAAAAGGAGGGAAGCTTTGTATTTCATCCCTCCCAGGCTTTGCTGTAAACCTTCAAGTACTCCAGATATGGGAGCCGTGAAGACCAGAGATGTGACTCTGCTCTGTCCACAGGATTGACAAAGCCACCCAGCCTGGACCCAGGAGGAGCCCATGGGCAATGTCTGCTAAGACACTGCTTCGCTCCCTTCTCCTCTGATCCTCACAGATCATGCCCATTTGGCAGATAAGAAGACTGAGCCTCAGGTTACACAGCGAGGTACTGGCAACCAGAAGCCTGTCAGGGACACACTCAATGAGGCCCCAGCTGGTTTCCTACTGTTCTCAAACTGCCTCCAACAGGCTCCCGCCCTCCCCTCGACCCAAGAGCTACCTGGACTCCACCTTCTCTGCCCCAAAGTCTGCTTGACCTGCCTCACCCTCCAACAACCCCCAGTTTTCATTCATTCACCTCCAGCTCCTGTGGCCCCTCACCACTGTCTAGAGAGCCAAAAGTGTGCACCAGCAGTACCCAACATCTAAAGTGGCTGTGCAGTGTCTGTACCAAAGAGCTGTCACTAGGGGCCTTACCCCCCCCCCAATTTCTCTAGTGATGACACCACGTCTGACAATCTCCCTCCACAAACTCCTCAGCCCCCAGCAAAAGGCCCCAGGACTTCCAAGGCCAGGCTAAGGAGCCTGAGGTCTGGAGGTTCCTACCACACACAGCCAAGGCTCATATCACACTGGGAGAGTTAAACAAAGAAAGGAAAAAGAGGCTTCAGGTAAATCAGCACTCTAATACATTGTTGGTGGACCTGCAAGCTAGTCTAGACAGTTCTGGAAAGCCATTTGCACATGATGAACAGCTCCAAAGCTGTTACACTGGGCATGCCCTTTGAACCAGGGCTGTGCCTTCTAGGTCTACAACCCAAAGAGGAAACAGACCCATGGATTTTTTTATAAAAATACTTCAGTACAACAGCTCTTTTTGGGATGGCCAAGAATTAGAAGTTGAGTATGGGGGAGTGCCCATCATTTAGGGAATGACTGAACAAAATTACAGTCTAGGTAAGAGATGGAATATTATTGTGTTAGAAGAAATGATGATGGGAATGGTGTCAGAGGAACCATGGGAGACCTGGAAGAATGGATTTGGAGGAAGGGGGCAGAACCAGGGGGACCTTCTGGAGTAAAGACAACACAGAACAACCAAACAGCCCTGAAAGTCTTCAAAACTCGACCCAACCTCCAGCCATGATTCCTGAGAACCTGCCTCCAGGCCAAGACCAAGACTGGGGCAGGGGGTGGGGACGGAGAAGTTTTTTTTTTTGCTTAACCAGACAGATGTTACAAAGGTCTCTGTTTTTCTTTTCAATGAGAGGGGTGTAGGAGAGAAAATAGATGTTTATTGGAATCTAGATGCAAATTTAAAACCTTCAATAGTTACTGGCTGTCACTCCCAATGACCCAACCCCCCTCCCCCCCAAAAAAGAAGGCATCTGCCATGGGGGAAAAGCTGGATTAGAGTGGGAAGAATCAGGATGGAGGAAAAGCTGTGAGAGCAAACGCACAGGTCTGTTAATGAGGTGATAGGGTCTGAAATAGGACGATGGCTTTAGGAGTGGAGAGGAGACAGAAATAGGGAAGGGAACGCGCTTTTATTAAGGATTACTGTGTGCCAGGCACTTATCTAAACATATTACAAATATTATCTCAATTCATCCTCATAACCCTGGGAGCTGGATGCTGCTACTGATCACCATTTTACAAGCAGGGAAACTGAGACAAACAGGTTAAGTGACTCATCCAGGGTCACACAGCTAGGTTGGATTTGAATTCAGGTCTCCTTGACTCTGACCCACTGCTCTAATGCACCACCAGCTGCCAAGGAGAGATGTGAGTTAAGAAATGACAAGATTGGGCAAAAGATTAGATATGTGGTCCGAGAGAGTGGCATTGTGACTCCTTGGTATGGTGGTGCCCTGGGCAGTAACAGGGAAGTTCTAGACAAGGGAGGGAATGAGGAAGGGGGAGGGGAAGGGGCGTAGGGATGAGCTCCATTTCAGGCAGGCTGAGTTTAAGATGTCTGGATCACATCCATTTCAAAATGGTGATGTGCAACCAAAGCTTAGGAGAAAGACCGGGGAGTGGCCCAGAGATCTGGGAGTCATCTGTGTAAGTGATAAATGGACCAGAGGGATCCAATGGGAGTGCCAAATGAGGGAGAAACCGCAGCTTAGGGATTCCAAGTCCCGTGAGTGGCTCTCTCCACTCCTCAAAAAGTGTAGGGTTAAGAATCAGCTGAGCCCCATGATCTCAGGATATTCAAGGGCCAAACGAGGGGGAGGCCAGCAAAGAAACCTACCGAGCCAATGCAGCACTATTCTATGGGAGCCTATGTTCATCACCAGTGATGGAAGAGTCATTCTGTTAGGATCCTGACCCTTCAGTCTTTCATGTGCTAAACAAGGAGATAGAAAGAGGGCTTTAGAAGATAAAGTTGGGAAGGGTGGTCCAACCCGACCCAAGGAAATTCTTGCTTTACACCACGATCTTGAGAGAGCATGAATGACTGACCATCTGACAAGAAATCTCAGGGAAGGGAAAATGTGAAAAAAACTGAAAAAAAAAAAAAATCCCAGACCAAATGAATGCCCCTAAAGGGTAACTGAAAAAACCAACAAAAAACATATGGACAGAGTAGTAGAGTGTTTGGTGGGTAAAAAAAGAGAAGCTATTGGGATAAGGTCTCCCTCACTAATTCAATAAAGACTACTGGGAAAACTAGATAGCAGTGTGGCAGCCAATTACATACAGAACACCATCTCACATCATATACCCAAACAACCAAATGGATGATACCATAAACAACTGGATGAGCCAGTAAGACATCATCTGTCTGTTCTATGGTTAGAGAGGTACTTTAAGACCAAACGAGAAAAGAGTTTCAAAGAGGGAATATGGACAATTTTGATTACACAAAATTAGAAAGGTTTCTCACAAACAAATCCAATGCAGCTAAAATTAGAATGGGAACAGATAAGGGGGGGGGTAATTTTTTTTTTTTGCAACAAATTTCTCTGACATACATTTTATAAAAGTATATATATGGAACTGAAAATGATTTATGAGAACAAAAGCCATTCTCCAATAGGTGTAAATGGTCAAAGTACATGTTTGCTGAGGATGAAATCCAAGCTACCAAAATCCACATGGAAAAAATAAATCACTAATAATTAGAAAAATGCAAATTACAGCAACTCTGTGTTTCCCTCACACCCATTAGATTGGCAAAGATAACCAAAAAAGGAAAATGACATTTGCAGGGAGGGCTATGGGAAAGCAGGAACACTATTGGTGGTGCTATGAATTGACTAAATGAGATATTGCCTGGTACATAGCAGGCAATTTATAAATGCTTATTCTCTCTTTCCCACTCCTGCCCCAGCCCCGTGAATTCTGGAAAGCAATCAGGAAACAGTGCCCCAAAGTCACTTGATGTATATACTCTTTGACCCAGTGCTATAACTACTAAGCTTGTACTCCAAATAGACCAAAGAAAGAGGAAGAGGCCCATATATAAAAAATATTTATGTACAGGCTGACAGAAAACTGGAAATTAAGGGGGGTAGCTATCAATTAGGGAATGGCTAAACACATTATGGCATATTAATGTAATGGAATATTACTGTGAGAAGAAATGATGAGATCGACATTTTCAGAGGAAACTGGGGAGACTTGTGAGGAATGATATGAAAAGAAGCAAATGGAATGTGGAGAACAGTTTATACAATAACATGAGAGAAAGAGACCCATAGAAGCAAGAGAGGAGAGGCTGGGAGCACAAACATAAACACTTAGTGCTTGGGGATGGACCTAACCAAGGACAGCTTGAAAGACTTCAGAACTCTGATCTTCAGTATAAGACGCTGTCGTGGGGTCACAACTGAGCATATCTGCTACAAAGGGCTTACCTTTTTTTTTTTTTAAAGCTATTGTGTCTTAGAGTTGCCAAAGCACTTTACTCACAACAACTCTGGGAGGCAGAGAGGGAATTAAACTGGTATTTGCTAATGTCCTACTATTCTGTTCCAGGCACTGTGCTAAGTGCTTTATGAATATTACCTCATCTGATGCTCACAATAACCTGCAGAGCAGGTGCTAGTATTATCCCCATTTTATAGATGAGGAAACTGAGGCAGACCGAGGTTGACTTGCCCAGGGTCACACAGCTAGTAAGTACCGAGGATGAATTTGAATTCAGGCCTCCCTGACTCCAGACCCAGTACTCTATCCCCCATACCACCTAGCTGCCTCTGCTTTTTAAATACACAGAAGATCAAAGGCTGGAAAGAAGCATAGACAGGCAGGATAGTGTTGAAAGTTGCATGCTGAATTTTTATCAGAGATAAATAAATTTTATCAGAGGTCCACAGTTTCCTGTACAATCCCCTTCTGTTTCACAATGAATATGGAAATGCCCATTTTATTTGGTGTTTATTGAGTTCAGGATAAAAAATTTAACTAAAGCACGCCACACCATAAAAAGAAAAAAAGCATCTAGCTGTTCATCGAAGAGACACTTCATAAAAAATACAAGAAGAGAACAAGAGTGTGGGCCAACCACCCTGTGCAACAGAGCATGACGCACTGCTCTGTCTGGTCCCCTCCTGTCCACTGTCACAGGCACCACTGGAGCCCAGGCCCTCCTTGTCTCTTCCCTCCACTTCTACAGGGCCTTCCCAAGGGGTCTCGAGTCCTTCCTCCTTCCTAACTCATCCACGAGTAGCCACCAAGATATTTTCCTAACAATGTAAATGTGATCACATCACTCCCCTACTCCATAAACTCCATGGGCTCACTACTGCCTCCAAGATTAACTTTGTTTTGGCATTCAAAGCTCTTCCTTCCCTTCCAGTCCTCTCACACTTTACTCCCCTTCAACTGGAAGAGAGATACCTTAGAGACAGTGGTTTAGGCCTAACGGACCTTGTCAACAAAATCCACAGCTACTCAAAAGGGATTGGCCTAATGATGTGTGCAGGGTGTGAACTATGACATGCTGCTGGATGAACTCTCCAAGGAAGGGTCAAACCAGCACAGGTAGCACTCCAGCTGCCACAGGTGGGAGAGATGGACCATATGATGGATCCAGAACAAAGGAGGAGGAAGAACGCAAGCCTGCCTGCACATGATGAGCTCTGCAGAGTTCTGAATGGTCCCAAAGTGCTCACCAAGGCAAGGACTGCTCTGCTTAGCACAAATCTCCGAGCACGGCTATGAGGTGACATGTCTTGGAACAACAAACTCTCCAAGGAAACCAAGCCGCAGGCAACCACTGCTGGCGATGGAGGAGTCTGGACGGCCAGTGCAAGCAAGATGGAGCACATCTGCTTGCGGGCAGGGACCGGACCAGTGGCAACATCCACCTGGGAGTGCACGATTAGAAAAGGTGGGGTGGTCGAGCTACCCCCAAAACAAGGAGGGAGGAAGGCTCCCACACCGGGCAGCCTCCCAGGCCTTTCCAGCTCCACATCTGTGAATACGACCCAAAGAGCTCTGGCAAGAGCATGAACAAGAAGTAACAAGGAGTGGCTGCCCCTGCACCAGCAGGCCAAGCAGTATAAATGAACTCCCAGATCGGCTGAAGCCCTGGTGTGTTCACTGTCCTGCTTCCTCCAGCTTGATGGCAAGCTTCTTGAGAGCAGGGCCAGCCTCTCTGTTGGCCTCCCCTCTGTATCCCATCCTCACAGAGGGCCCTGGGCATGGCCTATCTGGCATGGAAGAAGAAGTCAGACTCTCTGGGAATCCCCCAGAGATCTCAGAGTCAGAGCAGGGTTCACCTGTCCCTGACCTGGAATCGCCACATCCACTGGTCCCCCATCTCCCATGCCGGGGAGTTCACTGCAGCCCACTCCAGCTGGGAAGTTCCTCTTTTATTGAACTAAAATCTGTCTCTCTTCAGTTTGGGCCCACCCATCCCTCCTGGTGGTTCCCACTGGGGCCACACAGAGGCAGCCCCGCCCCCCCTCCCTCCAAAGCTCCAGCCAGGGAGCCAGAAGGGTCTCTCCAGCTGTTCTTTGCTACCTTGAACACTGGTACCTCAATGGCACAGACAAGGGAAGCTGGCCCCATTTTCAGCCCATGCAGCAAAAATCAGGGCACTGCCTCCAGCTATGACCTCAGCAATGCACAAAGAGGAGTGAAGCTGGGGGGAGGGGAGGGCGGCATAATTTTTCATGGAAGAAAGCTGTCCTGAGAGGAGCACTTCGCTGGCCAGAGTGGGCTCCAACTGAGGGCAGGGGACAGGCCTGAGAACAGCCCAGGAAGTTAGCAGCAGGACCAGTGGGCAGGAGACAGAAAGCACCTTGTCTTCCTCCTGGTGGAAAGGGTCACAGACCCAAGAAAGAAGCGATCATGAGACCCTGCAATTTGGAGGAAGGGGAGATACACACATGCAGTTACACCAAGGCCAAGTGAGCAATCTGGTGACTGAACACCCAGGAGGAGGCAGGAGGGAGGCAGGGGTGGCCCTAGACCTCCAGGCCCTTCCAGTGAGGACATGAACCATCCTGAGGCCCCCACAGTCCCCCCACCTCCCTAGCAAACTCAGTCTGCTTTCAGAGAGCCCTAATTGGTAGCAGGATTTTCCTGCCATCAAGTCCAAATGCCCCTCTGGAACCTGATCTGTGGTTCCTGAGTCTGAGGCCAAACTAATCCTGCCAAAGAAACGGCTTTCAGACTTTCAAATACCTGAAGACAGCTCTCCTGCTCATCCTCCCCCCTCAGAGTCTTCTTTCCATGGGGAGTGGGCCTCTATTCTAGGAAGGGGCCCAGGCACATGGGCTCCAGTCTACAAAACCATTGCCCTGGCCTGCCCTCTCAGCTCAGCCCCAGATCCATTAGCTCTTCAGCTCCCTTTTGTGGGCTGTCTTTCCCTATTAGAATGTAACCTTGAGAAAATGATAAATGTTGGAGAAGATGTGGGAAAAATGGGACACTAATGCATTGTTGGTAAACTTGTGAATTGATTCAACCATTCTGGACAGCAATTTGGAACTATGCCCAAAGAACTATAATCCTGTGCATACCCTCTGACCAGCAATACCACTGCTAGGTCTGTATCACAAAGGAATCGTTAAAAAGGGAAAAGGACCCACATTTTTGTCCACATGGACAAAAATATTTCTAGCAGCTCTTTTTGTGGTGGCAAAGAATTGGAAATTGGGGGGATGCCCATCAACTGGGGAATGGTTGAACAAGTTGTGGGATGAGAATATGATGGAATACTATTGTGCTGTAAGAACTGATGAGCAGGTGGACTTTAGAAAAACCTAGAAAGACTTAAATGAACTGATGCTGAGTGAAGTGAGCAGAACCAGGAGAACATTGTACATAGTAACAGCAACACTGTATAAAAATCAACTATGAAAGACTTAGCTCTTCTCAGCAATGCAATGATCTAAGACAATTCTAAAAGACTCATAATGGAAAATGCCATCCACCTCCAGAGAAAGAACTCTGTAGACTGAATGCAGAGTGAAGCAGATTATTTTCACTTTGGGGGGTTTTCCCCTTTTGTTCTGATTCTTCTTTCACAACATGACTTATGTGGAAATATGTTTAACATGATTGTACATGTATAACCTATATCAGATTGCTGTCTTAGAGAGAGGGAGGGAAGAGGAGGGAGACAGAAAAATTTGGAACTCAAAATCTGACAAAAACGAATGCTAAAAACATAGTATTTTATAAGTAGGGGGAACAGGTTTTAACTTTGAGCACTGAGTATAGTACCTAGCACATTTCCTCATCCTTTCATCCCTTTCTTCTTCCTTCCCTTTCCTTCCTTCCTTCTTCCCTCCCTTTCTCTCTCCTTTCCTTTCTTCCTCTCTCCTTTTCTTTTCCTTCCTCCCTTCCTTCCTCCCTCCCTCCCTCCCTCCCTCCCTCCCTCCCTTCCTTCCTTCCTTCCTTCCTTCCTTCCTTCCCTTCCCTCCTCCCATCCCTTAACCAATCCTCCAATGTAATTCCCTCAATCCTCCAAGCCCTTCCTTGTTGAGAGGAGGAAACTGGCCCTCAGAGAGGCCACTTAGTGCCATAGGTTCATCATTCAGACAAGGAAACCCAGAGCAATTGTGGAAAGGGCATGACCAAGGTCACACAGCTGCTGAGTGATGAAGGCAGGCTCAAATGCACAAAACTGGTGTTCTTTCCATACACCAGGCTGCCTCTCTTAAATGCCCCCCCCCCCCGCCAAATTGTGCCCCTTTGTGAAATAGGTGACCCCAGGAAATCTGGGGAAGGGACCATCCAGACCTGTGCAGGACCTTCTCTGGGGTGTGGGGGCTCCCCTGCCCTCTAACTGCTGAGCTGGCTCACTGTGCCCAGTAGCTACGGACTTTGCCCAGGGAGAGGCCCCTACTGCAGGACCAAGGCTATCGCTATTCATTACAGCAGATAAGGCAGGTCTGTCTGCTTCCCATGTGAATGAATTGCTGAACTGGACACATTCTACTAATCACAGGGCTGAAATCCTCTGGAATGTGCTGGGGCTTTCTGGGAAGAAGTGGAAAGGCCAAAACGGATCCTCTGTCGAGCTGGTGGCCAACCCTCTTATTAAAAGGCAGCCTCTACAAGGCGCCCTTAATTGTCCCCATGGCGACAGGGCTGCCCCACAGCCCGGAGCACGGCCCCCATGGAATCCCTGCCTCATCTTTAGCCAGGAGGGCCTGCATCAAAGGGGCGGACGGTGGGCTTTCCAGAACACCCAGGCCTTGTCTGCTGGGGCTGGAGGGCTCCCCCAGAAGCCTAGACTGCCCTTCTAAGTCAGCCCAGCTCAGCTCTATCCTAATGGCTCCAACCTGGGGTTTGGAAAATGCAAAAAAGTGATTTCCCACACCTTTTTAATATGAAAAATAAGGAGTCCATGTTCAATCTAGATCTGCCACTGTGTTCCTCTGAAAGGGAAGGCCCAAGCACAACCCTAGACAGGCCATCACATATTGGGGGCCTCAGCTGCCTAATCTTTAAGATGGGCACAGGACACCTGCCATGCCTGCCTCCCAGGGTGGTCAGAGGATCCTGAGAGAGCACTGCCCCAGAACAATTGTGCTCAGAAATCTCGGGCACAGGGTGCCAAGCCTCAAGAATATCTCTCCCATCCCATCTGCCCAAGATTAGGGACCCACCATGCAGAAAACTGGCCTGAAGCCTGGCTCCAAAACCTTCGCTGCAGATCTTGAACACTGCTGGCTCTGCTGGCAGATCTCCCACCCCCAGCCTGCTGACCCCAATTCCTGCCAGAGAATGGAGAAAGTGAGAGGCTTTCTCCCAAATGCCAAGCCAATGAGCAAGAGGAAATAGCTGCAGAAGGAGCCTGTGATCTGGGGACATTCAGTCCTGGGCCTGGAGTCAGAGATGTGGGTCCAAATCCTGGCTGCCCTATCCACTTTACAGAGAAGGAAACTGAGGCCCAGAGAGAGAAGGGAGGCCTCCTGATGCCCAGGCCAAGACTTTGTGGCTACCGCTGAGAATGGAATCTTCAGCCGCTCCATCTGGCGGAGGTCACATCCATGCACTGACCTTAAAAAACAGAATTTTAAGATGTTTCCATATGGAAGAAAACTCCCAGACAAATCCCAGGACACCAAGGGTTCACAGCTGTTCAAAGCCTAGCAACGTCAACTGAGAAGTGGCCCAATGCCTCTGCTCTGGGCACAGCCTCAAGGGGCCCTGGGCCTCGGCCTGCGCCAGCATCGGGCTGGACCATGGAGAGGAACTGGCTCAAAGTCTCCCCTCTGGGCTCCTTTTCCCAGCTCTCTCAGTCTGACCCAATGCAGTTCCTATCACTTTGGTTATAACTGCTAAGAACCTGGCGGGGGGGGGGGGGGGAGGATTCAATTCAGTTAACATGTATAAGCACCTACTGTGTGCCAGGCATTGTGTTTAGTCTTAGGGATACAAAAAATGGTGAAGGATAGACCCTGCCCTCCTAGGAGCCCAGGGTCCCTGGCCCAGAGCTCTGCCATGGCAGGAAGAGATACTGGGCCAATCACCACAGGCCCTCTGAGCTGACAGACTCCTCAGGTGAAGCCCCTTCCACCCCACGACTGCCTGCACTGCCCCCAGTCCTAAGTCCACAGCTTCAGGAACAGGGAGCTGAGCTGGGCAAGAATGCCCATCACAGCCAGGTTTCAAGGTCCTCTCCTGTCTGGGAGGGCAACTAGTGTCTGGAGCCTCTGGCTAGGCCGGGGCACGAAAGCAACTGCCGAACCATCTGCAGCATGTTACAGAACCCTCTAGAGGGGTCCCAGGGCCAGCAGGCAGGACTTCCTGATGGCTACAGTATGTCTCAGGAACACCAAATTGAGCTGGGATGGCCTTTTGGGAGACACGGCTTGGTCCAGGGGACAGAGGTCTAGATCTCAAGTCAGAACTTGTCTCTGCCACTTATCGTGTAGACAACCTTAGGTGACTCACTAGAAGAAGCAGGGTGGGCCACGTTATAGGACTAAGAGCTGGAAAAGACCATAGGGAGCCTGGCTCACACATGGGCATCCCCCAGCAGGCAGGGCCTGCCTCTCTTCTGTTCAGATAGGAAGGCTTCTCACACACACCCAGGGGATAGGGCCACAGGTGAGCCTGGGGTCAGAGACAAGCGGAACTGCTGGGTTCCTGGCTCCAATGGGATGAGGGCTGCCTGCCTCAGACCTGCTGGCCCATTCAGGAAGGAAGCTGAGAGGTCACAGAATCAAAGTAACCACGGCCAATGGGCATCACAGCTCCAATTGTGATGAATCTTAGGCCACGGGGCTCCCTGCATTCCATGATCACAGTCAGGGCTAACCCTCCCCCACAGGCCTGGGCCAACGCCAGCAGAGTAAGACCCAGTAATTTCCTCTGTGGTCACTATTAATCACACCCCTCTGAACAACCAGGCCAGGCAGAGGGCAGGGCTGAGAAACCACCCAGCTTCCCTGAAACAAGACACATGATCTCTAGGCTGAGATCAGCTCCCGAGGCCTTCCATGGCTCTGGAAAAACTGGAGGGCGAGCTTTTTTTTTAAGTAACTTAATTTTTGAAGATTTTATCAATGCCCTTGTCTTCATATTAGGCATGATTAGTTACAGTACCACCCCCCTCCAAGTCCATCAATGCTCCCTCCACCATTATCCAGAGAGACTTCCCTTATAATAAAGGAAAATGATGAAACAAAACCAACCAGAGCACCCACCTGGCAGGGTCTGCGGCATTCTCCACCCCTCCAACAAAGGCACCTTTCCTCACATAAGCTCATGCTGTTTCACAGGCTCATGGGAACAAGAAAGAGCCTTAGAGAAAGGCGGTGAGGAGAGGCCAGGGTGACCAGGGACGGTGTCTCTGGATTCCTCTGGCCCTCTCGGAGAGCCTAACAACAGACCTGCCACCAAGGGCCTTCTAGGGCATTCATCTCCCACACTGGCTACCACAGACCCGGGACAAGAGAAGAATATGGCCCCAGAGTGGGAGAAGGGGGCCAGTCTCTCCCCCAGGCAGCAATACTTCTCCCCTCCTGCAGAAATGGCAGGCCCAGGCACTTCCAGCTTCTTCCAGAAAGTGGCTGCTTCTGCTTGGAACAATACAAGCTGACATGTCTATGATTCCTTACAAGGAAAAAGAGGAAAAAAGTCTAGCAAGTCCTCTTGCTTCCTAAGGAGGAGAGACCAAACAGGGGGCTGAGATATCAGGCAGGGACCAATGATCCCCACTCCCTAAGGACCCAGAGAGGGTAACCCCTTCCTTCCACTGCCTTGGCAAGAGTCTGCCCTCAGCCAACTGCCTTCACACCTACAGATGAGGAGACTGGGCAAGACGTGAGGTGATCCCAGTAGGCATAAAAGCCACTTGTCCAATATTTGTGAAAACAAGAGCCCAGACTTCACGTTAAGAGCCCTTGATCAATGATAGCAATTTCAACAGAAGGCAAGAGAAGGGTTGGTGTGGCAGAGGCCAAGAGCCCCAGGAGACCCTATGAATGAAGGACCAAGGCCTTCTTCCAGACTGGGCCATGCGCTAAGAGGTGGGGGTAGAAAGACAAGCCTGGACCAACTTCTGCTCCCAAGGACACTGCCTGGAGGGGGCAGCAGCTGAGTGTGAGGAGGGCAGAGCTTCACACTAGAGGCAGAGCTGGGGGACAGAACATTTGGGGGGAGAGTCACAAGTACAACGTGCACCCAGGGAACAGCAAGGAGAAGACACAGAAGACGCCCATTTATTTGCTTCTTCTAACTACTCAACAACTACCATGCAGGTGCAAGCCTCTGTTGGTTAACGGCTGTGGAGGGGACAGGCCCTGCCTGCAGGAGGCTGGCTGTCCCCTTCCCAGAACTTGCTCTTCCACTCCATAAACTGCCCCCAGGGCCACATCCAAACCCTCATGCCCAGCCCCCTCCCACCTTACTGCCAGCATGGCTCTTTAATCAGTGACACTGGCCCTGACCCTCCTCCAATAAGGATGCTCCGAGTCCAGGCCTTCTCTGTCTGTCCCCCATACCTGGCACACTTTTCCTCCTCTGGCCCTCCCTCAAACCCAAGGCCTTTTCCCCTCTCTGTCCAGCCGGGTGCCTTTCCGGGTTAATTTCTTCCTATTTATCTTGTACATAGCTTACTGCATGCTGTCTGTCCCATCAGACTAGAAGATCCCTGAGGGAAGGGACTGTCTCTGGCTTTCCTTTGTAGTCTGGGCACTTAGTGTACTGCCTGGCCCATGTCACAGCTTAAAAAATGCTTCTAGACTGATTAGAGGGGGGGAGGTGGAGACAGAGAACTAGAGAAAGCCCCCTAGTACAGTGGGACAGACCCAGGTGTGCTTGGGAGAATCCACTAAAGGCTTCCCTGAGGAGGGGGCCCCTGACCTGGCGGTCAGACTCGACTCCACAATGGAGGCCATGTGTGGCAGGGGAAAGGACAAGGGCAGGAAGCCGCAGCGTCATTTAGACCGCACAGAAACTGCCCAGGAAGCAGGGTGGAATAATCACAGTATCTCCCACCCAGAAAGTGCCAAAGGGTGTGGCCAGCCATAAGGGTAGTCAGGACCACCCAGGTACTCTATGGAGGATTTTTCTTTGCACAGGGAACCTGAGTTTCAAGAGAGGTGAAGGGATCCCAGGGAGATGTGTCTGAACAGCATGGCTTCCCTCAGTAATGGGCAGAGTCCTGGATGCCCCAATGTTGCCACTGGCTCATGCAACTAAGGCCGGAGCTAGGAGGGAGCTGTGCCCGGGGGGGGGGCAGCTCCACCAACAGTTCCTTAGCCCCCCGTGACCCACAGTGTGCTGGCACCATGTGAGAGCCAATGTGGCAGGCACCCCCCGAAGC
Source organism: Petaurus breviceps papuanus (assembly GCF_028583685.1). Classification (NCBI taxonomy): domain Eukaryota; kingdom Metazoa; phylum Chordata; class Mammalia; order Diprotodontia; family Petauridae; genus Petaurus; species Petaurus breviceps. The sequence goes on from NW_027187400.1 coordinate 42,201,281, forward strand.
TGGGCCCTAGAGTTCAGGCCCCAGCGCAGAGCACTGCAGACAAATGGAACCCACCAGAAGCAAAGGCTCGGAGGCTGGGCTGGGCATGCTGCAGATGGGGTGAGACGCCTTGCAGGAAGAAAAATGAACTAAGACTTGAAAGGGATGAGGGGAACAAAATGATACAGAAAGCTTGAAATGCCAGGCTGAGGAGCTGGTACTTGGCAAAGAAAATGCTGGGAGATTTCTGAGCAGGGGAACGCCATGGCCCGCTAGCAGCATCTGCAGCAGCTGTGTGGGGGGGTGGATGGCAGAAGAGCAGGCTGAGGGCAGGGAGGGAGGCCAACACTGGTGCAGGCCAGGTCACGGGGCTTCTCTGGGTGATGGGCACCTGCAGCATGACATGGGTCATGGCAAGGAGCACCCCAAAGTCACAACGCCAGCTGAGTGAAGGTCAGTGGTGCCATGGGGTACTGGTGGGATGGGGGAGGACCTGGGGGCTGGGTGGGGACATTCAGGAATCATCTAGAGAGGAAATGGAAGCTATGGCAACGAGTGAAGGGTTGGGACAGAGACTGAAGCATTGGAGCCCCAGAAGGCGCAGTCTGTGAGGTGGGAGGAGAACTAGGAGAGCGGGCACACAAGCTGGGGGGTGCTGCAGGAAGGCCAGTCCAGGTGCAGCCCTTAGGGGCAGGGGGCTCCTTGCAGGCAATGGCTTCTGATTCATCAGCGGCTCAGGCAGAATGGTCACCCCTAGCTAATTAACTCAACAAACTGCAGAGCTGCTGAGCTGCCAGGGGCCCGGCAGCCAGCCCAGTCACTCATCCTTATCCGGGTGGCTGGTGCCATCGCCTACAAAGTCATTTTCTCATAACCACCCTGGGAGAAAGGCTGCCCAGACATGATTAGTCTCATTTTCACAGATTTCAAGGGCTAAGTGCCTTGATCAAGTCCACACAATTCCTACAAGGCAGACTTTGAACCCAGGTCCCCAGACTCTATGCAGGCCCTTGATAAGATAAGCTTGGACAGGGCAGCCAGGGCCCAAGGGCAGAGGCAGCGGGGAGGTTTGGGGTAGAGAGCAAATAGAGCCTCCAGGTCCTCAAAGAAGCTGAACCCAACGGCAGGTGCAGTCAGAACCCTTCCCCAGCTATACAACTGGGGGCTGCCCCCACCCCTTATTTTGCATAGCCCACTGTCCAGGGTCAGTAACAAAGAGGAGACACAGCAATATAACAGAATCACACACACACACGCACGCGCGCGTGCACCCCCACCCATACATTCTGTTCGTCAGGACCACTGGGCACAGCATGGCAGCTGAGCCCACCTCTACTCATTTCCTACTTCGTGAATGACACGGGAGCTGCTAGAAAGGGGAGGAGCCATGCTACCAGGAGGAGGGGTCCCACAGGGCAAGGGGCTGCCAAGGGCATTTTGGCACCCCGCTGCTGACACAGCAGGACAGGCTAGTTCTGCAGGCCACCCCCAAACCTTCCACACAGGCTGCCAGCTGCCGGCCCTTTAAGATCACAGATGGAAGAAAAAGGGAGTTTTGGGGGGTGCAATAAGGCAGGTGAGCAGATTCAGTGGAAGGGACATCCTTCACCTCACTGTCACCAAACATGTAACAACAACACAGTCTCCAAGGGGGCTCGGAGGGATGAGCCCCCTCCCCATCTCAGTCATCATCACAGTTACTCCCTTTGGGACTGGCTTTCCTCTGCACCCCAGAAAGCTCCTGAAAGCTCCCAGACAAGAGCTTGCAAAGCTCTGCCCCAGCAGAGAGAGAAGAGGCTCCTCTTCCTTTAGTGGGATTCAGCAAGGCAGGAGATCTCTGCTCCAGGGCTCCCCCAGTTCATCAGGGACATACTTCCCAGGCTGCTGAAAGCTTACCTTTCTGAGCCCCACAAAGCCCTCTTCCATTCAGCTCCTTGGTCATCAAATCAGAAGCCTCCAGAAGGGTTCCCTGGGCCACGTGAGGCCATTCAGCAGCAGAGGAGCCCACGAGAGAGGGAGGGAAGGAAGGAAGGAAGGAAGGAGCAAGAGTGAGCAGCTCACAGCGGCGGCAGCAGCTTGGGAATGCTGCTCCCCCCACCCCCCATGGGGATGAGTTAAACTTCGGATGCTGCCCTGGTGGTGGCGGCAGCGGCAGCAGCGACAGTGGCCACAGTCCTGGGGCCCAGCCGGCTCAGCCCTGCTCAGGCAGTCATGTGCCACCGCATAGATTCTAGCCCAGCGGTGGTGTGTGTGTGTGTGTGTGTGTGTGTGTGTGTGTGTGTGTGTGTGTACGCGCGCGTGTGCTCGCCCGCGCGTGTGTAAATGTGTGTGTGCGTCCTCCCCCCCCCCCCGCCCGCAGGCCAGCGCCGCCCGCTGCCGCCCCACCAACTCTCAGACAGCCAGAAGCACATGCAGACTGAAAGAGACAGAGAAGGAGACAGCCACAGGGATGGAAAGAGGGAGAAACTGCGGGACTGAGAGGAAGAGAAAGGGCCAGGACCTCCAAGCTCAGAGTCCTCTAGAACGAGGAGCCAAGAGCCCCGGGGCGGGGTGAGGGGGTTGCTCCATCTGCACACAGTCTCCCCACCCAGGGGTGGGGGTGGGGAGGAGGATGGCTGGAATGAGTGATTCCCAAGGGACATTGGGGAAGAGCTCTGTCCAGCCTGGAAACTCCTCCTGCATCCGCCCTGCCCCCCAACACGGGACAGCCAGAGCACCCCCCCCCCACTCATTGCCTATACCATCCTAAGGCCATCTAACATCTCACTGCAGTTGCTGCTGCCGCTGTCTTAATCCCCATGAAGGTGGAAGGGCCGAGAGAAAGTGAACCCTGAAGCTGGGGGCAGGGGCACCAAATGACAAGCTCTCCAGCCCCTCCCCTCCTATGCCAAAGTCACCCAGGAGGAAAAACCTCTGCTGGCTGTGCTGCTGGCAGGCCAGGGAGGCCTGCTCAAAAGAGGAGGCTGGCCCAGTCACGGCCCCCAGCCTCAGAGGCTGGAAATGATGGGTGAAACTCTTGGACATCAAGGCTCTAAGCATCCCAGAGAGGGCCTGATCTGATCCAGCAGGGCCAAGGAGGAGGCTGAGGCCCAGAGGCAATGACTGACTTTCCCAAGAGTGCTCAGCGAGGATTGTGGGGAGAACCATGGGGAGAATGCAGGTCTCCTTGGTCCTAGTCAGAAACCCTCCTCCTATACCACACTACCTCAATAAACAACACAAAAACACCGATCTTATCAAGAAGTCAGTTAACACGACAGGCAGCTGGGACATCGCTAATGCTGGACGACTGCAACAGCATCTTCCACGGCCTCCTCACCTCAAGCCCCTTCCCTCTCCAAGCCTCTGAAAGGCTGGTAGGAAACATGATCTAACCCCATCACTCCCCTGCTCAAGGACTTCCAGTGGCTCCCTACTGCCCCAGGGTCAGCCACAGGTGCTTCTGTTTGGCATTCACAGCCCTTCACAGCAGTGCTGCTTCCTAGGCATTCTTCCCATCTTCACACACCTTGTAATCTAACCACACTACTACTAAGAATATAATACTGTAGAAACATGTAAAAATAATGTACACCCTCCTGCTATTCCCGTAATTCAGCACACCATTTCCTGCCCTTGTACCTTTGCATTAGCTGTGCCCCTCACCTCTTATCTCTCAGAGTCTGCTTTGCTGTTGAGTCATTTCAGTCATGGCTGACTCTCTGGCCCCACTTGGTGTTTTCTTGGCAGACATACTGGAGCGGTTCGCCATTTCCTTCTCCAGCTCATTTTACAGATGGGGAAACTGAGGCAAATGAGGGGTAAAGTGACTTGCCCAGGATCACACAGCTAGAAAGTGTCTGAGGCTGGATATGCACTCAAGAATATGAGACTTCCTGACTCCAGGCCAGGTGCTCTGTGCACTATGGCGTCACCTGACAGCTTCCTTCAACGTTCAGCTCAAGTGCCACACAGTGTTGCCTCCTCTATTAGAATGCAAGTTCCCAGGGAACAGGGAGCCCTTTTGTCTTTATCCCTAGCACAGAGCACCCATAGCTCCTGGCAACATCGTGTTTTCAGTCATTTCCAGTCCTAACTCTCTGTGACCCCATTCAGGGTTTTCTTGGCAAAGATACTGGAGTGGTTTGCCATTTCCTTCTCCAGTTCATTTTACAGATGAGGAGACTAAGGCAAACAGAGTGAAGGGATTTGCTCAGGGTCACACAGCTAGTCAGTGTCTGAGGCTGGAGATGAGTCTGCCTGACTCCAGGCCTGGCACTCCACACTGCCCTACAACAGCTATGGCAACACAGCAGCTATTTGTTCATTGAATAATTGGTAACGCTGGTCACTAGCTGGCCTGATCAAAAACGCAGAACCAGATGAGCTGTATCTGGTCACCAACACACCACAAAGCAGAGGGACAAGGGTGTTTGGGCTCTGTGTCTCTCCCGTTTGGTAGCTGCTCCATGATCACTTCACTCTAAGCCTTGGCTCGTGTACCTTACCTCAACCTCCATGGTCCCTCAGGGGTCCCACGAGGGATTCTCATGCTGTTGATTTCTCCTCCCTTGGTGGAGCCATCTGTCTACACTGGCTGCCTTCTCTGCTCCTCTCACTTTCCCAACCCTGTGCAGCCTCACCACTCACCTGAAACCGTGCTCTCCAAAGCTACCCATGACCACTGGGTTGCCCAGTCTAATGGCTTTTCCCCTGTCCTCATCTTTCTCCTCTTCTGTGCTGTCCACCCCTTCGGGATTCTCTCCAGGTTTTTACAACCTCCTCTCCTGTTTCTCTTCCCCTCTGTGAAACACTCCTGCTCTGTCTCCCCCACTGGCTTTTTGTCCTGCTTGTGCCCGCTTGTCTCCCATGACACTAGCTTGCATCCTTTTCTCTTTTCATCCATGCTCTCTCATCTGGTGATCTCATCGGCCCCATGAGGGCAATTCTCTCTAGGCAGGTGTTTCCCAGCTCTATTGCTCCAAACCCAGGCTCTCCTGAATACATCACACATCACCCAATGCCTCATGGGCACTTTGGACTGCTAGCTCAAGGGAATCTCAAACTCAACATGACCAAAACAGAATTCCCGATCTTTCCTCCAAACCCTCCCTTTCTCTTCCTTCTACCATCCAGAGAACCACCATCCTCTCCATCACTCAGGCTTATACCCTCAATGTGACCTCAACTCACCTATGTCCTCCCTGCACACATCTAACCACTGCCATCGTGTAGACTGTGGCTTCATGACATCTCCGGCATGGGACCCATCTCTCCTCTCACAGTCACACCTTGGATCAGGTCAGGCCCTCATCCCCCAGACGATGCAGTAAGTAGCCACCTAACTCAGCTCCCTGCCTCAAATCCCACCCTCCCCTTAGCTACCAAGGTCATTTTTTAAAGCTTATGTCTCACCATGTCACCTCCCTATTCAAGCTGCTCCAGACACCAAGATCAAATACAAAGTCCTATGTCTGGCACTTTCGACCCTTCGTAACTGGGCCCCTTGTGCCCTTCTGAGTCTCCCGGGAAGGGGCCCACTCCACACGCACCATTCGGCCATCCTGGCACACCCTGAGCAGCTCAGGCACCACCCTCCAGCTGGCTCCACTGGGCTGCACTGCTGCCCACCCTCCCTGGAAAATGCGTGGCCCCTTGCCCTCTCTCCCCTGGGGCTTCCCCAGCCAAGTCTAAGATGCAGGAGGCCTCTGCTGGCTGGCCTTCATCTCTCAGCTAAACTTCCTTCTCCTCCCCAGATCCACATTTTGTAGGTACCTGGTTACTGACAGGCTATTACACACTGGAAAGCACACTCCTTGAGGGTAGGGGCTGCTCTGGGCCTTCTCTGCATCCCCAGGGCTTATCACAGGACCTGGCCTAGCAGAAGAAGATAATATCTGTAAAAAGCCCTTTGCACAATGTTTGGCCACTTGATGTCAATCCTTTCAGTCATGTCCGACTCCCTCTACCCCTATTTGGGATTTTCCTGGAAGAGACACTGGAATGGTTTGCCATTTCCTTCTCCAGCTCATATGGCAGATGAGGAAACTGAAGCAAACAGGGTGAAGGGACTTGCCCAGGATCATTCAGCTAGTATCTGAGACCAGATTTCCTGACTCCAGGCAGGTGCTTGATGCACAACAGTGCCACTCAGCTGGCCCACTCGGCAAACAGCAGACACTACTAGAATGCATATTCCATTCTCTCCTAAGTGCTTAATAAATGCTGGCTGGACATGACTAATATGGAGATACTTATATCAAACTGCTGGCCTTCTCAAAGAGGGGGAAGTGGAGGAGAGAATTTAGAACTCAAAAATCTTTAAAAACAAACCTTTAAAATTGTTTTTACATGCAATGGGGGGGGGAAACAAAATATCAAATAAGTAATTTCTAAAATAAATGCTTGTTGACTAGTCTTCCAGATGAGAAATGATATGACGTGTCCAAGGACACACATCTGAGAAATATAACAAAAAACTAACCAAGGAAGAAACGAGCAGGAGCCAGAAAGCGGCTACACCCAGCCTGGTACACCAAAGACAGCAACTTTGGAAAGCTGTACGAGGAGGAGCGGTGAAGAAGGGGCAGACACCGCAGGCGTCGGCCTGGCCGTGCATGTCTACTACAAGAGTGAACTGTTCCTTTCTCTTCCTTTAGATGGGCTAGAGGAAGAAGGGAAGAAATAGATTTGTTCATTGAATCTTGTTCTCTTCACAGAGAGGGTGCTGGGAGGCGCTAGAGAGACAGAGTGGGACCAGTTCTCCGAAGGAGGTCACTGTGTTGCTAGTTTGGCTTCATTGTTTTACTTTGTTACAAGATGCCTCTCGTGTGGGGATAATCTTAGATGTTTGTAATGTCAAAACAAAACAGCAATAAAACTTGAAACAACAAACGTACAGCAGGCCAAGGGCTGGGGATGGAGGCTGGAGAACAGAGGAGAGGAAAGACGCGCCAAGGAAGCAGGCGCCCACATCCTGAAACCACATCCCGCGGGGTCTGAAAAGCCAGGCTAGTGAATCTGTGCTAGGGAACCACCGATGGTCTTCAGTTTTTAAGGAAAGAGTAACTAAGCCAGGCCCAAGTATTAAGGAGATTATTTTGGCAGGTATTTAAAAGATGGCCTGGAGCAGAGAGGAACTGGAGGCCAGATAGGAAACAGCTGTACAGTCTAGGAAGGAGGCAATAAGGGGCAGAGGAAGAGCTCCACTCCAACCTGCGGGTCCTACAGCCAAGGCTCTGGTCCCTTGGCCACCCTGCCTCTCAGTGCCTAAAAATGTGATTTATGCCTTGAACATCAGTTACAAAAACATCCGTTCTCCCACTACAGCTTCTTGAGATTGGCCAAAGGCAGATCCTTAAAGACCAAAAGAAATTAGAGGCTCTCTTCTTTCCATTCCAGAGGCTGAACGGGAAGATTCAATGAGAGAGAGAGAGAGAGAGAGAGAGAGAGAGAGAGAGAGAGAGAGAAAGGAGGGTGAAGGGGAGGGGGAGGGAGAGAGAGAGGGAGGGAAAGAGAAGAGAGTGAGAGGATGGAAAGAGAAGAGGAGGGGGAGGGGAGAGGGAGAGAAGGAGAAAGGGAGGGAGAAAGAGAGGAGAGGGGGAGGGGGGAGAGAACAGGAGGGAGGAGAGGAAGAGGGAGGAAAGAGGGTGGTAGAGTGAGAGGATGGGGAGAGGGGGAGAAAGAGAGAGAGAAAATTGTGCTTACAGAAGAATTATTACTCAGAATAAGTGTCACTCATTCCACAGATAAAAAGGGAGCAACAGATGGTTTGGGGGGATATTAGCATAAATTCTGCGTGGCCGCTGTCATAGATTAGGAGGAAGCGGCTGCAGGAGGGAAGGCCAGCTCAGAACCTGCTCTGTCCCAAAACAGACCACTGCCTTCCTTTTGCCACGAAAAAATCCCTTCTGTGGATTTAAGGATAATTAATGGCCAATCAGTGACAATAACTGGCCTTTCGATAGCTCTTTAACACATTCTCTTTTTAGGCCTCACAATAACCCTATGAAGAAGCTACAGGTCTGATTAGCCCCATTTCACAGCTTAGGAAAAAGAGAGGTAAGTGTCAGAGGTAGGATCTGAGCCAGAGCTCTGTCCCAGGGCAAAGCCAGCCCACTGTGTTGACATCTGCCTCCCTACCCCCCCCATCCCTCTCAAAGTCCTTAACTCCTGCACCCCCTCTCATCGACCATGCTGCCCTGAGTGTGCCCCATCAGCACCAGCAGCGGTTGGCCAATCTGACATAATTTAGCAAACACAGAACCCTTCTCTATCTTTTCTAGTGGTACCACGTTATCCACATTCCATCCTTTCATTCATTCTCTGTCTTATTAATTTATTATGTACTCAATTCCTGCTCTGTACCAAGCGTTGCACTCAGCTGGAGATACTGCATTTGGGTAAAACATGGTGCCCACCCTCCCAGAGTTCGGAGTCCAGTTACAGGAAGGGACAGGAGCTGACAACTTCAACATCCCACACGATATCGGTCCATCAGAGAGACACAAAATCCACTACTGAGATGAGAGAGGGAGAAGCAGACTGGCTGGAGGGATTGGCAAATCTGCCTGATGGAGAAGGTAGAATCTCGGTGGACTTTCCGGCTCTAGCAGGAAGGACCCAAGCAAACAACCGGTGGGAGGAAGAGACAATGAGCCCCATTCAGCAGAGGCCCTGAGCACCTGGGAGAAATAATATAAGAAGCCCCAGAGGGGGAGGACCTGGAGAAGACACAAGGTTTGGGAAGCAAAGCCTAACCACTAGAAGGGCAGAGGGATTAATAGGAAAGGCCACTCTGGGACTGCACAAACCTTCCAGCCTGATCCCGTCAGCGGGGTCTGAATTATCAAGGCTCAGCTGTAAGGTGAGGAAGACTCCGGCCCTCATTTCCCCCTCTGGGGGGCAAACATTTCCCAACAGTCAGTAGCAGCTGGAAGCAGCCCACAGCACAGAACAAAAGAAAGCCAAAGCTGAAGAGAAATCCAAGATGGGGCAGGCAGGCAGGCCTGGCCCTGGCTCCCTCGCTCCAGAGGCTCCGGGGTCGAATTCCAAATCCATTCATCATCTCTCCTGGCCTGACTTTTCCAAGTGAGACAGATTCTGGCAGGATTCATACAGAGCAGTTGCCGTGTCTGTCCTTCCTCCGGGTCAGCAGAACCCCCAAGCTCCTCGGGAAGCCCAGTGAGGAGGAAGAGGCCCTCGTTCTGATCAGAGATGACTTCCATGGCAACTGAATGCTCCCGACTCTGCTTCTCCAGTTGGTGATCTCAGGGTGGGCTGAAATGATCCCACACTGCCATCTTCCTCCTCTTTTCCAGGAGCATCAAACAGGGCTTGGGTTCAGAAGCCAACAGTGCCCCTCTCTGAGAGGTGAGCTGCAGGCGGGTCACCTCCGATCTATGGGCGGCAGTTTCCTCAAGTATAAAATGAGAGGGTTTGCCCATGGCCGTGCTTCACATCCCCAGTCAGAATCCATTCTGGGCTCTCAGGAACACCAGGACCCCCTTCCCAGAGGCCTTCCAGTTGGCCAAACATTCTTCCCACAACAACCTAGAGCACACAAATTCCCAGGAGGGAAGATCTGCAGCCTCAGGGTCCAAAGCATAAGGATTATCCCTGTTTTGCAGACATTGAAGCTGCACCAAAGGGGTTTGCCCTTGGCCATGTGGGGCAGGGCCTGGGGGCTGTGACATGAAGGGGAGTGCTCAGGACCCACCAGGAACCAGGATGGTCCCAGGCCCGAGGTGGCAGGGGCACTATGGGGCAGCACAGCCACGGGCCTCCCCCCAGGGCTGGGGCTCAGCACGTGGCTCTTGGGTTGGGCAGTGTTGGGGCAGGGGCCAAACAAAAAGAAGGGACTGGCCTGGACATGGGGCAATTCTCTCAGACTGAACGCACTATAAGACACAACAATGTCAATGCACAATAAAAGCAAAGAAGGAAGGTCCCACAGCATCTGCTTCTCCAGAGTCTGAAAGATCAAACAGTGGGCAGGAGGTTGATTCAGTCCTGCCCAGAGTCAGGGCCACTGCCAAGGGGACCTCTCCAAGCCCTTCCTGCCCCATGCCCCAGCTTGCTATCACTGCATTTCTGGTCCCAAAGTAAAATAATGTAAAATTGAGTCTGATTCTCCAGCCTTCAGATGAAGACTTGGAAGAAAAAAACACCCCAAAGGAGAATCCCTACAAGGGTTGGATTCTGGATCTACCCCTCCCACCATGAGGGGCACATGCCAGAACTGGGGTTACAAAAAGAGAAACTTTATAAAAATAGGATGGGAGAGGTCTGCTTAGACAGCAACTAATTTGAAAAAGATCTGGGGGCCTTGGTGGCCCACAAGCTCAAGAGG
>NW_027187400.1:42211989-42233998 GCF_028583685.1 Petaurus breviceps papuanus
GGGGGGGGGGGGGGGAATGAAAAGCCTTGAATCAAGACCTAGGGAGGACAAGGTGAAGAAACCAGGGATGTTGGGACGGCTAGGTGGCACAGTGAATAGAGCACAAGCCCTGGAGTCAAGAGGACCTGAGTTCAAATCTGACCCCAGACACTTAACACTTACTAGTCATGTGACCTTGGGCAAATCACTTAACCCCAACTGCCCTCCAAAAAAAGAAAAAGAAACCAAGGATGTTCAGCCTGGGGAAGAGACATCTCTGGGAGGCTATGATAGCTGCCTTTGAGTATCTGAAGCTCAAAAGTGAGCTTCGAAAAGCTCAGCTCTGACCAGGTACAGCCCCTGAGAAGTATTCCACTTTGTTGAACAATCTATGAATCAGACTGAATCCCATCGCGGCACTTCCAGGAAGCATGTCGGGGAAAGAATTCCCATTTCACAGATGGAAAAACTAAGCAGCACAGCTATGAGCGGCTGAATCTTAGCTGAGGGACCTACAAGAGGAATGCTTCTCTACAACCCTCCCACTCACTGAAGCTTGGCCAGGGAAGGCTCCTAGTCCTGGTCACTCACCATTCTCACAACCCACTCCATTTCCTGCAGGAAATGAGAAGTTGTGGAATCTCATCCAAGCAAGGTTGCTGGGGACGACAGAGCTGGGCAGATTTCGAATTGCTCATGGGCCAGGCTGCCTGGGGTGTGGCCCAGGGAACATCCCTCTGGAGAGAACAGGGGTCAGTCCTTGGGCAGATCCTCCACCAGGAGAACATGGAGCCCAGCCCATTACTGGCTCCTAAAGACCACGACGGCGGGTGTGGCCACAGCAGAGAAAAACGCCCCTCATCCAGCTGAAGCTTAACTGGCCATCAGACAATAAGTTTGTGCTGAAGGGATTAGCACAGCTAAGACCAATGGGATGCTGAACCCCAGACCAGCCCCACCAAAAGCCAAGCACTAAGCCAAGAGAGAAGAGGAGAGTGATTCCCCAAACCAACTTTTATTTAATTTGTACATATTTCTACATATGTGTACATGGTGTCTTCCTATGGAAAGGAAGCCCTTTCGGGGCAACTGTATAGGCACTTGACAAATGCCCAGCCATCCCGCTGGCATCCAGTCAATGGGTAGCCCAAGGCCCCAAAGCACTGACTTCCAGCATCCAGACCCTTAGGTCACAGCTGGCCTCTAAGGCGCTCAGGCCTGGGGCAGCCCCATGAGAGCTGAGAGCACCTCAGAGCCCACCATGTTCTTTTAGACAGCCCCATGCTGGTATAGAGCAGAAGGTGTAGAGTATAGGGGAGAGAGGAGGCTTCAGGCACACACAGAACCCTCTCAATGGCAGGGCCTTCCCTCTGTTAATTAGCCCCTCCTTATCCTGTATCTATCTGGTTTTGTATATGTTTGTTTGCTCATCGTCTCCCCCATTAGATGCCAAGCTCCTGGAGGGCAGGCGCTGTCTTTGGCCCCTTTCTGCAGCTCCAGCTCTTAGCCCAGTGCCTGGCACATGGGAGGTGCTTAATACGGGTTTAGTGACAGACTTGAAGTGGCTGGGGCAACAAAGGAACCCCCCCCATAGGAGCAGCCACAGAGGCTGAAGGCAAAGCCAACACAGGGGGAGGGAAGGATATGAGCAAAGAAGGGAGAAGGCAGGGCTGGCACCACAGATAATAAAATGAGTCTGACTCTTCCCAAACTTGGTTTAAAAGACCTTCTGAGATAGAGGCAAGTAAGTGGGCCAGTTACCCAACTCCAGTCAAAACTGGGTCAAATCTGGCGGCTGCTTCTGCAAATGCCAACCTCCCTGGCACGTGGAGCTTGGGCACCCAGGGAGGGGGCGTGGCCAATGGAGTTCTGCACCAACCTAGGGGGAGTGGCTGAGGGAGAGCTGCACCCAGGGAGGGGAGTGGCCAAGGGAGATCCCCACCCAGGGAGAAGCCAGGGAAGCAGGCCAGTAGGAACCACAACAATGATGATAATTACCATGTTTTTGTCTGATACTCTCAGCTTTCTGCAGGTGGTCTCTGAAGGCACAGACCATCAGCATCCGAGACCCTCCCCTGAGCTAGAAGGGCCCTCAATGCTGCCAGGCCCACCCTTGCTTGTACAGTAGATGAGGAGACTGAGCCCTGGGGAAACAGAGTCACCTGACCAAAGTAACCCAGGAGGTAAGCCCAGAAGTGGAGTCTCCTGATGCAGAATAATGCTTTCAGCACCACCCAGGACATGGGGAGACCACAGGAGAGACCAGAGCAATGTGACAGCTCACAGTGCAGCGACCCAGGGGAGGGAGCATCCCTGCTAAGCTCTCAGGGATGGCCTGGACCTGACCAGTGTCACCCCAGAGCAACTTCCAGGTAATCTGGGGGAAGGTGGGACCTCAAATGCCAGTCTAAGCTTGGAATTCAGCATAGAGAAGTGGGAATGACATAGAAAGTGACTCTGGCACTGGGCAGGGGAGCAGAAAGAGGCCGGGTGGGAGGCCCCTGCCACGCCTGGGAGGGGGGTGAATCTTTTCCCTTCCAGACAGCATTCATCCATCCAGATGCTTCTGAGGAGGGTCCTGAACTGAAGGAAGCCCTCAAACACCCCACACATGCACATACTCTCATTTACTGCCTAGTGCAAAAAGGGCCTCTGATGTCCCCATGTGCTGACCATGCCTTGAATATCTATTACAAGTTTTGGCTAGGAAACATTTAAGATTAATCATCCCCAAGAGGCAAGAATCTTTCATTCTGTGGAGAAACCATGTAAATGCAAAGGCAAAATTCACTCAGTAGAAGGAATGAAGTGGGGTCTGGGGAAAAGAATGGGAAAATATACTGGAGGAGAAAGCTTGCCAGCCCAAATCCACCCCACAGGCCCAAAACAGGCCCTTTATCAGAATGAACGTCTACCCGAGAGCGGCCTCCAGGGTGACCACCACGGACCCTGCCTTGATGAGTCAATGGGATTCAGCTTCTGGGAAATGGCCCCACACCCGCTTGACAAAAAACCTAAAAATTGCACCAAGCCAAATAATGATGGAGAAATCCAATTTAAAAATCTAGAAAGTAACTTATTTTTGCTCGGGGGGAGGGGAGCCATAATCAGAAGGTCACCTGCAGGAGGAAAGCAGGGGAGCCACCCAGCAGAGCCAGCACCAGTAACTGAGAAGAGCCTGAGGCCGGTGCTCAGAAGCCCCCACATGAGGGGCCTCGGAAGTTCCTGGTACAGCAGCCCTCACACAGGGCCATGCCAGGCCCAGGACCAGGCCCTACCTAGCACTGCCAGAGAAGGCCCTGGAGAGCCGGTGCTCAGAATGTCTAAAATCAGGAGGGGAGACAGGGGTCAGCACAGGGACAGGACAAGGTTGAGCAGAGAACACCTACCGGGATGGTGGTTCTACACACCACGTCCTAAAATACTCTGACCTTTCTAGGTTTCTCTCTGCTTTGGTGTTTTTGTATCTGCATTTCTACTCTGCCCTGGCCTTTTCATCAAGAACCTTTGGAAGTCCTCCATCCACTCAAGCTTCAGGTTCTTTCCTAGTGGGCTTATCCTTGGCTTGGTTGTAAGGCCTTTGGGCTTCACCTGGGCATTCAGGCCAGGGCCAGGCTTTACCTGGTTAAAGTTCAATTTGGGGCAGCAGCTAGATTTGGGGCAGAGCTGGAAATCAACTCTCAGGGTCTGTTCAAAGATCAAGTGGCCAACATGCAAAACGCTTTCGAAGCCTGGACTGTTGTTGTTCAGCCATTTTTCCAGTTGTATTCCAATTCTTCAAGTTCCCATTTGGGGTTTTCTTGGCAGAGAGACTAGAACGGTTTGCCATTTCCTTCTCCAGTTCCTTCTACATATGAGGAAACTGAGGGTGAGGTGACTTGCCCAGGGTCACACAGCTACTATGTGTCTGAGGCCACATTTGAATTCAGGTCTTCCTGACTACAGGCCTGGTGCTCTATCCACTGTGGCACCTCGCTGCCCTTTACAGACCTTGAAGCACCATAAAAATGCTTGTTATTCCATGGAATTAGGATAAGATGGCGGGCACTGAGATTAAAGAGGAATGAGAAAGACACCCAGTGGAAGGTGAGATTTTCACTGAGTTCTGAAGGAAGCTGGAGAAGCCAGGAGGCAGCAATGGGAGGGAGGCCATTCCAGGTCAAGAGGACACCACAGCAAAGGCCCTGAGCCAAAGACCAGCATGGAGGCCTGTATGGGTGAGTGGAAGAGGAGAGAGTGGGAGGGCAGAGTACCAGGTTACAGAGGGTCTATAGGCTCCTTGGGACAAGGTGATACCATGGAAGTCTCTGAGCAAAGGTCAAGTCAGGCTTTCCATGAGGAAGAGAAATCTGGCCCAGTGGTTAACACAGTCCCATTTCCTGTACTTCTCTCTGGGGGGTGGAGGGAGGGAGGGCAGGGTCAGACAAGTGGTTCTGAGGGAGATACTCTGCTGGGAGCCAGACAGACACATCCATAAAGTTCCATAGGGGCAGCTCATGTATCTGAGGAGGGCAGTCAGCCTCTTTCCCCTTCATCTCCCACACTTCACAGTCCAAGGGGGCCCCAGGTCTGGTATCTGCCTTATCTATAGCTTTCAGGATTCTCTCCTCTCCCCTTTCAGCCTTTGTCTGTCCAGTCTGAAGAGGCCCAATCTCTGCAGCTGATCCCCATCTGGACTGAGAAGGCTTTCTTTCTAGATAGGAAATCAGAAGATGCCCATCGGCATCTAACATTCAGCAGGGTGGCCTTTCCCCCAGCCCCAGAGACAGGCATTTCCCAAGATCTTTGTTTCCCCCTGGCTAAAATAACCTCCTTCTGAAACCAAAATCCCCAGCACATTAGAAGGATGTGTGACAGAGAGGCTCAGCTTCTCTCTCTGCAGCTTTAAGGAATAAAAGTCCCTTTGAGAAAAAGTCCCAGGGGAAAATGCATGGTTTCCACTTGTGGGCCAGGAACCATTCTGCCTTCCAAGACATGTGGTTAACTCTCCACTGCCCAGCTGGCCGTTCTCCAATCACCCACTGTCACCGAGGTCACCGGTCCGGAGCAGCAGCAGGATCTGACCCAGACCTGTCACTGCCTCCCATCCCCGAGCCAAGGGTTCCTCGCTCCCTTCTCTGGCCTGGTGTGAAAGTCCCCAGCAAGACCCAGGCTCCCAAAGGACTCAGACACAGGCCACGTCTCAGTTTCCTTCTGTAAGGGGTTTAGCCTCGAACGAGTCCCTTTTCCAGTCTGGGTCTCAGGAGGGTTGGCCCCAGTCACCCACAGAAGTACAGCTCCTGTACAGAGAAGGTCTCAAAGGTCCCCCATCAGGAAGCCTCTCCCTTCATCTTTTTTTTTTCCAGTTTAAAAATCCTGAACCCATCAAACACCAACTAACCTGAGCACCTGCATACATGCCATGTGCCAGAACCTGGGAAGTGCTAGCAGGCTCTGCTTTTCAGTATGTTATAAATTAAACATGTTACTTTCAAAGCACTCCTGCCTGCCTCTGACTCCTTCTGGCCTCCTGTGCATTTCAAAAACATGTTTTCATGACCCGTTTTTCCCATAGGCAGCCCTTTCCCATCGGCAGCCCTCTCCTGCTTGCCTCTCTCCCCCTCCAAAAGAAAAGAGAAAAAAAGAAAAGCTTCCATAACAAATACACAGTCAAGCAAAATCAATTC
This sequence comes from Petaurus breviceps papuanus, assembly GCF_028583685.1. NCBI lineage: Eukaryota > Metazoa > Chordata > Mammalia > Diprotodontia > Petauridae > Petaurus > Petaurus breviceps. The sequence continues at coordinate 42,217,635 of NW_027187400.1, forward strand.
CTATATTAAGCAAGTTCAAAAGCATTCTCGTTCTGCACCTCGCTCCAGCAGCAGGTTTCAACACTGGTCCTCTACACACCCCCCACATAGGGGCAGCTAGGTAGTGCAGTGGACGGAGAGCTGATCCTAGAGTCAGGAGAACCTGGGCTCCAATTCAGCCTGGGATTGTGTGACCCTGGTCAAGTCACTTAACTCCAACAACCTAAAACTGAGGCCCAGAGAGGTCAAGTGACCTGGCCTTTAGTGGGGCCTCATTCCTCTGGACATTCCAGTTCTGAGAGTCTGTGTTAGCTCTCTCATGTCAGCCACAGGTGCAGCACTTCCCGGTTTTTAAATTTTGATCTCTGTTGCCTTATGAAGAAGGGCCCCCACTAATAAATCAGGAGCAGTCAAGAGGGCAGGTCTAGGTGATCAGGAAGGCCTGAGGTCCACTGACTTGTTACTGGCAGCTCTGGGCAAATCACTAACTCTCCGGACTCAGACCCTAGGACCTGAGCTGGGCATCAGGTACTGGCTGGGCTGGGCAGCTCCCTAAAATGCTGAAATTCTGTCTTTGAAAATCAGGTGAGCTGGAGGCAGGAAGCCTTTCCAAAGACTGAATACATATAAAGTGTTTCACACAGTTCCTGGCACATAGCAGGCGATGTATAGGTGACAGCTATTGCTATTACTGCTACTTAAGTGTGGTGGCTTGTGGTCCCACCTAGAGTATTCCCAAAGACAGAGTTATGACATCTTGTAACAACAAGGCTCGACCACGCCAGGGCCCCAGGGCCCCTAGGACGAGCCCAGTTCTATGAACCATGCTTATTCCTTCGAAGCCTTTGGGCCTCGGCAGTGTGGCACTGGCCCCAAGCAGCCTCTGATATACGCACCCCTACACAGGGGGTCCACAAGAACCAAGGGGAAACAGTGGCCTGAGGATACTCCCTTTGCTTTGACCTAAGTGATCAATACAGGATCCCACTCCCATACATACACACACACCCCAAGATGCCCAGTCTGGGGAGACCCTGTGGGCCAGCCCCAGGACCCAGTGAGGACAATGGAGTGTCTGAGAGATGGCCTCATCAGAAACAGTTCTCCCACATCCTCTCACCAAACACATAGGACAGAAGTGAACACATAATGTCAACCAGACTACTGCTAATAAGTGAAACTAAAAAGTTTCCTCCCCAATCAACACGCTGGGAATAAGAGAAGCCATCCACTGGGGATGTAAGGGTAGGAGAACCTCGACATCTGCAGGGTGAACAGAGAAGACCAAAGACAGGACAGACAGCCTTGAAGGGCCCTTCTAGCTCAAAGGCACCGTGACCAAAGGAAAAGGCCTTCAAACACACTCACAGGCTCCATCAAAGGCTGCTTCCAGACAGGGAAGAGTGGCCATCAGAGAATGAGAGGGGAGGAAGTCATGTAGAGTGAACCCCGCCCCTCTAAGCCCTAAATAAATATTCATGACCTATCTGATTAAATGGAAAGTTAGGCCCAAAACAAAAGAAGTGGGTGGAACCCAGACATTTCTCTTTCCAAGTTACTTCAACTACAGCAAAGGTGAACCCCAGTGAGTGGGCTTCCAACAGCTAAGTCAGCAAGTCGGTGGGACACACCTATGCCATCCACCCAGAGCTTACAAGGCATGGCAGGGGCACCAGACTCTAAGCAAGCCCACCTGACAAAAATCCAGCTGACCTAGAGCTGGAAATGACCTCAGAGGCAATCTAATCAGACCTTCCTCATCCCATCAGCTCAAGTTGCTTGCCCAAGGTCACACAGATAGCAAGCATCAAAGGTAGAATTTGAGCCCAGAACCCCCCCCTCCCCCCCACTGAGCCAATGGTCTTTCAGGAATTATAATCCCATTTTAAAGATTTGGAAACTAAGCTTAAGAATGTTGCCTTAACATGCTCCAGTGCTACATACTTATCCACCACCACAGAGCTGGGATGAGGGAGGAGCACCTCTCACCTGCAAACCCCTGGCCAGGATCCCCACCCAGGGCTGACTTCTTCCGCTATCCATTGGCCATGGGTACCTCGTTTGGAAAGAAGCAAGGCTGGTGCCTGGAGGCCCACGGCTGGTCCCCACATGCGGGAATCAATCCTCTGAACCTGAATCATCCATCCTGTGATGCCTTATGTGGAGCAAGGGAAGAAACTCCATCTGAATGCTCATTCCAGTCAGCCCGTCCTGATCATGAGGAATTTACAGAGCCAGAGGCCTGACCAAAGCTCCCCTCTTCCCTTTGTTTGGTTCTTCACATGATACAGATGATATAAGGTATACTTAGAGAACCCTAGAGAATCACTAAAAAACTAGTTGAAATAATTAAACTTCTAGCAAAGCTGCAGGATATAAACTAAACCAACATAAATCATCAGCATTTCTATATATTACCAACATAATCTAGCAGAAAGAAATAGAAATTCCATTTAAAATAACTGCAGATAATATAAAATACTTGGGAATCTACCTGCCAAGACAAACCTAGGAATTATATGAACACAATTACAAAGCACTTTTCAGATTTGAATAAATGGAAAAACATCAATTGCTCATGGGTAGGTCAAGTCAATATAATAAACACGACAATTCTACCTAAATTAATTTACTTATTCAGTGTCATACCAATAAAACTGCCAAAAATTATTGTCTAGAGCTAAAATAAATCGTAAAAATTCATCTAGAAGAACAATGGAATCAATGAAAGGAAGGTAGCTTAGCCATACCAGATCTTAAACTGTGTTATAAAGTGATAATCATTGAAACAATCTGGTACTGGCTAAGAAATACAGTGGTGAATCAGTGAAATATATTAGGTACACAAGAAAAATAACCATAGTAATCTAGTGATTGATAAACCCAAAGATCCAAGCTTTGATGACAAGAAATCACTATTTGACAAAAACTGCTCAGAAAACATGAAAATGGTATGGCAGAAACTAGGTATAGACCAACATCTCACACCATATATCAAAACAGGGTCAAAATGGGTACATAATTTAGACATAAAAGGTGATATCATGGGCAAATCAGATCTGTGGAGAAGGGAAGATTTATGACCACACAAGAGGTAGAGAACATTATGAGATATTAAATGGATAAATCTGATTATATTAAATTAAAAAGGTTTTGCACAAACAAAACCAATGCAACCAAGAATAGAAGGAAAGCAGAAAGCTGGGAAAACATTTCTACAGCAAGTACCTCTGATAAAGGCCTTATTTCTCAACAATAAGAGAAGTGAGTCAAATGTATGTCAAAGTGAGTCAAATACAAGTTATTCCTCAGTTAATAAATGGTCAAAAGCAGTTTTTAGACAAAGTAACCAAAGCTTTTTCATATATATATATATATATATATATATATATGTATATATATATATATATATGAAAAAATGCTCTGAATCACTACTAATTAAAGAAATGCAAATAGGAGCAGCTAGGTGGCACAGTAAATAGAGCACCGGCCTTGAAGTCAGGAGGACCTGAGTTCAAATCCGATCTCAGACACTTAACACAAAAACTAGCTGTGTGACCTTGGGCAAGTCACTTAACCCCAATTACCCTCCAAAAAGCCAAAAAAAATGCAAATTAAGACAACTCTGAGGTACCACATCACACCTATCCAACTGACTAATATGATAGGAAAAAAATATATTGGAGGGAATGTAAGAAAATTGGGACACTAATGCACTGTTGGTGGAACTGTGAACTGATCCAACCATTCTGGAGAACAATTTGAAACTATACCCAAAGGGCTATAAAACTGCATACCCATTAATCCAGCAATAGCATTGCTAGGTCTGTATCCCAAAGAGATTTTTAAAAGGGGGGAGGGCACCTTATTTGTACAAATATTTGTAGCAGATCATTTTGTGGTGCCAAAGAACTGGAAATTGAAGGAATGCCCATCAATTAATTGTGGGATGGCTGAACAAGTTGTGGTATAAGGTTATAATGGAATAGTGAGAAATGACAAGCAGGCTTATTTTAGAAAAACATGGAAAGACTTACATGAACTGATACAAAGTGAAATGAGCAGAACCAGGAGAACATTTTACATAGTAACTGCAACACTTTATAATGATCAACTGGGAATGACTTAGCTATTCTCAGCAACACAGTGATAAAAGAATTCCAAAGGACTCAAGATGAAAAATGCTATCCACCTCCAGAGAAAGAACTGATGGAATCTGGATACAGACTGAAACACACTGTTTTTCACTTTATTTTTTTTGTGGGGTTTTTTTTTTTGGTCTGTGTCTTCTTTCACAGTATGACTAATATGGAAATATATTTGGCATGATTGCACATGTATAACCTCTATCAAATTTCTTAATATGTCAGTAGGGAGGGGAAGGAGAGAATTTGGAACTCAAAATTTTTTAAAAGCATGTTAAAAATTATTTTTACATGTAATTAGGGAAAAAATAAAATATTTTAAAAAAATGTTCTGTTCTGCCCTTCGGCATTACAGGGCCTTGGGGCAGGCCGTGCTGGGCATGGACACAGAAAGGGCTGAGTCTTACTAGCAAGTCCTCAGTCTCAGCTTCCCCATCCAGAAAATGGGGGTAACAACAGCACTGGCCTTCCGGACGTTTTGTGAGAATAAAAGGACGCAGTATTTGCAAAGAGCTTTGCCAAATTTAAGGCACCAATCAAAGCTAGAAGGTATTACTTTGAGGGCAGCTCCATATCTCAACTTAGGTCTAGTAACACTAGAAATGCCCTGCCCCAACCTTCCCCCTCTACTAAGTGTAGCAGCACAAGCTGCCCAGATGCCTTGCCCCTGCCCCTGAAGCCCTTCCCCATCTCATTTTGCTCTGCCCTCCTCTGTTGGTCTCGTAAAGCCCTTCACCATGTGAAGGACTCCAACATCCCTTTTCTGGCCTTATTCTAGGTCACCCTTTTACCCCCCACCAGACCCCACAGAACACACTCAGCACTCATCCTTGTGCTGTGGTAGACTCTATCCCCTCCCCAATTTCACAGCTGCCTCTCAGAATTCCTGGCTTCCTGGACCCAACAGCTACTTCTCTTCGTTAGACCCATCCCCAAATCCCCCTTACCTAATCACTAGCCCTAAAATGGCCTTTATCTTTTCTGTACTTATTGAGTACACATTTATGCCCCCTAGAACAGAAGCTCCCTGAGGGGAGGTAAGAGTTTCCTCCCTATCTTTACATCCCCAGTGACTGGTACATAGTTGTTTTAAGAACAACTTGTGGACCCAATGATTTATTTCAGATTTTCCAAGGAAGCCTCCCCACTTATCCAACAGCCAAGTGATACCCCCCCTCCCCCGCCCCCAACTAAGACAGGTGGCAGAACCCAGAAGCACACAGGGGTGGTTCTACCTGAACCTTCTAAGGGCTGAGGAGTGGAGAAGAAAAGGGGGGCAGCAGAGGGCTGCTCCTTCCTCCTGCAACCTGGGCTCCCTGCGGGAGGAGTGAAAATTAAGTGTGAATTTCAATTACTAGTGAAAATGAGGTTTGAGTAAAGGTTATTATACAGGAGAAATCACTTTCAAGAACATAAGACACCAAAAAAGAGAGAGAGGCACCAATTAGCAGAAAACACCAGGGATGGACCCAAGAGGCTACGGCAGGATGACCATAGGGGCCGGGGTGATTGTAGGAGCTGGGGTGGTCACAGGAGCCAGGGTAGCTGTAGGGGCCAGCGTGGTCGTCATAGAGGCTGGGGTGGCTATAGGGGTCGGGGGGTGATTGTCATAGAGGCTGGGGTGGCTATAGGGGCCGGGGAGATTATAGGGGCTGGGGTGGTCACAGGAGCCGGGGTGATTGTGGGAGCTAGGGTAGTCATCACAGAGGCTGGGCCAGGGTGATTATAGGGTCCGGGATAGTTGTCATAGAGGCTGGGGTGGCTATAGGGGTCAGGATGATTATAGGGGCTGGGGTGGTCATCACAGAGCTTGGGGTGGCTATAGGGGTTGGCTTATTATTGGGGCTCAAGTGGTCACAGGAGCCAGGATGGCCACAGGGGCCGGGAGTGATTGTAGGGGCCAGTGTGTTACATATGGAATCACACCCTCCTCTCCTCTGACTCTGCCCCCACCCTAATGCAGGCCTTCCTCACCCCCACCTGGGGATCTGCCAGCCTCAAGTCTCCCCCCCACTCCAGTCCATCCTCCAGCCACTCCAGGGGTTTTCCAGGTCCAACCATGTCACCTTACCCTCCTCAATAGACTCCATGCTCCCTCCTCCAGGACCCAGAGCCCTTAATCAGCTGACCCCTCCCACCTTTCCTGGGTCCTCAGCCCTCTTCCTCTTCCATTCAGTGGCTCTGACTTCCTGGCTGTGCCATGAACAAGGCCTCCCTCCACAACTTGGGGGATCCTCTCTGGGACACTCTCCCTCCTCCCCTCTGCCTACTGACCTGCCTGGCTTCCTTTAAGTCCCAACTAGGAGACTGCCTTTTATGAGAAGACTCCCCAGTTAATTACTGCCTGTTTATTCATGACATGGCTTTGTAAACATGTCTACATGTGGTCTTCCCCATCAGATGGTAAGCTCTTTGAGGGCAGGGACTGTCTTTCAGATCTCCAGGGCTCTACAGAGCACTTGCACACAACAGGCACCAAAAATATTTACCAACTGGCTGAGTCAGGAAAACCCAGATTCAGATTTTGTCTCAGACATCTCCCATTTGGCCCAGACCAAGTCCATTCACTGCCTTGGGCACAGCCTCTTCACCAGGACTAGCTGACAAGAGCCTTCTCCCAGCCTCCTGTCTCTCCCCTGGCAGCGCCATCCTTCAAGGCAATGCCTGTGATAAAGCAACCTCCCTGAGGCATGGGTGTCATGAGGTCACTCTCTGGGATTCCTTATGCCAACAGAACAAAAGGGAAATGCATTAGGCTCAAGTTCAAGGCCCTGTAGCCCAGGGGGTCTTCACCTTTTTTGTATGCCCCGGCCCCCTCTGGTAGGCTGGTGAGGCCTGGGGCCCCTTCTCAGAATCCTGTTTTTAAATCATTGAAGGAAATGCTAGATTTCAATTCGAGGTTAGTGGAAATAAAGATCTAATTTGTTTTCCCAATGCAGTCCCCAGATCTCAGACTAAGAAGCAAGCCCTGCTCCGGCCCAGCCCCAGTACCCACCTCAGCCTTCCTGTCCTTACTGCCCAGCCTGGGCTGCCTCCTGGCCTCCCTTGCCTCCCTCTGGAACTCCTCTTCTGACATGTAACTGACCAAAGCAATTTCATCTCAGGAGCCCAAAGCAGTGGGACTCCCCCATAGGAGGGCCCTCTTTAGATGTCTGGTGCATGGACCAAAGCGCTTGGTGACAATCAGTTCCCTGGGGGGAGGGGGAGGGGCTCTTCCTGTGGTTTTGCTCTGTCCTGTGACAAAAAAGGGATGGCTGAGTTGTGCCACAGAGTGCTGGGCCTAGAGTCAGGAGGACCTCAGTTCAAATCGGACCTCTGACACTCACTAGCTGTGGACCCTGGGCAAGTCACTTTACCCTGTTTGCCTCAGTTTCCTCATCTCTAAAATGGACTGGAGAAGGAAATGGCAAATCACTCTAGTATCTTTGCTGAATGGGATCACAGAATCAGACACGACTGAAATGCCGTGCCAATGAGGGTCAGAGGATAGGCAGCTCTTCCTGACCTCTCTCTCCCCTCTCCCTGCAGCCCCAGCTGGGCCTCCGTACAGGAAGCTGCTTCCTCTAGGAGCCCCTCAGACACCAGCACAGACCCAGGGATGCTTTCAGGATGAGCATGCATTTTCCTGCTGGGTGGGGTCCCTCAAGCCGACCAGGGGTGTCAGGCTCCTAAGCCCTTCCTCCTGAGGCCCAGAGCCAGGACACTGCCAGCCTGACCTGTCTTTGGCCCACAGTTCAGCCCCAGCAGTGGCCTGGCAATGAGGAGCAGGGCAGATGGCTGGCTGGAGTCTCACACAGCTGGGGAGTTAGGGCATAAGACAGCTTGCTGCCGGGCTGGTGCCACCAAAGCGTGTCCTCAGGGAGATGTCAGGGGCGGAGGCAGCAGCCAGAAAATGGGGCCCTGTGGAAGGTTCACAATAGACAAGAGTCAGCTCATTCGCGTTCCATGAGCCAAAGGACCTATGGGCCCTCAGGTCAGGTCAACTCCCTTCAAGGAGAGAGTCTGAAGGGGCCTGGCCATCTTTTGGAAGCTTCAGTGATTCAATTCAACCCTAGTATTGACTATGAGCAGGGCAAGGAGGAAGGGGTGGAAGGCAGTGCAGGCTTCCTCAGGACAGACACTAGCTCACTAGCTGGGTCACCACACTGGCGGGTAGAGGTGTGCGAAGTCAGCACCTTGCCCAGCCTGAGGGACGCAGGGGGAGCACAGACCCTATTCTCCAGAGAGGCAGCCACCAGATAACGGGGACACAGGAGAAGACGGGATGGAAGGTGGCGGCCAAAGGTGACAAATTTCAGTGAAGAGACAGTGGTCACTTGGGGTGGCACAGAGGGGCTCAGAGCTGGGTCTCCAAGGCAGGGGTTTCAGAACGTACCCCAGGCCCGGAGGACAAGCAGGAGCAGAATCAGGCCTGACAAGGGCTCCTTGGCACAGTTGGACAAGGCCCCACTGAGCATCAGGAGCCCAGGGTGATCTCAGACAAGCCACTTCTCCCTCTAAGACCTGTCTAATTCTGACTAGAAGATTGCCCCATCCAATTCCCTCTTTTCACAATAGTTTCAACTCCTAACCCCGCCCCATCCCTTACAGCTCTGAATCCAAAAAGGCTAAAAGCGCAACAGGAAGTAAGGCTAGGGAGCAGAGCAACATCACAGAGAGGCTGGAATGCCAAGGTGACAGGCTTATCCTGGATTCTGTCAGCAATGGGGAGCCAGTAAGAATTACAGAGAAGCAGAGAGAGGGGCCAGATGAAAGGACACATGAAGAAGATAATTTAGGGATAGATGGGAGGACAGTTTAGAGACCGTTCTGGCATCTAGGCAAGATGCCACTTCCTGGGATGAAGTGTGTCTACCAATGAACTGTGCAACTCAGTCGACAGAGGACCCTCCAACGGGCTGCTGGAGGCTGGCCACGCTGATGAAGCTTTGCAAAAGGCGGGGACCCCAACATCCTCCTCCTGAACGACCAGAGACAGAGAACCAAGTCAGAGCTGGAAGGGACCCCAAGGTGCCAGGGTCCAGGTGCCTCACTATAGAGAAAGAACTTCAACTCTGGGCAAAAGACTGAGGGCATGTATGTTTTACAGGTCAACTCACACTCCCACAGCACTAGGCCCCTAATGATCTGGGAGGGGAATGGTAGAATAATTATTATCATCCCCATTTCACAAATGGGGAAACTGAGGCTCAGGGAGGAGACATGTCCCACCCACAGCCAGGGACAGAGCCAGGGGGCGTGGGAGTCCAAGGGATCAGGAGCAGCTGCCTAAGCCACTTCTGATGCCCACCATGGGGGCATCTGAGCAGAGCTTCAAGGCAGGAGGGCCCTCCCCGAATGAGGAGAGTCACTACAAGGCTCTCTTTACTCAGAAGAGGGTTGATATATGGCTGGCCTGGGAAGACCCCTTCCCAGCACTGGACAAGGGAATCCAGATCCTGACCTAGACACTAGACCCTGGACCAGTCCTTAGCCTCCCTGAGCCTCTGTTCCCTCCTCTACCTCCCAGGATGGCTGGGAGGCCTTCCCACAAACACTGGGCCTGCAGGGCCATCTTGGCCTTGGGGCCTCCTGAGACTCTCCCACCCAAAAGGCTGCAGTGGACAGCAGATGAGAGTCCAGGTGGGCAGAGGTCCTCCCCAGGAGGCCACTGGATTATTGGCTCCACTTCAGATGCGCAAAGTAAACAACCCCAGCAGCCCCTGGGGCTGCAGAACCCGTTTGGCAGCCTCCTCCGGCCAAGTTCTCTGGCCCCACCTCCCAAGGGCCCTGGGGCTGCTCCTGCCTCTCCCCCTACCCTGGGGCCCACAGGCCTACACTCCAGAGAGTTCTGTGTTTGCACAGTGAGGAGAGGAGGCCTTTCCCCAGACACACCTCAGACAACATCCGGGCCAGGAAAGGGGGTGGGAGTCTAAGGGGGCAGATGGCTGGGCCGGGGCCTAAGCAGTCTGGTGGCTTTCATCCTCCCCACAGCCCAGCAGGTGCCCAGGTGTGTCACAGATGGCCAGCTTGGTAAACATAGAGCACGCCATTACCTGACAATTTAAGACATTTGTATTTGGAGCTAAAGCTTGAGTACCACACTCACACCCTCCTCCCCCAAAACACCCAGCCAAGCCTCCCAGTCCCTGAGTGTCCACAAACAGACCACAGCTGTGCCAGCCCGAGAGGGGCAGCTCCCAAATGCCCATGTGCACTGAGACGCTTTTCTGCACATCTGGGCAAGGGCAGGCCTGCCAGAAAACAGGTCCCATGGGGCCAGGGACCCCACTGACCATGCATCACAATATAGGAAAACCTCCTAGAACAGGATGAGCCCAATATCTCCAGCTATCCAGAACACAGGCAAGAACAGAGCAGGCTGGGGGAAAAACCCAGCTATCCAGAACATGGGCAAGAACAGAGCAGGCTGGGGGAAAAACCCAGCTATCCAGAACACGGGCAAGAACAGAGCAGGCTGGGGGAAAAACCCAGCTATCCAGAACATGGGGAAGAACGAAGTAGGGAGGGGACTGTGACCACCTCCACTAAGGGGCCTGAGGCTCCTGCACTGGACCACCCATGGGCTCTCAGTTGAGAGACAATACTAACCAGCATGGCTGCGTGGCGAGCCAGCCAGGCACAGAGGAGAAACAGCCCACTAGCAAGGCCAGGGAGACTGCTGGAGGCAGGCACACTGACAGATGATAGGAAGCCAGAGAACAGAGAGATCTCCAAGCCTACCCCAGCACTCAGGCAGGTTCAGGAGAAGCAGCTTCTGTTCTGAGAACCCCCCTTGGAGAAAGACTCTGCCAGGCTGTGCCTGCTGGCATCCCAAGGCGGAGACCAGGGCACAAAGGCCCCAGGGCTGCAAGAGACATCTCCTGCTCATCCCCAGATTCAAAGTAAGAAGCCCCAGGAAGGGCTTCCTAAGAGTCAGACTTTAGCTCAACCCATGAAAAAGTTCCCTCCCGCTGAAAGCTGGACAGAGAATGAGTGGCCTCTGGAAGACGCTGTTGGCTCCAGGTCACAGCTGAGGGAGGGAAGACAGGTTCTTTGTGAGAACACATGGGATACCAGGGCCTCCCAGGTTAGCAGTCTGGAGCCATGCATGGCTTAAGCTGGGAGACCTCATAAAGTCCTGGCAGACCGCAATGCCAAGGGTCCTGATGATACCCCCAGTCACCCAGCTAAGAGAAAACATGACCTCCGTGCTTTCACTTACTCGGACAGCAAGGAGAGAAGGGCAGGATGGATCCACACTGATACTGGGCCCCAGGCTGCGCAGGGTACCCCCATGATCACCATGCCCCAGTATAGGGAGGAAGCTGTCTTGTAGACAGCACTCCCTGGGCCAGAGCTGTCACCACTCAGGCACAGAAAAAGGAAACTTAGCTGGGCAGTCAATAAACACCGATTAGGAGGGGCGGCTAGGTGGCACAGTGAATAGAGCATGGGACCTGGAGTCAGAAGGATCTCAGAGTTCAAATCCAGCCTCAGAAACCTGATCACACTTACTAGCCTGGTGACCTTGGGCAAGTCACTTAACCCCAATTGCCCTGACTTCTCTCCTCCAAAAAGAAAAAAAAAATAAACAGCAATTAGGGGCCTACTGTGTGCCAGACAGTGTGACAAGAAGTGGGGATACAAAGAAAGGCTAAGAGCGGGTTCGGCCCTCCAGGAGCTCCAGGGATCATTCATGGGGGAGAAAAGAGGCAAACAGGTACTGGAAAGGTGGAGGGAAGCTGAAAAAAGAGAGGGTCACCCTGCTGATGTCAAAGGGCCAAGGCTGGAAAGTCTCCAAACTCACAGCCACAATCACAGACCCTCAGAATGGGAATAGACCCAACAGGCCCTCTAGTCCAATTCCTCCATGTGGGGAAACTGAGGCCTGGAGAGTCTGGGGTCACCTGAGTCCACGGGAAAGCTGGGCAGGAAGGAAGCTGAAGGGCCCTCCCTCCATTACACCACCAGGCGCTTCCGTCCTTTCCTGCTCTGTGCTCTCAAAAGCCAGGAAGCCCACGCAGACACGAGATGAGTGGGGTGGCGTGGGGGAAGGAGGCAACCAGCCCAGCTCTCCAGAGACTGCAACAGAGTGGCTGAGGGGCTTTTCAAATGATTAATGCCACCGGCATCTGCTCTTCTGAGAGCGCTGTGGTCTTGCCTTGTTCTCTCGTGCCCAGGATGCCGAGCCACAGCCATGTCCGTGGATACCACGCGGTACTTCCTGGGTCAGCCGGGCACCGACGGCAGCCATCGCCAAAGTGCAGGGTGGGCTGGCACACTGGCAGAAAGACCCCCAACGATGACCATGGGCAGAGCTGCACTCCAGCTGAGGGAGAGAGCAGAGACTTACAGAGCATCAAGGACCTTCAGGGACAAACTGGCTTACAGATGCCAGGCTCCCTGGCACTTGGTGACATTGGGGAACAACCCCAGCTGGCAGTCTGGCCCAGACTCAAGTTCAGAAAGTCGGGTATGGCAGTGTTAGTTTACCTACAACACCTCTCTGGGCCTCAGTCTCTCCATCTGCAAAATGGGAAAGAGGGGAAGCGAGAGATCTGCAGCTGCCAGACGTTTCCTTATCATCACTAGGCTAAGGACTCCCAGCCGAGTCTCTCCTTTAACCTTCAATCCTTCATCACCAAATGTCCCAGACAAAAGTTATGACTCATTCCCTCCCCTGCTCCCACAAATCCACCTCTCTTCCCAACTTTCCTCTTTCTGCCAAAGAAGCCAGTCCTTCCAGGCTCTGCGGACACCAGCCTCAGCTCCTCCCTCCACATCACCATATCCGGTCAGTCAATGCACCTCCACCATGTCACCCATACAATCCCCCTTCTCTGCAATGAGCCAGCCCTCATCTATAAAAGATGGCTCCATGTGAAAACTAGGAGGGGCAGGGGCACCCCATGGTGTCCAAGTACCCGCTGCACAGGAGGCCAAGTGTCTGCCCAAGGAGAGCACCTACTTAAGCTGGGGCAGACTGCTGTCTCCCTTGGAGGCTCACCTCATCCCACCGTCCCTCAGGACACAACAGCCCCACTGGAGAGCTGGACACTTCACCATGTGTTAGCAACGGTCTGCCTGCTCCTGGAGCTCAGCAATGGCGACCATGAAGGGGCCTCCAGCTCCCTCTGGGCACTGGGCAGGGAAGATCCAGAAGCTTCCTGGACACAGAGCCAAGGGCAGAAAGCTTGCAACTGAGAGAGGCTTGGGAGTGAGACCAGGCAGGAGGCAGGGAGGAACCTGACCAAGTACACACCAGGCTCGTGAAGGCTCCTGGGCAGGGGCTGGCCCTAGGAATCCACCAGCACTCTGTCTCAAGAAAAGAGGCAGAAGGGCTGAACCCCAGGAGATACCCCCAAGTGCTTCCTTCTCCTGCCTGAGGGGTTGGGGGGTACAGCACAGGTATGATCAGCTAGGAGCCAAGGCTCAATTCAATTTGACAAAAACCTACCAAGCATTCCCTGGAGCCAGAACACAGAGATAAGGGGCCTGCTCTTCAGGGGCTTATGCTCTGCTGGAGAGAAAGGGCAGGCAGACATAGTGTGCCCACACCTGAAGGGAGACAGTGTGCCCACACCTGGAGGGAGACAGTGTGCCCATACCTGGAGGGGGAAATCATGCCCACACCTGGAGGGGGACAGTGTGCCCACATCTGGAGGGACAGTGAGGCCACACCTGGAGGGAGACAGTGTGCCCACACCTGGAGGGGGAAATCATGCCCACACCTGGAGGGGGACAGTGAGCCCACACTTGGAGGGACACCGTGCCCACACCTGGATGGACAGCAAGCCCACACCTGGAGTAACAGCGAGCCCACACCTGGAGGGGGAAAACATGCCCACACTTGAAGGGGGACAGCGTGCCCACACCTGACGGGGAACAGCGTGCCCACATCTGGAGGGACAGTGAGCCCATACCTGGAGGGACAGTGAGCCTACGCCTGGAGGGTGACAGCGTGTCCACACCTGGAGGGGCAGGGAGCCCACACCTGGCAAGAAAGCGTGCCCACACCTGGAGGAGCTCAGGAGGCCTAGGGAGGAGGCTGCTAGGAGAGGACATAGCAAGGACAAGGGGGCCAGGGGAAGCCCAGTCTGGCTGATGCACACAACAAGGAGAGGAGGGTGAAGGGGAGGTGATAAGGGCACAAAATGAGGGCGGTTGGCATGGCGGACAATAGGAGAAGGAAGGCACATGCCTGGCCCCTGTCACTTCCCAGCGGGGTCCCCTGGGCCTCTGCAGCCACAGGGGGCAGCCTGGCTGAACTCCTGGGGAGGGCGTGGGGCTCAGTCTAGTAGTGCTGGTGCCCACGACCACCTTCCAGCTCACATAGGCAGTTGTTCCAATGTTCTACATCCCACTCAGAATCCTCGATGCCCCCAGAGCTGCTAAAAGACCAGGGGAGGCAGGGGCTGGATTCACACCCAGCCCCCAAAGATCTCGGCTCCAAGGGCCCAGGGACACACATGCCCTGGGAGAGGGGAGCCCACCATCCCTGTCCTGGGAGCTGCCTCTGCTGTGGCCTTCCTGTGGGGTCTGTCCTGGAGCAAGCCCCTCCTCCCACCAGCAGCCAGACTCAGGATGAATGGGAAGCCTGTGAACAGCTTGGCCCTTCTCCTGAGGAGGAGGGGAGTGCCAGCATTATTCTAAGTAACATAAAGTACAGAGCGTGGCGGCCCATCCCCACATTCTCCCAACCACAGAGTCCTGGCCAGACCATCTCTGCCCCTCCCCCAGCTGGGGGCAGAGCACAGACGGCCCAGATGGACCACGGGAGGAGGTAGCCCAGACCTGTAGTCAGGCAACATCTGAGCTCCCGGCTCCCAGCTTCAGTCTCTAAAGCATCGCAGCTTGCCAGGGCCACTCAGCACACTTAGGCCTGGAGAAGTTGGGCAGGCCTGCTAGGACCCCAGAGCACCTGTGCAGCCTGGGAGAGGGGGCCCATCCAGGCCCCACATCACCTCTGCAGCCTGGGAAGGGGGGGCCCATCCAGGCCCCATACCACCTCTGCAGCCCAGGGGAGGGGGGGCACAGCCCATCCAAGCCCCACATCACCTCTGCAACCTGGAAGAGGACATACTGGGACATTTAATATGTGAGGGACTCTACTCATCATCAGCACCAGAGGGCCCAAAGAGAGCTCCAATGCCCAACTGCGGGGCGAGGGGGGGGGGGGGGAGACCCCAACACAAATCCTACCGGGGCAGTCCCTATGTTCCAGCCTAACAGCTTTGATGCATGGCCCAAGAACAGACTTTCCGTACATGGAGGTAAGTTCCAACATTGAGCTCCCCAGACAGCGTGAAACACAGCCTGAACCAGGGGTGCTAGCAGGAGCCCTGGGCATTGGATGCCCACTGAAGTCTGCAGATGGCAGGTGGCACTGGTAACAAAAGCTGAGATGGCGCCTGAAGGTTTGTGAAGCCATTACTAGTCATCTCCTTTGAGAAAAGCAGCAGGGCCCCAAAGAACAAAGGGTGGAGCTCCTGGGGGGTGGGGGGTTGTTACCTGGACTGGGGCAGCAAGTCCTGGGCCAGAACGTCTACATAATGTTAATGACAACTTTTAAAACTGAAAGTGCTGAACTAAGCCTAGGCACCCTGAGAAGGAAAAGGTCAACCTTGTCTTCAAGAGACTGCACTCTGGGCCTCTAGGAACATCAAGGGAGCTGGCCATCCTGGGGCAGCACTGGCCAGATGGGAGCCACCGAGGGCTCTGTTATCAGGCTAATCAGAGCAAAGGAAGTGGGCCCTGCACCCCGTGGCGAGCCAGGAGGGGCAAGTGTTTAATGGCTGGAGCCTGAGGCCCTGGAGGGGAAGTGGACACTACCCCCACAGGGCCTCACGCTCTGCCATGCAGTTCTCAGTAAGAGCCCAGAAGGCACAGGGCCAAGCCCAAGAGACAAACCAGGGGGCCGATCATCCCCAGTCATAGCTGAGGAAACTGAGGCTCAAGAGAGGGCAGGGTCTCAGCCAGAGAGGCTGTGATGTGGCTGGTCCTGGAACTCAGTCCTGCTAACTGCTCAGTCAGTCGATAAACAGTTACTTAAGGGCCTACTATGTGCCAGGCACTAGGCTACGCATTGAGATACAAAGACAGAGGAAGTCCGGACCCTCAGGGAGCCATGCTCTGCGTTGGGGGGGGGGGGGGGCCCCGGCCCAAAAAAAACACAACGCAGGCAAGCCGCGGACCACAGACGAAAAACCCAGAGCGACGAGAGGAGGGGACGGGGACGGAGGTGAGCGGCGAGGAGGG
>NW_027187400.1:42234098-42251874 GCF_028583685.1 Petaurus breviceps papuanus
GGGGGGGGCTTTAGCTGGGATTGGGGGGGTTAAAGATGAGGAGGGAGAGGACTGCAGGCCCGGAGGAAATGCGCAGGGGCTGGGGGGGGAGGGGGTTGGGCAGGGATGTTAAAAGGCCTTGAAGGCCACGCAGCACTGGGGAGTCACTGGAGCTCACTGAGGAGGGGCTGACATGGTCAGACCTGTACTTTGGTGACTGAATGGAGCCGGCACACCCCGCCCCCCGCCCTGCATCTACTGCAGAGATCCAGGGTGGAGGGGATGACAGCCTGCATCAGGCTGGGGGCCAGATCGCTGGAGAGACAGGGTATCGGCTGGCCTTGGCACCATATGGGATATGGGAGGTGAGAAAGAGTGAGGAGTCCAGAAGTGGCCCCTGGATCCGGGAAGCCTGAGGGTCTGGGAGGAGGGGAAGGAGGAGAGAGTTCAGGGGGAGGATCATGACATCTGATGTCTACTGGACACCTGGCTCAAGGTGGCCCAAAAGCAATTGGAGATGCCAGGCTGGAGGTGAACAGGGAGGTCCCAGGTCTGACAGGGCCTCTAAGGCCAGGAGGCCAACTTCGCCACCTTATGGAGGAGGAAATAGGGCCAGCCAAAGACCCCCCGGGTCCCAAGTGGCAGAGCCTGGATCTGAGCCCAGGGCCCAGAGCTCTGCCAGGCTCTGTGGCCAGGATGCTGTACAGCCAGACTGTGAAGATGGCAGTGAGGACAATCACAACAAGTCTCAAGGGTCAAATGAGAAGGAAACACTTTCCAAAATGTTAAAAAAATCAAAACCAAAATGTCAGCTCCTAGACCTTGGCTGAGACCCACTGGCTCACTGGCTCACAGCAGAGAAGTCATACGGCCTTGGAAGTGCCCAATCAGGCAAAGGGGACGTCACTATCAAAAGGCACTTACAGCTTCTCACGCTCATTGTAAATGCTAGTCCTGCCATCAAGCCCTGCCCTGGCGCCCAGGATGCCAGCTGGATGCTAGTACCCCAAAGGACCAAGTGCCTGCCCTGCCCCCCAAGGTCATCATCTAAGGTCCCACACGAAGGAGCCAGAGCCCCCACACACAATCACCCAGCAAGTCCTTAAAGATGCTAAACTAGGCAAAAAAGTGTTGGCACCATGGCAGTCCCCCCCAATCTCCCTGCACCCCCCCTATAGCCTTCTCCCCTCTTCCTGCTGAGCTCTAAGCCTGGCCATGTATTGATGCAGCCCCCTGCCTGCTCGCTCTGACCCCAGGCCCTTCTGTCTTTCCTCCCTGTTGCTCCTCCAGGTCCCAAGCAAAGAAAAAGGAGAAAGATAGTGACCTTGCCCCCTGCCGTGCTTAGGAACCAGATGCCAAGACAGAGTGGCAGGCATGTGGCTGCCCGAGCACTGGGCAGTCCAGAACTCGGTCCCTGGACAACTTCCAGAATATATCTTCCAAGAACACTCAATAGTAACTAACAGCGCCAGAATGTCTTCTCTCCTGCTCCAATGTGAGGATCAGCATGTGTAACAGTCAGAATTCCAGTGCTTACAAACAAAGCCAATGCAACCAAGATTAGAAGGGAAGCAGAAAGCTGAGAAACAATTTTTACAGCCAGTGTCTCATTTAATAAGGGCCTCATTTCCAAAACAGATAGAAAACTGAGTCAAATTTGTAAAAATACAAGTCATTCCCTAATTGATAAATGGTTGAAGGAGATGAACAAGCAGTTTTCAGAGAAAGAAATTAAAGCTATCTATAATCATATGAAAAACTGCTCTAAATCATTGTTGATTAGAAAATAAAGCAAATTAAAATAATTCATCACACCTATTAGATTGACTAACATGACAGAAAAAGAAAATGATAAATGTTGGAGAAGATGTGGGAAAACTGGAACTCTAATGCATTGTTGGTGGAGTTGTGAACTGATCCAACCATTCTGGAGAGCAATTTGGAACTATGCCAAAGGGTTATAAAAATGTCTATACCCTTTGACCCAGCAATAACATTTCTGGGTCTGTATCCCAACTAGATCATAAGAAAAGGGGAAAGGACCCACGTGGTCAAAAATATTTCTAGCAGCTCTTTTTGTGGCGGCCAAGAACTGGAAGTTGAAGGGATGCCCATTAACTGGGGCCATGGATGTATTGGAATACTATTGTTTTAAAAACAACGATGAGCAGGCAGACTTGGAAAGTCCTATATGAACTGATTCTGAGCGAAGTGAGCACAGCCACATTGTACAAGGGCCAACTCTAGTAGACTTAGCTCTTCTCAGCGATGCAAAGATCTAAGACAATTCCAAAAGACTCATGATGGAAAATGCCATCCACATCCAGAGAAAGAACTCTGGCGTCTGAATGCAGAGTGGAGCTGACGAGTGGCTCTTTTTTTGTTTTGTTTTTTCTTTCTTGTCATTTTTCTCTTTTGTACTGATTCTTCTTTCACAACATGACTAATGTGGACATATATTTAATATGATCGTATGTGTAGAGCCTACATCAGACTGCTTGCTGTCTTGGGGAGGGCAGGAAGGGGGCAATTCAGAACTCAAAAGCTTATAAAAGTGAATGTTGAAAACTATCTCTACAGGTAATTGGAAAAAATAAAATCTTACGGGGGGGGGGGGAGGAAGAATTCCAGTGCTTAATTACCCTCTGGCCTCTGTGTCCCTAAGAGAGTGTCTCTCCCTACATGATCAAAGTGGGGGTAGCAATCAGTGAGTCAACTCACAAGCACGGATTAGTCACTCACTTTGTGCCCAGCGGTGGCACAGTGGATAGAGCTGGGACTGGAATCAGGAAAACCTGAGTTCAAATCCAGCCTCACACACTTCCCAGCTGTGTGACCCTGGGTTAAGTCACTTCACCCTGTTTGCCTCAGTGTCCTCACCTGGACAAGCTGGAGAAGGAAATGACAAAAAACCCTCCAGTGCCTCTGCCAAGAAAAGCCCAAATGGGGTCACAAAGAGTGAGACATGACTCAAAAACAACAACAAATGATTGTGCCAACCCCATGCCAAGGGGCTGGCGATACCAAGAAAGGCAAATGTGGCCAGGTGGCAGCTCCAGGGTCCCCTGTCAACGTCTCCCCTCTGAGCAAGGGAACACCACCTGCCACCAAGAAAGGAAGCTTAGTGATCCCAGACAGTGAGCAGGGGCTCTGTCAGGTGCCAGGTGCCAGCCCTCAGCTCGGCCTGGTCAGTCATCAGCTTGAAGGAGCTGCCCAAGCCCTGAGTGTCTGTTTGGTCCCCTACAGAAGGAAGAGAAGGGAAATACATTTCCAAGAATGCTCCCCTGACCTGTGGTCCGGACACTGGCCCTCTCTCAGGGCAGGGCCCTCCTGCCTCTGAAGACTGATCACAGGAAGGGGGCAGCCTGGCACTCCCACCTTTCCCAACCAATCAGAGGGGAGATAAGACAAGAGAAGACAGATGTGTCTCCTCTGACTTTGCGACACCCTGGTGCGAGTCCTCACTGCCTCACTGCCTGGACTGCCAATAACCCGGTGGGGAGGTCAGCCTGCCTCAAGTCTCTTCCCACTCCAATCCAGGGTTCAGACGCCAAAGGGATGGTCCTAAAGCACAGGTACGATGACGTCACTCCCCTACTCCCTCTAGCCTCCAGGAGCAAACACAAAGCCGTCTGCTTGGCATTCAAAGGCCTTCACAGCCTGGCCCCCTCTCACCTTTCCAGTTTTCTTATACCTTCCATTCTCCACTCCATATACAAAACACACTCCGCTCCTCTGTCTCCCACCTCGTGTTTCCCCGGGCTATGGCCCATGCCCCCATGCCGGGTGTGCTCTCCCTTGTCACATCCACCTCCTGACTTCCCCAGCTTCCTTCAGGCCCCAGATGAGAGCCCCTTCCCAGTCCAGTGCCTTCCCTTGTTCTTCTAACTTATCCTGGAGGCAGGTGCCTCCCCCATTAGACTGGGAGCTCCCTGAGAGCAGGCGCTGCCTTTTGCCTCTTTCTATGCCTAGGACTTAGTACAAGGTCTGACACAAGTAGGTGCTTAGTAGGTGTTTACACTTTGGAGAAAAAAGCCTCCAGGGCCTAATCAGTGAAGGTTGCCTGGCAGACCAAGGTCCACAGCACCCGCAGTCCTCTGGGGTGGGTGGATGGGGCACCCGTGATAAACGTCCCCTCCCCAAAGGCAGCTTCCCTGCCAGCTTCCCAGCAAACTCTACTCCTGATTCTGCCCTCTGGGTCCACACTGGTGGAGGTCAGTCACTCTGCCCTCTGGAGCCACACAGAGATGCCACCAAAAATGAAGACTTGCTCGGCAGAAAGAGCTCAACCAGGCTGCAGACCTGGGCCCAGGGGCCACACTCCATTTTGATTTACCTCCCTCCCAACCCCCCATTTATCACTAACCTAAAACCAGTCAAACAGTTTTATAGGAAAGTATCTCTAATCATGTCGACCTATGTCTCAGCACAGGAACAACAGCAGGGCCTAGCTCAGCACCCCAGCTGGCTCAGGGGCCCACTCCATACCTTCTCCAATCAGCAAAGCTCTACATTCCTAAACCTGCCAAGGGAGCTGAGAAGAGTTTTCAGGGCTCCGGGCTCTCCCTGGGCAAGAGGGCACCAGATGCCATGGGCAGGGCCAGGACAGTCTATCAACAATCTCAAGGATTCTCTTCCTGGTTACCCAGGCTGACAGGGCCGCCCCACCCCCCAGCCCTGGCACACCTGGCTACGTCAAGGTCATAGGGCACCTGCTGGGGAGGGGCTGGTGGACAATGGATAACAAAATGCCTCTGGATCCACAATGGGAATTCACCCAAGACTCCCAGGAGTCAGCAAGAGGGCAGAACAACTTTGGTTTTCAGAAGGGCACATGCAGACTGGGCACAAGGGCCCTGGGTCAGTCCCTTTACCTCTGTGGGCTTCGGAAGGGAGCTTTGCATAGGGCAGAAGACAAAGCCCTTGGCATCCAATGACAAAAGAAATACACCAAGCTGCAGCAGAGGGGCTCGGCCCTCCCAATCCAAACCACCAGGTCTCCTCAGGTAGAAACCTCAAGCCAGTGTCAGAGGCTTTAAGAAACATTCTGCTTCGGCTGAAATAGGAAAAAGCTGATTTTTACAAGTGGCCAGACCTACTCCAGAATCAGGATGTCTGTTGGAGGTCAGCCTAGTGCAGTGGGATCCACAGGCCCAGGACTGGGTGTTCATAAGCTGGGCCTGGAGTGGCATCCCCTGCCCCTTCCCCACCCCTGCCTAAAATGAGGGGATTAGCTCAGATGACCCCAAAGGGTCTTTGCCAGGCTGACAGACCTGAATCTGAATGTGTGCCAAAGCTCCTTCCCTTATGCCCTCAGGGCGGCTGTCCTCTGGCACAGGAACTTGCAGTTTGGGAGCCCCCAGAGCCAAGGGAAACTGCCCTGGGGCTAATTCACTGTAACTGGCTCACAGGTAAAAGGGGAAGGAAAAAAACCAAACAATACATGCATTTGAAGGGTCTCCTGGATAACCGGTTAGGGTTTCTTTAATGGAGGGAAATGTAGTGGCCCGAGCACCATCACTAGGACCCTTGACTGAGCCTAGTGGCAGACTGGGAGGGCAGTCAAAGGTCCCCCCAGGGCGAAGGTGAAGGGAGGGATCAACCCCTGCACTCCCATCCCCACCTGCTGGGTGGAAGGAGGAAGGAGCAGCACCAGAAGCCAACAAGCCCCACCCAAGGGCCCCTTCTCTAGCTGCCAGCCAGGACCACTCAGCTCCTGGCACCTTCTGAAAAGAACCTGTTCTGATGTTTCAGAGCAGGGAATGAAGCTGTTTTCCAACTCTCGACAGCACAACAGTAGCCTGCGAATGGTTCTCCCAGGCTGGGTCCCTGCTCCAGCTCCCAGGGCCAGAGCTGGCAAGGACACCCAAAGGCCTCCTAGCCCAGCCTGGGAGGGCCCCACAAGACTGGCCACAAACCACCAACTGCTAAATAAAAATCCAAGAACTCAACACACTGGCTGACTTTTTCCTCTTCTTTTTTTCTTGGCTTTAAAAAATACTATTTGTTCTATGAAAAGAGGATGCCTATTAGGGAAATCATGATGACATTTTTAAAAAGATGACACCAATAAAAACATTTTTTAAACAAATAACTAAAGGTACCAGGGGTGGGCAGAGATCCAGGCCTCCAGGGAGATGCCTTGAAATGAAAGTGCCAGGATGCAACCCCCAGGCCCTCTGCCTCCAGGGGGCTCAGGCCGAGGGCAGAGCTGGCAGTGCCCCCCCAGGCCCTCTGCCTGGAGGGGGAGACTCAGAGTGAGAAGGACAGAGCTGGCAGCAGCCCCCAGGTCCCAGAGGCACCTCTCTGGGCAGTGGTCTGCCTGAGACACATGCACCCATTTCTAAAATGGCATTTCTGAAAGGACACTCCCCACCACCACCACCACCTAAACAAATCCCCCTCCTGGCAGTTTAATTAGTAACAGTTAAGTCTAAGTAATCCCTAAGACCAAGCAGCTAGGAATCCATTAATTTTCTCCTAATTAAAAATGACAGAAGACAGATGGCCCAATACTCCAGCTACAGGCTCGGCAAGGCCCAGCAAGAACTGTGCACAACACACGGATGATCCAGCTGTCCCCTGGCCCGGGCAGCCACCCCCGGTGCCCAGGCTGCCATTGCCCACCAGGCCTCAGATGGCTGGGAGGGGGCCTGGGCATTGTACTGCTTGTTCAGGCCTGTGGGTATGCCTCCTCAAACACCTGACCCCGTCCAGCCAGTGTTCTTCAAACAGCAGCTCCAGGTCCCTGATAAGGTCAAGTAAAAGCAACTGTTTTACTTGAAATCAGAGAGAGCCAGAGCGACCTCACCTTGTCTGGGCTCTCCGTGGTCCTGGAGGCGGGAGGAAGCAGAGGCTCTGCCCTGGGCCGGCCTGCTGGCAGGCAGGCCATCTAGATCACTGTTCACAGCCACAGCCAGAACTACTGCCGGTGAATCCGCTGAACGAGAAGCTCGGGCTTCGGAGTCATTCTGAGTGTGCTGGGGGCCCTACCGCTGGCGGGAAGGGCCTGTCATGGAAGGGAGCACACAGCGGGCTCCTCCCTCACAGCTACACCTACAACGGGTGGCCGGTGCCCCAGGACCCGCAGGGACAGCCGGGTGCTCTCTCCCTCCACTAACAGGAAATCCGGCAGACAGACTCCCGGGGTCGCCAGGCTGCTGACCGGGGCCCACGCTGCCGTGGCCGCCTCCAGCACAAAGCTCAGAGCTTTGCTCCGCCCAGACAGGAGTGAGAAGGCAGGTTTCAGGTGCCCTGGCATCCGGGCTGCAGCCCCACCCATCCCTCCCTGCTCTAGCGAGGCCCCTGTGCCAGCAGCCTGGCAGCACTGTCTGCGGGGGCCCTCCCCGTCTGACACAGGGAGAAACAAAGGCACAGAAAGTTCTGGTGGCTCTGCTGGGGCTGGAGCCTGAGTCTGCTGGCACCAGAGCCAGGGCTCCCCTGGGATGGCAGCCTGCATGGCCTTGCCCTCTCTGGCTTCATCCCAGGATCTCACTGTTTCTGGGGGACCTTCCTGGAGCCTGTCCCATTCCCCACCAGACAGGGAGCTCTTTCAGGGCAGGGCCCTCCTTTTCTACCTGGCACGGGACCCTGTCCTGGTAGGTGCTCAGGGTGCCCTTGGATCCCTGGGGTGGGCACTGCCAGGTTCAGTAAAGACCAAAATGACTCACTCACCCCCAGGGTCAGGTCAGGCATCTCTGGACCAGGGCTCAAAGCCTGTCTCATGCCCTTCTCCCATAGCAGCACAATCAGTCCAAGAAAAATGAGACGATTGTCCCAGGCATCTGAAGGAGCCTCAGAGATCACACCATCAAGTCTGACCCAGGCCTCCCCTGAACGCCCTCTATAGCACCCCCACAAGTGGCCCTCCAGTATTGGCTTGAATATATCCATCCACAGGGAGATCACCTCCTCCTCCCAAACTGGAACCTCGAGGCTGACATCCCTTCTGAGTGCCAGACCTTCAATAGGGAGGGCCCACTTGCCTTTCTCTTCCATTCTGAGTCCTAGGCCCACTCCTGCTTGTGAGACTCCCAGATTCTGGTGCCCAATGCTCCATGAAGGACCAACATCAGTGAGAACAAAGGCCCAAGATGCCACAATGGAAGCAAGGGTCTTTCTACCAAGTCTAAAGGAAAACTGCTGCAATGTGTGACCTACCATGTTCCCCAAGGAACACAGAGTCTGGAGCTGGAAGGCTGGGCCTCAGAGGCCAGCCAGATAGAGAAGTCGAGGCCCAGACAGGAGATATCTGTGTGTACCCGGTCACTGGACTCAGCTGAGGGCATACTGGGGGGAGGCTCCAACGGGCACTGGCACCAGGTGCCAAGGGCCCATGACTGACAAACAAAGGGGACCCTGTCTGCTTAACGGAGGTCTCCAAAAGCTGCGATGGGGGTGTCTTTGGGGGCTGCCATGACACCTTGACCATGGAGGTGGGAAGCGTAATGGCCAACAGGGCAAGGCCCTGACCCAAGGCCAGTCAGCCACATGGGGTCTGTGTGACCTGAGAAACAGCTGCTCATTGCACAAAAGCACATCTTAAAGTGAACAAGACTGGAACAGAGGTGACCAGGGAAGGGGGGGTGGCCTTCATATGCTTGTGGCCCTGGTCCATGTGACCATGTGGGGCCCTGCTCCTTGGCCCACATGTGGCAGGGGCCCCCTTCTCGCCCTGCTCCCCTCTATCTCAGGCCAGGAGCTCAAACCCAACTCAGGGGTCACTGCCCAAGAAGGTGGGGGACAGAAATCATGTCCGTCCTCCCCCCCATCTCACTCACACACACACACACACACACACACACACACACACACACACACACACACATACACACACACACAGACTCACGTGCTATGTTAACATCCACACTGTCCTGGGCAATTTAAATTCCATCACCCAAAAGGAGAAGGGCTCCCCACCTTTCACTGACCAGACCTGCTCCCTAGCAGAGGCCAAACACTCTCCCTGGCTGACCGTTTCCTTGTTCTGTGAGACTGGCCTGGGTCACACAGCCTAGAAAGCCTTCCCTGCTTCCCTCTGCCAGACTTCTGGAGCCAGGCCAAAGTCCTTGCAATCTCCAAAGCCTTCCCATGCTGGCAGGGCCCCTTTTTTGCCCATGCCCCATGCCCAGCGTGATTCCACTCCAGAGTCAGGAGGGACCTGGAGAGGGCTGGGCCAGCCTATTCAGGAAGCAGGAATCTCCTTTTTTGGTGGGCAATTCCAGGCAGGGGAGAGCCAGGCCTGTGAGTTCAGATGCAGCCTCAGGCAATTCCTAGCCTTCTGGTCCTGGGTAAGTCACTTAGCTGCTTCTGCCTCAGTTACCTCAACTGTAAAATGGGATGAATAGAAGCACCTACCCCCCCCCCCAGTTAATGTGAGGATGAAATGAGGCAATGTTTGTAAACTGCTCCGCTAGCCTGCCCAAGGTCCCACAGGGAGTGAGGATGTAAGGGCTGAGGCTCCCAGCCTGCAGCCCACACCCTGCATTCTGAAGAAGGGGCAGGACAAGAGGGAAAGATGGGAAACAGTGCTGTCTGGCTAGAGAGCATGTGGGGGAGATGTCTGGTTGGACAAAGCCAGACGGCCTCCCCACTGGGGGTGCTGGTGGCTGCCCCCCAGCAGAGACTCAGGCCATCAAGAAGCCTGCTCTGACTCAGGGTTTCTCTAGCGACTTCTCTTAGAATGAAGGGGGCCCCAGAGTACCCCGAGAACCAAGTGGCCCAGAGGGCAGGGGAGCCATCAGCAGGGCCCAGGGCTTCACTGGGCCACGCATTCATGGTCTTGTGGCAAGAAGAAGGGCCCCCAAGTCCTCATCCTGAG
This sequence comes from Petaurus breviceps papuanus, assembly GCF_028583685.1. NCBI lineage: Eukaryota > Metazoa > Chordata > Mammalia > Diprotodontia > Petauridae > Petaurus > Petaurus breviceps. Next base: position 42,243,898 of record NW_027187400.1, read on the forward strand.
GCCCAGAGAGGGGACTCACCAAGGTGGTGGAGTGGGGCCCGAAGCCAAGAATCTGGAATCCTGCTCTGACATTTTTCTGTGATTACACTAGAAACAAAGAAGCTCAGGGCTGGGGGAGAGGACATCAGGCATCTCCCTCAGCCCTCAGCACCGGTCCTGGCCTGTGCACATGGAGCCCTCTCCTGAGGGAAGAACCCCTGCCTTTTTGGGGGGCTCTAAGGGTCAGGCAGTCTCTCCTTCCAGGAAGCTGGGGGGGGCCTTCCTGTGACCCCCAACTCTGGACTCCCACGTTTCTGCTCTTTACACCCCAGTGCTGGCACATTGCCTGTAGAGAAAAGACAGAGAGGGCTCACCCAAGGTGGGCCCTGAGCTCCGCTTGGCATCCTGAGGCAAGTCCCTCAAGGACTGGGCCCCCAGTGGCCCAGGGAAAAGCATGGGGCAGAAGCACCTGATTAACACACATTTTCCACATGCCGGTTCTCTCCCTGGACAGCTGCAGCACCAGTGCACCAAGTTTCCCAGGAATTGGATCCGGCGGCTGCTGGTGGTCTGTCCATGCAGAGGCTTACCCCAGGTCAGCTGTGCTCAGGACTTGGGAAGGAAGGGTCCTGATAGGCTGCTAGGCAAACACATGAGCATTCAAAGAAACTGAGCTCTGAGCCAAACAGCCCAGTGGTCAGACTCCCCAAGCCCTGAGCAGCTCTGGACACCTCTGAAAGGCCAGCAGCAACAAGTGGGAATCACACAAGAATCGCCCCAGAAGCCAGACCCAAGCCCCTCTATTCCCAGATCCTCACTGGAGCAGGGCAGGAGTTGGGCTGCCTGGTGCCTGGGTCATGGTGGCAGAGAAGCTCCTGACTTTATGGTGTTCACGTCCAGCCTGGTACCAGAGGCCTGGCCAGGAAGGGCAGCTTGTCCTTCTCAGCCTGCAGTCCCTCCGCTCATACCACCCTCCTCCATCTGTTAGTAAGTCAAACACTTAGCTACAAGTCTATCTGCTGTCCCAACACCCAGAGAAAACCTGCTTCTCTGTCCCCGGAGCCAGTAGACAAGCAGGTGATTCTGGCATCCGGCTGGCAGAGACCAGGATGGGCACCAGAGAGTCCACGGCAGGAAGGGAGATACACTGGAGAGAAGAGAAGGACACTTGTCTGGAGGGACCATGCAGAGCAGCGGGCCACAGGGTCCGAGAAGAGGGGACTGCCAGTGGTGCCAGAGCAGTTCCTCCCCATGGCATGTACCAGAACCTCGCACACTGGGTAAGGGGCGAGCCCACCACTCGGCTGGACAGTGTCCGGACTCGCAGCTGGAAGGGTAATCTTATGCCAAAAGTTCACTACAAAAATGAGTGTGCCTGTGTGTGTGACTGTGAGTGTGCCTGTGAGGGTGCCTGTGCCTGTGTGTGCGCCTGTGAGTGTGCCTGTGTGTGAGTGTGCGCCTGTGAGTGTCCCTGTGTGCACCTGTGAGTGTGCCTGTGTGTGCGCCTGTGAGGGTGGGCATGCACACTTTGGTTCCCAAGAGCCTGGTTCAAGTCTTGGATCTAACCATTTCATAACCCACAGAACCTTGGCCTAGACCTCAGGCTCCAAGACCTCTAGACTAAGACCCTCATTTTACTGATGAGGAAACTGAGGCCCAGGGAGGTAAGGGGTAAGGGCCCAGGCCCAAGCTGACAAAGATTAAGCAAGACGCTTGGACTCCAGCATTCTATCCACCACATCACAAATTAAAGAGAAAATGTTCTGAATCTCTTCTCACCAAGTCTTACTTCCTTAAGTTGCAATGAGCCATGTTCTACCTACCTGACCAGGCTGCTGCAGAGGTCCCTGCCCTTGCAGAGAAGCCCCAGGGAAACAAGCAGCTGAGAAAGGAAACTTTCAGTGAAAGGGGAAGGGAGGCCAGCGCTGAGGCTGCTGGGCTGCTGAGGGGCTCCCAGCATGGCCCCCAGCACATCCCTATCCACCGTCTTCACACCTAAAGTGTTCTTTTCAGACTTTCTCCCTGAGGAGAGGCCAAGCTCTCTGCAAATCCTGCAGAGCTCTTTCCGGGCCTCAGTTTCCGCATCTGTAAAACAAGGCAGCTTGGACAGAATACCAGCTCTGCCCTTGTAGTGTTCCCAGAATGAACCGGAGCAGGCCTCAGCCCCCACATGGGAAGCTGCTCCAGCAGGCCTGCTTCAAGAACCAAATGGTGACAGGCAATCAGGCCCTTCAGGGCATGTCTCCCACCCCCTAACTCTTACCCCTCCTTGGCTGCTGACAGGTAGAGTGGCTCTCTAGGATGCAGCCCCTGCCAGACCTCTCTGGCTCCAAGACATGGACCTCCAGCTTCAGTCACCAGCGCCTCCAATACCCCCAGTACCTGATGCCTCCTACACACAGGCACACACACAGGCACACATGCCATCTGCCTCAATCAGCACTGAACAGATGATCCACTCTGCTACCTCTCTGACAAGCAGTCCCCCAGCAGGGGGGAAGCCTCCATCCACCTCTCTGCCCTGCCCCAGACAGAACAAGGCTAATCCCTCTCCCACAGGACAGTTCTTCAGAGACCTGGACAACAGGCATCACAGCCTTCCTAAGGTCTCTTCTACACTTAAACACTCCCATTTCCTTTCATGGTCTTCAGGACAGCGTTCAGACCTTTCCTCATCCTGGCTGCCCTCCTCAGGACGGGCCAGTGTCCTCTAACTCAGGGCACCCACCTCCTCCAGACGCGGCCTCCTTTTTCTCCCAGAGCCTCACGAGACACACATGAGCTTGTCTGGCATACAGCATGCCCCACCGCTGATGCACCAGAGGCATCCAAGCCACCCAAAAGCCCACTGAGGCTTCATCTCACACCATTCAGCCTCCCCTCTAGCCTGCCAAGATCTCTGGGGAGCCTGGCATAAGCCAGCCTGGACAGCATTGGGCCACATCCCCACCTTTCAGCATACTGCAGTCCGTGCCTGACAAAAATGCTAACCAGCCCAGGGTCAGGGACGGTGCCTTTGGCCACTCTATGAGAAGCCAACACCAATCCATCAGCCAATCCCTGCCTCTGAGGGCCCAGTCAGTCACACAGCCAGGCTCAGCTCCAGAGGAATAGCAAGCATGGGAAGGTGCCCACCCAGAACCTCTCCCCCACCCCCACAATGCGCAGTCTGCCCTGTGGCCACACTGCCTGCCCAGGCAGACAAGCCAGGGATACCCCGGCTCCAGGCCACCATGCTTTTTTCTCCTTCTCTTTTCTTCTTCACTGAATTTGGTGACTCTATTGCTAGTACGACATAGGACTCTATGCTTCTCCCATCACTACAGATGTACCCAAGGGGCAAGGACCAGGAAGGGGACATGAGATCTCCAGAAAAGGGAAACTAGTAAGGGAGGCAGGCTCCGCACCACGGGCAGAGTTCCTCTCGTGGCTGGGGGGGGGGGGGCAGCCCTGGGAGGCTGCAGAGCACAGGGCCAGGTCCAGCCCAATCCACTGACTCCAAGCTTCACCCCCTTGTTGACATCCGCCACCTACGCTTCACTTTACATTCTGTACAACAGACACACTGCACAGCCCTTGTTAACCTTCCCTCCACCCAGCAAGGCACAGCCCATCTCACCACCATTCAATGCTTCCTGGAAAACCTGCGTTTAAGGAAACCATGGAGTTCTACAGAAACCCATCATGAATGAGTGATGAGCATTAACTCAGGCTTGGGCTCTTGGGTCATCCCAAAATCTGTGGAAGGGACCCCTGCCCTCCTCCCCTCCAGCTCCCTCCAAGGCTCGGCTGGAAGTGCCAAATCCCTCAAGAGGGCGACACTCTGCCCGTCCCAAGACAGACCCAAGGCTGACCAAGGGCAGGAACCGGCTTCACTTTTGTCTCTGCACCCAGGGTCTGACACACAGCAGCTTCTTAACAAATGCTGCCCAGCTGTTTGTTTGTGGAAGCATCAGAACCAGGCTCTGACCCCAGGTTTCTGCCACCTGCCACCCTTGTGTCCTGCTCATGCCTGTGCTGGGTACTCTGGATCTGAGAGTCAGGCACCGTGTGTTTCTGGAGAAGCTGCCCACATGGGTAGATGGGCAATTGTGTTCTTTTAATTTCTGTCTGTGCTGAGGACGCCGTGGTTGCGGCAGAAAGGAAGAAGTCAGCAGGAATTTCCCACCGTGGGCTGGGGCCTTAGCTGTGTACAAGTAAAATGCTAAGCTGTCCGTGGATGGCCAAATACAGGTTCAGCCTCAGAAAAGACAATTTCCTCCCTCTGAACACAGTCTTACAGACAAGCAAAGGTATGTGGCATGTCCTAAGCAGACCTGACTGCCAGTGTCTGCCATTACCCTCACTACAGCCACTCCAGAAAAGAACCGAACAGGATGCCAAGACTCCCCTCTGGGCACTGGGAGACTGCAGCCGCTCCAGAAAAGAACCGAACAGGATGCCAGGACTCCCGGACTCCCCTCTGGGCACCAGGAGACTGCAGCCGCTCCAGAAAAGAACCAAACAGGATGCCAGGACTCCCCTCTGGGCACCGGGAGACTGCAGCCGCTCCAGAAAAGAACTGAACAGGATGCCAGGACTCCCCTCTGGGCACCGGGAGACTGCAGTCACTGACATTCCAGGGGGGGAAGGAGGAAGTTTAGTTGTGTAGTGACAGGTCCCTGGCCTATGAACCTGCTGTTCCGTGTCTCACTGGTTCCAACTGACCCAGCTGATTCAGATTTTAGAATACTGCCTGTGCCTCCTGGACCCCTTGGACTGGCAGGCTGGTGAAGGCCAGGGACCCCACCTCAGAATCCAGGTCTGATCTAAAACCAAAATCCATAGGGGCACAATGATGCTGTGTGCACACACACACACATGCACGCGTACACATGCTCACACACACATACACACTCACACGCAGACACACACTCTTGCACACTCACACACATACATACTCACACACTTACATACACACTCGCACATGCTCACAAAGCCTAGTGAATGACTCCCAATCTAGCCCAGCCCTCCCATTCTTCCTCTGGGGACAATGAGATGAAGTGTCTTGCCCAAGGTCTCCCGGGACTTTGAGCTTTGGCACATTCCTTCCACTGGCTGCCCAGGACGGTACTCAGTGGCCTCAAGAACCTGGCAGCATGCCTTGGAGAGTGGCATCAGTCACGCCGCTGACACCCTGGTAAATCCCCAACCTGCTGGGACTTCTTCACTCCCTCCTGTTAATTCACTTCCATGGGCAGCTGCTGTTTTTCCCAGTAGAACATAATGTGAGCTCTTCAAGGGCACAGACCTGTGCCACACTCTGTCCTCGAATCATCAGTGCCTGACTCGGTGCTGGGCACAGAGCAGGAGCTTCATAAGTGCTTGCTGGCTTGAATCAGCAGCCTCTCCCAACTTCAGTACACAGAGGTAGATTGTGAAGGCCGTCCCTGGGTCTGGGCTCTGCCACTGGTCCCCTCCAGGACCGGGAAGGCAAGGCGGATGGAGGTCATTCACACATCAGTCAGGCTCAGTCAGGAGACTAACTAAGAGGGGCAGCACCATTACAGATTTCAAAGTTGTGCAGCCAACCTGGGGAAACTCACTGCCACCATAATGTTGGAGAGTAGGTGGAGCCCACACCTTCCACAAAGACCACAAGTCCAGGAGACACCAACTGCTGCCCTGAGTCAGCAGCCAAGGCCCCTGCTCCCCAGAAGCTCTGGGTCAAGGGGCCAAAGGGGGCCAGCGGCACAACAGTCAACTGCTCCAAAGCCACATCCAAAACCCCATTTCTGATCTGCCACCTGACAACAGGAAGAATCCAGAGACATTCAGGAAGCCTGGGCCCAGGCCAATAGCCAAGCCATGGGACCCCCATCCTGGCCAAGAGGAGTTGGGGGGGGGGAAGTTCTGGAGATGAGAGCACCCCAGCAACCCAAGCCCCAGACAGCCTCCTAGCTGAAGAGAGGCTTAAGTAAGCACCCCCAAGCTCAGGGTCCTATGAGGAGGGACACCAGCACGGGCCCTACCCTCAAGGAAATGACAGCTCAGTGGAGACCATGAGTATGACTGAAGGTAGAGAGAATGGGCCAGGGGACAGCGTGAATTGTAGGAGGGCCCATCTCATCCTTTCTGAAAAAGGTCACACTTCGACATTGGCTGAATATTCTGGCCCGGCTGGCCTGGCCTGACCCGGCCTGGCCAGGTCACTCAGGAGCAAGGCCAACTCCTTTCCAAAATCACAAACAATGGCAAGCAGGCTTCCTGGACAAAAGCCCTTGCGGTCCAGCTTACAGACCCTGCCGACTGCCCAGCTGTGGCCCTTTCCGGCCTCCTGATGCCATGATGGCCTGGATCCACTCAGCTCTGGGGCTAGAACAGCAACGGAGACAAATGACACCTTTGCACAGTCCTCAACAACAACACCAAGTCCACAACCTTGGCACCAGCCACAGCCCACCTTTGGGCAACACCTCCTACAAGCCTGCACTGTGCTGAGATAAGAAGGAAGGAGAGTGCGCACCAGTATACCCTACCCTCGAAGCCTGAAAGGCCAGATGGGTGTGACAGTGGGCACTGTGAGGAAGAGAAGGACTATAAAGGGCTGGAGAAGGGCATGGTGCCAGGGAGAATGCCTCTAGCGGGGACCACGAGAGCCCCACAGCAAACATGGAAGCATCTCCCCTAGTAGAATGTCAGCTCCTTCATGGCTCCCCAGGAGAATGAGGCTGCACTGGCTTGGTGCAGCGCCCATCGGTGCCCCCTAAGTCTGAGCAGGGGGCCCAGGTGGGCCCAGGAAGAAATGGGGCACATCCATGCTCCCAGCTGGAGTCAGAGATGGGCACAGGCCTGTGCCCACCCCAGCACCACCAGCCTGGGTGAAACAGGGAGGCCCAGGCCCAGAAAGCAAGGGATGCCTTATCTCACCTGGATCCCCAGGGATCTCCAGCCCTTGGCGCCTGCATGCCAAAGGCAACCAATGAATATTAGCTGCCTGACCGACCACAAAGAGACAGGCTGGCTTCATCTAGAACGGGTCTTTCCAGACTCACTAAACTGGTCAGTTGGGGGGATGCTGAGGCTCTAGGTGACCCAGATTTTAGCAAAGCATCTGCTAATGTGTCCCACATAATCCTGCGAAGGGGGAAGGGAGATGGGGCATCAGTGATGACATCAGGTAACAGAGACCTGGCGGGATGGGCAGAAGCCAAGAAGCTGTGAAGCCGGGTCGGTCCTGACATTCAGAGAGGTCTGCAGCGCAGGGCCCCAGGTCTGTGCTAGGCCCCGGGCCGACCAACACTGGCATGGGTGACTTGGCTGAAGGTGCAGATGGCACGCTTTTCCAGATGACAGATGTCACAAAACTCAGATGGGACATGGGAATCGAGGCAAAGATTGCGTGACAAGCTAGAGCTGGGGCTGAATCTAGTAAGTCAAAAAGGCATCAAGGGAACATCTTACCCTTGGGTTCAAAAAAATTAGGTTGGAGGTGGGGGCGCAGTTAAGCAACAGCTGTCTGAAAAGGGGGTGGGGGAGGTGTTATCAGGCTGCCAGCTCCACAGGCTTCAGAGCTGCTGGACAGAGGCCCGCATCAAGCAGGAAAGAGTGCCTGCTGTATGCCGGGCACTCCGCTAAGGGCTTTTTCTGCCCCAGTCACACCCGGCTAGAGCTTTCAGCTGAGGGACAATCACAGGCTGCACAGGATCCAGAGAAGAGTGTGAAGGAAGGGCCACATCATGCCTGAGTGGGGCTTGGGGGAACTGGGGAGGGGTGGAGGGGATCAGGATGGGGCCTAACCTCCACCCTGAGCAAAGGACAGACCATTGCTCTCTGGCCACAGGGCAGGCCCTGGGGGTCCTCTGGACTACTGCCTGGCTCTTGGGCCTCTTGGGCCATCTGGGGAAGCCTGAGGACCCCTTCTTGGATAAATGTCTTTAAATGCATAAAATAAAGAGAAGCCAATTCTCTTCTCTAGTTCTCAAATATTTCTTTTAAAAACCCAGTTCATAGACCCCC
>NW_027187400.1:42251884-42263566 GCF_028583685.1 Petaurus breviceps papuanus
GGGGGGGGGATGGTAGCCTTGGGTGACAAAATTAAAAAAAACAACAACTAAAAATGTTAAAGAAAGTAGATTTCCAGGAGGGCACTGAGTAATTTTATTTGAAAGGGGGTGGTAGGCCAAATAAGTTTGAGGACCTCTGCTTAGATTATCTCTTAAACAATTAGAGACTGGCTGAATAAATTACGACTTTAAAATGCAATGGAATATTCTTATAAGAAATTATAAAAGAGATGATATCAGAGAATTTTAAATCATGTGAACTGAAGTAAAGTGAATCAAATGAGAACACCATTTTATACAAGGTTAGAAGATAAAAATTAATATTACTTAGAGTTTCTACTATATTGATTTCTACAATGTAATTGACTTTATGCTGTATTGATTTTTATCATTGAGAATGTCTGCCTAAAGCCACCTTTCTATGTCCTTGAGTTGAGCTCAGGAATTCAGATTTCCTTCTGAGTAAAAGTTATAAATAAAAGAAAAAATATTATTTCTCATACCAGTAGCCCATGGGATACTCCCATCTTCAAGCCCCACAAGTTAACTTGGTACCATCCCTAAAAGAATATGTCTTCTGTCCTTGCCCATCCTTATGAAATTTGGGGAGATTTTATCTTCTCCAAGGAGAGAGCAAGTCTGGTAGTTTTGATCCCCTAGCAAGAATTACAAGATTGAAATGGGTCCCATAAAAAATATTCTTTAGTTGTCAGAAAAGGGCATGATTAGCCTCACCTAAATGCCAGCCCTCCTTTCTTAGCATAGACAATCATAATGTTCCCTGCCTTTCTAAGACCCCTTCTTTGTGGTATGTCAATAAAGAGGGTCCTTTCCTTCTCATTGGGGTTCCTGGTTTTATTGAGGCTGCCAGTCTGACCCACTTTGTTAACAGTTATACACATCACTGTTAATAAACTAATTTTGCTTGGAGTCCTATGTCTCAGTTTAACTTTATTGATTTTATTTGCCACAAAGGCAAAAACATTGTAAAGACAAACAACTTTGGAATATTTAGGAATGCTGCTACAATGACCAGCTATGGCTGTAAGGGGCCATAATGGAGCATGTTTCCCATCTCCTGGGGAGACATGGAGGACTCCTGGTGAAGGAAAAAACATACATTTTTGGACATGACCAATGTGGGAATTTATTTTGCTTGTTTATGTTTATTTCTTATAAGGGTTTGTTTCTTCGCTGCTTTTAATTGGCTACAGGTAAGGTAGAAACAGTGATGCAAGAAAAAAAGAAGGTTGAGAGTTTTTGTTTTGTTTTTGCTTTTTGGAGGGCAATTGGGGTTAAGTGACTTGCCTAAGGTCACACGGCTAGTTTTTGTGTTAAGTGTCTGAGGTCAGATTTGAACTCAGGTCCTCCTGACTCCAGGGCCAGTGCTCTCTTCACTGTGCCACCTAGCCACCCAAGAGTTTTTTTTTAATGCACAGAAAAGAACTGAAGAAAATTCAAAAGGTATCTCAGACATAATTTGTGGAATGTGTTATATACTCTTTTTTTTAAAAAGTGAGTGATATGAAATGGAGATTCTTAGTTTTGCATACAATCCTCTTTGTGTTTTGTGCTGGTGGAAATGTTATTTTTTGGTGTTTAAGTTTAGAATAAAAATGAAATAAAAAAATTTAAATACAAGATAATATCCAGGGATGGGATGTGGGTAGAAGGGGAGAGGAGGCACAAGCAGTTGGAGATTCAGAAAAGGCCCCATGAGGAAGATGAAGAACCTAGTACTTAAGCTAAATCTGGAAGGAAATTATATCTTTTAAGAGAGAGCAGTAAGAAGGGGTGAAAGATCATGCCTATGCAAAGACCCAGAGATGGGAGATTTAAGGAGGGATGTTTGTCTGGACTACAGAGCACATTAAGGGAAATCTTGTATAATAAGGCTGGAGAGGGAGGGTGGGGCCAGGTTGTAAGTAAAGGGCCCAACAGGAGTTGGTCTTTGATCCTAGAGATAATAGGAAATCACTGTAGTTTACTGAACAGGAGTGGAAGGTGAGTGGCCCAACGTGCCCACTCTCACAGAGTAGAAAACTGAGTTTCAGAGAGAGGGGATGCACATAGAGGGATGTCTGCTTCCTCCACTCTGACACTTGGTCTTCATTGTGCCCAGGAAGGCTGGATTAGGAGTGAGAGGACCTTGGTTCAAATCCCGTCTCTGACAATCATTTGCTTGTGTGATGTCAGACAATCTCACCACCAGCGTGGTACAGAACTCAGGCTCATGTTTCATTATACCCCATCCCTCCAATTTTGCGTGTGTGTGGGAGCACGTGTGCGCAAGCTCGTGTGCCATGACTGGGCTTCCCTTCCATTTGGAGACATCAGGGCTGGTTTGAAAATGAATCCTGGCTCTATCCCTTACTACCTGTGACCCCGGGCTAGGTGCTTTACTTTTGAGGCCTCCGTTTCCTTCTTTGTAAAGTAAGAGGGTTGGTTAGATGACTTTCAAGGTCTCTTCCAGATCTAAACTATGATCTGTATTGAGTCAAATTAATTAGCATTTATTTAAGCACTTTTGGTGTGAAAAAATAAATGGCCCCTACCTGCAAGGAATAGGGGCATGGTAGAGAAAGCCTCCAGAATCAGAAGTGCAGCCTGAAGAAGAATGAAGTTGTGGCTGGCCTGGGCATCCTCCTTAAAAGTAAGGTTTTGGGAGGAGCCAGCCAATCACAGAAAGAAGCCACAAGGGCAGAAGTGAATTCTAGTGTGAGAAGTCATTCAAGGGAAAGATGTCTAGGTGCCATATTGACATGTGGTTGGGATGGGGAATGGGAATCATGTTGGTCCAGGTTCTCATCTCTTTCTCTCCTCCCCCAGGCCTCCTCTGAGAAAAATGAAAACATTTTGGACCCCAATATTATCTTAAATGACTCTCCCCAAGTGGTATATCAGGAGAGCCGCTATCCCCAAAACATGCCGATAATCTGCCATTATTCTTTGGAAGCCTACTACTTTGCCTCCCTCTCCTGGGTTCGGGGAAGCAAGAAGGATGTACAGGTAAGGCTGCCTGCTAGAGTAATCCTGAGTAAGGGTGGGACAATGGAGCTTTTCTCCAGGGTGGAAAATTTAGAGGATGTTGATAGCATTATTCCCTGGTTGAGGGCTTCCGCCTCTGCTTGCCCTAAGCCAAGGTGGCCTCATTCTGAGAGTCCTTCTTCCCTTCAGCTGCTTAGAAACCTTACATCTCATGGCATACTGCATCCCCCACTGGGGTCACACCCAAGAGGAACCTACAACCCCCCCCCAAACACACATATACACACACATACACACACCCTAACCATTGCTACTTGCACCAGGCACCACCATTTCTAGTTACAGACCTACTGTGTGCTTCTTAGTCCATTCCTTTGAACCATTTCTGTACCCTCCCCACCAGACTGTCTCTAGGCACCCTCTCTGTTCCTCCTCCCCAGGACCATATTGTATAGCATCCTGCCCCTGCCCATTAGGCTGTCTCGGACACAATCCAAGCTGAGCCTCGGAAGATTAGTCTAGCAGCCTATGAGAGGTGAATCAAAAAGGAGGAGGTGAGGGGTGGGGGAACAATCAGCAGACTGATTGACGGAGGACTTGGGGAGGGTGGGGAGGAGGTCATAGAGAGACCACTGGTCTAGGACAGGGAATGCCTGGTTTCAATGACTTACCATAACCTGGTTGTGACCTTATACAAGTCACTTCACAGATGGAGGGTTCAGAGGGACTGGGTTCAAATCCTGTCTTTGACAGTGAGATCAAAAGTTAGACAGGACTTGAGAGGTCCTCATTTCACAGAGAGGAAAACTTAGGCCCAGAGATGTCACATGACATCCTGCCTCTGGAACCCTCTCCAGACTCATTCCCACCTCCTGGCTTCCCTGGCTTTCTTCAGTCCCACTGCCCACAGGAAGCCCTCCCAACCCCTCTTCATTTCAGCACCTTCCCCGTGTTAATTACGTCCAATTCATCCAGTCTGTCGCTTGTTTGTCCGGAGTTGTTTGCACATTGTCTCCCCATTAGACTGTAAGCTCCTTGAGGGCAGGGACTGTCATTTGTCTTTCTTTGTGTCCCCAGCGCTGTGCCTGGTACACAGCAGGCGCTTAATAAATGCTTATTGACTGACTGGTTCCATTTATGACCATGAGGAAGTCACTTAACCTCCAGGGGCTCCAGTTTCCTCATTTGTAAAATAAGGAAGCTGGACGGCAGAGTTCCTGAGGTCCTCTTTGGCCTTATGATCCTAGGGCCTGATGGCCTCCGAGGCAGGATTTGAACCTAGATCTTTCTGGCTCCCAAGTCCAGCATCCTATCTACCACTTCCCCTCTTGGTGCTTCACTTCCCTCTTCTCTACCTGTAGGAATCGGGCCAGACAAATCACTTAACCTTAGTTTGCCTCAGTTTCCTCATCTGTAAAAGTAGGGTGGTAGTAGCAGCATCCACCTCCCAAACTTGTCAGGCAGAACCAACTATTCAGGGCACACAGTAGATGCTTAATAAATGCCTATTCCCTTCCTTTTTTCTCATTCTTCTGTCCCCTCCTAGTCAGTGGTCTGGGTGTATCAAAAAGAAGGCCACCAGCCGGTGGAGAAACGAGAGGTGTTCAAGCTAGATCGTCTGCCACCCGTCCAGGCCCTGGTCCACACTGGCACCCACCGCGTGCTGGTCGCTTACTGTGGAGACTTGCTTCTGCGGGTCTTCGGGGACCACAGCCTCGGCTTCAAGATGCGCTGCATGGTCCCCTGCCGCTTCTCCATCAGCTGCCTGGCCTTCGATCCCAAGGCCGACGTGCTGCTGTCCGGCATCACCGCAGCAGTGGTCACCTGGATGATCGAGCCGGGAGGAAAGGGCCTGCACATCCTGCAGATCGTCAGCATGTCCGGTAGCGAGCTGGTGCAGGGGATCAGCCTGGACGGGCCAGGGAATTCCCTCCTGGCCCTGTGCGAGAGCTTCCTGCGCGTGCTGCTGTGGCGCGGCCAGGCACAGCTGGAGGAGGTGCAAGCCTTCTCGTCCCCCAACAGCGGCCACTCCCTGACCTGCTGCTGCACCTGCTTTGCCGAGTACTATCTCTTCGGGGGCAATCAGGCTGGCCAGATCCTCATCTGGAGCCTGCAGCAGAAGCTCAACCGGCAGTCCTTCGTCAGCTTCCAGGCGCACTCGGGGCCGGTGGTGCTGGTGCACAGCCGCTCCGAGATCCACACGCTGCTGACTGCAGGGAGCGACCGCCTGCTGAAGGAGTGGCACCTGACGTCGGGCAGGCTGCTGCGCCGTCTGAGCCTGTGCGAGGACGATCTGCTACACCTGCAGTTTATAGACAACAGCACCTTCTTCTGCCACACCCAGCACGCCTTCCTCTTGTACCACATGTCTTGTTTCTACGAGCTCTTTAACAACTGCGGGGCGGCCCCCCGGCACCTGCGACGCATCAGGTGCGGGGAGAACAGCACCCTTATCTTCTGCGACACCGAGGACGGCCTCTTCCGCTTTCTGTGCCCCATTACCGGCGACCTCCTATTCCTCACCTGGCCCTTCGCAGCCCTGGACAACGCTGTTGCCTCGGCCTATGACATCGAACACCAGGAGCTGTTTGTGGCCATGGGGAATGCCAATGTGATAATTTTCGATACCACCAAGTGCCCGTCTATACCCAAATACATCCTGCAGGCCTGCACCAATCCCGAAGATCAAATCCAGTGTATGGCCTACGGGCAGCCTCACCTGGGCTGCGGTATAGATGGGCTGATATACTGCGGTCACAAGAGCGGCATCGTGAGCGTGCTGTCCCAGCACACCTGTGCCCGCACTGAGAAATACATGCATACTGGACCGGTCCTGATCATCTCCACCCTGACTGGCTCACCCACCAGCTCCAGGGAGAACACTTTGATATGTTCTTACGGCATGGACCACTATGTACACCTGTCAGAGGTCATCCTTGAGGACTTCAAGGTGAGTCTGTCCGCCTTCACCACCATCCTGAGCAGCTGCCACCTCCACCACCTGATGCTGATGCCCAAGTCTGTGGGCGCTATCACCGAAGATAGTCGCCTTCGGCTTTGGAAGTATTGCGACTTCCTACTGTCCCCTGAAATGAGCCAAGACTCATCTTACCGAGAGACTCCGCCCCTCCATAAATGCTCCATCGTCTCCTTTGATGTCTGCCTGACCCTGAGGATCTTCCTCACGGGGGCCAGAGATGGCACCGTGGGCCTCTGGGACATGCGGGGCAATCCCGTCGCTATAATCAACTCTAGCATGCAGTTCGGCCCCGTTTGCTTCGCCAACGAACGAGGTGATCTGCTCCTCACTTTCAACAACTGTATCTACCTGGTATCCTGCATGAATCTGTTCTCTCTTTCCCGGCTCAGCTATTTGGCTAGTCTGAACCTTGAAGATGAAGTGAAACAAGTGGCCAAGCCATTCTTGCCCAGCTTCTTCTTGTCCTTTGTGACCGTGTTCCTGCCGCGCTACATCTACCTGGGCGAAGGGGTACAGAAACTCCAGGGGCTCGATGCCCTGCCCAACTTTCGGACCATCGCCTTTGACCACACGGTCCCCCACGTGGTGGAAGAGATAGAGGGCCAAATAGCCCTGAAGGGCAAGTCTCAGAAGGAGAAACGAAAGATTGTTTTCACATTGGACAAAACCCCGGAGGAACAGAAGGTTCCCCTGTCCATCTTCACCCAAGAAGAGTTAGCACTCTGGGATGGACTACGCCCTAGGCGGTTGCTGCAGCGTTTCTTTGGCGTGGGGCGGAAGTGGCTCATCGCCCCGGATGGCTATATCCCTAACTCAGTGGTGAGGGCCCTCCTCTGGCCCGAGGGAACCCCTATCTTCCTTCAATGCAGGCTACAGGACGCCCGGCGAGACCTCAGGTGCGATGGCTCCAAGTTTAGATTCTTTGCTAGGGAAGGCATAAATGAAGATGACGAACTGAACTTAGAGGTCACTGAGGAGCTGGCCCGCCAGGCCATGTCCTCGAGCACTCAGGACATCCTCCTGAACCTCAAGGAACGAAATCGAAATCGGAAGATGAGCGACATGTCTGTCAACAACACCATTACGACCCTGCTTAGCTTAATGAGTGGCGGGCTCCCTGAGAAATACAAGCAGTGCGTCAATGCCCTGGCGCAGATTTTTGCCAGCTATAACGTCTCGCCAGCGCTGCGCTCAGAAACAGCTCGGCAGCTGCTGGACGACACATCCCACGCCAAGCCTGAAATCCGGAAGGACGCCTGGGAGGGCCTGGAGCGACTCGGGCTCATCAGCCACCTCTTTGCTATTCCCCTGGTCCGCGGGCTGCTGGACGGGGATGAGAAGGTGCGGGAGAAGGCCTGGGAGCTCATAGGGAGACTCACGGGCATCCGTGACAAGGCTTCCTTACTGGAGCTGCTTCGGAACCGGGAGACCTTCCGGGGGTTGCAGTAAGTGACGGAGAGTTCAGTGGCTTGGCTCCCTCTGATTTCCACTTTTCCTCCTCCTGGGGGCTTTGTTTACCTCTGCCCAGAGAATGATAGTCCCAGAACTGGCCGGGACTTGATAACTTAAGGCCATCCCATGAGGGAGCCAGAGGGGTAGGGGAGAAAGAAGTCCAAGAACCTGGCTTCCAGTCTCACCTTTGACACTACCTATTAGACCTTGAGCAAATTACTTCACTTCAATATCTATTAATTTCTTTAAAATGGGGTTGGAATAGTAAATTCTCTGAGGCCCCTTCTGATTGCTGATGAATGATCCTAGGAACGCCCTCAATAACATCCCCAATAAGGGAGTGTCCAGCCTCTCCCTGAGTGGCCTGTCCCTCCTTCTGTCCTCTGCCCCTGCCTCTTTCCTTCCCCTCCCCATCTGCCCCTTGCCCTTTTCACCTTCTCTGCTCTTCCTGAGGCCCTCCCGGTCCCCTCTCCTTCCTGGTCGCTTTTCCTCATCCCCTGGGGCTCACCCCAGGCCCAGAACACCCTCCCTTAGCCCTGGGCATCACCTCCTCCACCTTGTTCTCCCCAGGCAGGAGAAAATCGGGGATGAGTCCTTGGACCAGCTGCTGGGGATTCGGCTCCATGACCTTCACAACCTAACAGAAATGGTGGAACACCAGCTCAACGACGACCTGACCCCTGCCAACATTAAAATGAAAGTGTCCTTATCCTCAGATCTGTTGCTGCTCCCTCAGCACCCAGCCTTCAGGAGGGACCAGACCACTTCTGAGACCGATATTCGAAGAAGCCAAAAGAAACCGAAGGACCTCCGCCGGAGGCCAGGTATGGGGCTTGTACAGAGCATCCCTGCAGGGATGTTGGGAGAGGGAGCTGAAGAGGGGAAAGCCATCAGGGAAGGGCCCATGGGAACAGAGAGAAAGGGGTGAAATTTCCTAAGGAAAAGGGAGGACTCAAAGTAGTGAGTCAAAGTGTGAGTCAAAGACTCAAAGTGTGAGGTCATCCCACAACAAAAGCTTCTGTCTCTGCTGATCACCCCCTCCTCCTGTGAACCCAGTTTCTTCATTTGTAAAATGGGCACCTACCTTACAAGGCTGTTGTGAAGGTCAAATGAGAACACACGCCATACAAATGCTTCTCATTATTGTTATTAACAAATAATCTATGAATGGTTGTGTCCCTCAGCCCCCAAGGGCCCCACACTCTCATGCCCCCGCACCCCGCCTCTCACAGCTCCTTCTCTGGCTCCCTCCCTTGTCCTCCCTCTTCTCAGCATAGCCTATGGCTGCTATTTCCCCCTCTGTAGAGTGGCACTTTCATTGTGTCCTGCTTCCATCAAATAGGAGATGACTCCCAAGTCTCCATCTCTAGGCCTGAACTCTCCCCAGGGTTCCAGCCTGGAGGATGCCATGGCCCCTCAAATGCAGAATTCCAGAGAACCAGAGGACACAGGCTCAAAGCTCTCTCTGCCACTTACTCTTCTGATTTCAGACAGATTTGTTTTGCTCAGATTCCTCGTCTGTAGAACGAGTAGGAGAGGTTGTCATACACTTGACCACAGTAAAGACAGAAGGGACCTGGGGGGTCCTTGGGCACTCTTCCAGCCCATCCTCCCACCCATTCCACCTGTCAGAAAATCGGTCAACAATTTGCCTAGCAAACTTGTAGGAGAGCAAGCAGAAAGAGGAAGCTTCACAGTTAAGATTCCGAATGAGTAGAGAGAAGGAAAGGGATCCACAGTAGCTATTGCTGCAAGGAACATCACATCTCATTGTTACCAGTTCTTGGTGCATTTCCACCCAACAGATCTGACACCTGGTGTGACCATTTGCCCAGGGTCACATAGACAACTGGAGTCTTCTAACTCCCAGAATAGCTTGCTCTGGGCAAAAGAAATCTGCCCACACTAAGGAGTGGAACTTCATCTATTAAGCTCTTACAATATGCCAAGAACTATGCTAAATTCTGGGAACAGCAGAAAGAAAGCTCCTGTCCTCGAGGAGCTTCCATTCTAATAGAGAAAGCAGAAAAGAGAAGTGGGGGAGGGGTCTGGAGGGATGCCTGGAGAGAAACTGAGGAGGAGATCTGTACATCTGGGGAAAACTGGGGTGGCTAGGTGGTGCAGTGAATAGAGCACCGGCCCTGGAGTCAGGAGGACCTGAGTTCAAATTTGGCCTCAGACACTTAACACTTACTAGCTGTGTGACCTTGGGCAAGTCACTTAACCCCAATTGCCCTGCCCTTCCCCCCTCCAAAAAAAAAACATCTGGGGAAAACCACTATTTGTCAACTACATATTCATTGGACTCACAGCACATTATTGTGGAAACAAGAAATACCACATGGATTCCCATTCTAACCAATGACTTCAGGGTCCAGCCCAATGACACTGCTCAGGATGTAAAAAAGAATTATAAACTCTGGGATATTCCAGGTCAATCTGCCATCCAGCCACCTCACTGAAGAATGTGGTGTCTGATTCGAGAGTTATCCCCTAGCACACAAGTCTGAATAGGATAATTTTAATCGCAAGTCCCAACAGAGGAGAGAGAACCTGCTGGAACAGAAAGTTGTTGTTCATTCGTCCAGTCATGTCTGACTCTTTGTGACCCCATGAACCACAGCACACCAGGCTCTTCTATCTTCCACTGTCTCCCAAAGTCTGGGAAGAGGATGTAATGGAAGACATTTTTTCCATGTAGTAATGGAAATTCAGTTACCTGACAACCTCATCCATCTGGAATATAACCAAGAACCACGGAGTAATTTTTTAAAGCCTGAACAAACAAGATAAATATAACCAAAATTCTTAAAACAGAATCACTTAGCACTTGAAATCTCCATCTATGGGACTTTATAGCTGCAACACCCCCTGGAAAGTCAACTGCCTGGTGAGAAGGGACACCATCAACCCAAAAGAGACATTGGGATATAACTCCTTCTGTATTCATCTAATGGGAAAGTCTTCCATCCCAGTTGGTGGAGAATGATTCTATTGAAGTCCTTGAGGAAAGATTCAGGATTCATCTTGCTAGCTAATCAAGCACTGGGATTTGGGAGGGCCAGAGGAAGTATTTGGGAATAATATTTGCTGAATTGGATGCATGTACTATTTACTGTTTCCTTCACATCACAAGGCTTTCTATTTTATTAATTTATTAATAAAATTTAATTAATAAATTAATAATTTATTGAAATTAATACTTATATTATTTCTTTTTCTTTCTATTTAAATTTTTGTTCTATTTGCTTTTTTTTCCATTTTAAGTACGTTTTTCACTTTCATAGCAATGTGAGATTATGCTATATGTACTACCTGTCCTAAAAGGGGAAATGCAGTAGATGGGAGTTCAAGAGCATTACTATGAGTAGTTTTGAACCTGAGGCCAAGAAGATTCTTGAGGTAGCACTTTGGAAGCCCTGTTCTACCGATATCATAAAGACTGGATGGGATAAGACCTGCTTGCTTTGGAAGGTTATACTTTATTCAAAAGAACAGTAGTATCGGATATTTCATGTGAGGAAATCCAGGAACCAGACAGAGGAAGCACAGAAGTGAGCACCGGGGTGAAGATCAATACAAACAGAATCAATATTGTCATCAAGTTATACTATAGACCACCTGGCCAGAAAGAGGAAATGGATGAAAAATTTGAAAAGCATCACAAACCTCACAAGATGTAGTGATAATGAGGGATTTATTCAGGCGTCCTCCACCAGAACTAGCTCTCTCTGCCAAAAGCAAATCAACCTGTATATTTTGGGTTTGCTTTGATGATAACTTCATCCTTCAAAGGGTAGAGGAACCACTGAAGGGGACATTCAACAAGGGGGGGGGAGGGGGGGGACTACTGAATGGGTTGAAAATAATAAGAATGTTCTAAGGGTGAGAGCAGTATCAGTATCTTCTCCCACTGGACACCATTGACTAAAGAGTTAAGTAAAGAGCAGGGAAGACAAGAGAAAGAAGTGTGTGAGATTGACCAAGGACTTTCTGAAGGTGCTCCTGGTTCCAGTTCTGAAACTGCAGTCAACTATGGAAACATGTTCTGCGTGACTTCAAATGTATAGTGGAAATCATATTGTTTGCCTTCTTAATGGGTGGGGAAAAGGTGGGCAGGAGGGAAAGAATTTAAAACTCAAAATTTTTTTAAGTGTTAAAAAGAAAGAGAAAGAAGTAAAAGGAAGGAAAAAAGGAAGGAAGGAAAGAAGGAAGGAAGGAAGGAAGGAAGGAAGGAGGAAAGGAAGGGAGGGAGGGAGGGA
>NW_027187400.1:42263666-42276430 GCF_028583685.1 Petaurus breviceps papuanus
AAGGAAGGGAGGGAGGGAGGGAGGGAGGAAGGAAGGAAGGAAGAACAACCAAAAAAAAATAAAACTCTGGTCAGTTAAGTATGTTAGAGTGAGGAGAGAGTATCAGTGGTCATCCTTAAGATCTCTCCCTTCTTTACCGCAGTTCAACCCAACCTTTGCTTCTCAAAAATTATGCTATAGTAATTTTTGGAAGGAAAATCCTTATAGACATGACTGAGTATTCCATCCTATTGGGAACACTTGGAGGTTTCTATCATTTCACTCTAGATAGTAACCTTTTTTTTTTTTTTTTTTGCTTTTTGGAGGGCATTGGGATTAAGTGATTTGCCCAAGGTCACATGGTTAGTCTTTGTGTTAAGTATCTAAGGCTGGATTTGAACTCAGGTCCTCTCCAGGGCCGGTACTCTATTCATCGTGCCACCTAGCCACCCCTAGATAATAACTTTCAAAGACTTTTCACACTTAGTCTAAACCAGGTGTTCTTAATCTTTTTTATGTTATGGAGCCTTGTGACAGTCTGGAAGAGCCTGTATAGACTCCTCAGAATACTTTTTTTAAAACTAAAATAAATAATAATACTTAATGTATACTGATTGTTTATATAATGCTCTAACATCATAATGAATAAAATGCATAGGATTGAAAAGGAAACCAATTATATTGAATGAGAGTTGTTAAAACATTGACCTGCTCCCCAACCTTGACCACCTATCCTTTGGTCCAGGATCTTTTCACAGTCATTGGTGATGTTGTGAACAGTTCCCTTTGTCAGGTCCTTCACTGGCCTGGTTGAACTCTTTGACAGCAGCCGAATGGCCTTTGGACATCTCATTTGCCTTCCCATTTCATTTAATTCAATTCCACAAACATTTATCAAACCCCTATTATGTGCAAGATACCAAAGAGATAGTTCTCCTGCTAGAAAGGGATAGATAAAGCAATACCTGGTACTTAAAAGGGAGTTGGGTGGGTGAGGCAGAAAGTACCTGTAGCTGGGAGAGTTTGAGAGCTGAGCCTCTAAGCCTTTTAAGAGGGAAAGGTGAGGAAAGATTCTAATCCAGACACGAGGGACAGCCTGCACAAAGGTCCATGGATGGAGGACTGAGGATAAAATGTTGAAGTTGGGAAACAGACAAGGGGTCAGCTTGGCAATCAGAAGAAAGGGGGGCTCCAGGGAGAGTCTTAGAACTGAAAGAGTTAAGTTCACCAGGACATGGCCTCTGATCCAAATGCTGGTGAGAAGAAAGTGAAGCCTAGAAAGAAGAGTCATTAGCCATGGGGTGGCTACAGGAGAGATATAGAGACAGAAGTTGTGATATGCCTGAATTAATTGTAGTTTCGATCATGTCTGACTCTTCACGACCCACTGGCAAAAATACTGGAGTGGTTTTGCCATTTCCTTCTAGAGCTCATTTTACAGATGAGGAAACTGAGGTAAACAGGGTGAAGTGACTTACCCAGCGTCACTCAGATAGTAAGCATCTGAGGCCAGGTTTGAATTTAGGAAGGTAAGTATTCCAGAATCCCTAGCCCGGCATTCTGTGCACTATGGCGCTGCCTAGTGGACAAATGACAGGGATGTAAGGGAAAGGGACCAGTCCAGTATGACTTTACTTACCATTTTGGTTTCATACTTTCTAGTTCAGTAGGGGCTTACTGATAAGTGTTTGCTCAAGGAAGAAACAACCAAAGGAAACCTACCGGGCATCAGTTCCCCTAACTTTGGGTTTAGAATAGAGGCCAGACAGAGATAGACTGTATTAGACTCTTGTCCTTTTTGGGGTTCCACCCAGCTTAGCCTAGATTTGGGGACATGTTCTCTCATTCCTCACATCATTGTGTGTGTGTGTGTGTGTGTTTTCCTGCAGGGAGACTCCATCCCCAGGCTATGGATGCCCTCAGGAGGCCTGGAACTGGAAGTCCAGATGACAGAAAGCTGGAGGCACCCGTTAGCTTTGAAAGTGCCAAATCATTGGTGGATGTCTCTGAGAGCAAGGGGACTATCAGCCTCCAATCAGACATATCAGCCACTCAAACTCCTCAGAGCAGGACACATACACAATCCAGGGAGGAGATTTGGGAGCTCCAGAAGGTGATGCCACAGGATTATCGGAGCCAGGAACGCCTGAATGATTATGTCGATGTGAGCCTAAAGGTCATGAGGCGAGCTCGGATCAAGAAGGTCATGAAGACAGTCAAGGAAATGCCCCTGAAGAAGCAGGCCAAAGTGGCTAAGACGAGGAAGAGTAAAGCTGGGAAGAAAGTGGAGAAGGAAAAGGAGGAGGAAGAATATGGAGGAGTGAGAAAAGGATTCGAGAAGGGCAAGAAGAAGCATGGAAAGATGCACAAGAGGAAGTCTGACCATTTTGAACAGGAAAAAAATGAAACCTGGAGGGATGACCTCTGCCAGCTAGTGAACATGAGAATTTCTGGCTCCCAAAAAGACTTTGCTGAAAATCTGGGTCAAGAGATGGTGGCTGTGGCTGAGGAGAAGCTAGATAAGCAGTCCCCTAGCTGGGAACTCTTCCAGGCCATCTGTCCTTTCCTGCCATCTTCGGAGGGAGAAGTGGAGGAGGAGGCTGAGGAGGATGAGGAGGAAGGGGAAGAGGAGGGTGCAGTCTTAGAGGAAAGGGAGGAGGAGCTGGAGACTGAGTCAGAGGAGTTGGGTCCTCAGAAGCCCAGGAAAAGGAAAGTGTTTTTCTCAGATACTAAAGGTCTTACCTTGCAAGAAACTAAACTCAAGAAGCAAGAGTGGAAACTGTCCCAGAGGGAGAGGAAACTGGCCAGGAAGGAGAAGAGACTGGCCAAGGAAGAAGATGATCTGGCCAGGACAAAGGAAGAGTTGGCCAGGAGAGAGGAAGAGCTGGCCAGAAAAGAGAAAGAGCTGGCCCAGCTAAAGGCGGAACTGGCCAGGGAAGAGGGAAAGCTTTTAAGGGACAAGGAGGAGGAGGAATATGGGGACATAGGGGAGAAATCCCTCCTGGCCTTGAGGATGTTCAAGGACATCATGGAGGACTCCAAGGATAAAATGAGGCTGGCCAGAGAGTACAGAGCAAGGGCTAGGGAAGAGAGGAGGCTGGCCAGGGATGTGGCAAAGGAGAAGGCTCACAGAGACCACATCCCCAAGGAAGACCAGTTCCAGGCTCATCAGGAGAGGAAACTGGCCAGGGAACAGAGGGCAGCCACAGAGAAGAAGATGGAAAGGATCCAAGAGGAAAGAGTAGAGCCTGCTGAGAAGGAAAAGCAGGCTCAGGAGAAAAAAGATCATCTTTTGGAGAAGGGTAGCTCGTATGCACTGCTGGAAATAAGTGAGGCAGAAGAGCTGATTCAGAAGGGGCCACAAGAGAGTGGGATTCGTGAGGAGGGGATGCGTGAGGTGGGGCCAGGTAAGATGGGTCTGCGTGAGATGTGGCCATTTGAGAAGAGGCCATCTGAGGAAAGGCTATCTGAGGAGGGGCTGTATGAGAAGGTGCCATCTGAGGAGGGGCCGTCTGAGGAGGGGCCGTCTGAGGAGGGGCCATCTGAGGAGGGGCCGTCTGAGAAGGGGCCATCTGAGGAGGGGCCGTCTGAGAAGGGGCCATCTAAGGATAGGCCATCTGGGGAGATGCCGTCTGAGGAGGGGCCGCCTGAGGAGGGGCCATCTGAGGAAAGACCATCTGGGGAGGGGCCGCCTGAGGAGGGACTGGATGAAGAGGGGCTGTATGACGACGAGAAGTCTTATAAGGGGCTGCTCCTGAAGCAAGAGGGGATTCTGTCAGAGAAAGCTCTGAACTTGCTTTGGAAACAGAGAAAGCAGAGACCTAATCTGTTGCTATTAAGCAAGAAGGAAAGGCAAAAAAAGATTGAGCTGATGGAGGCAGAAATTGAGCTCCCCACCAAAGAGAAAAACCTGTTATTTGAAGAGAAGCAACTGGTTGCAGAGCAGGCAGAGGTGATCAAGGAAGAGAAGGAGAGGCTGCAGAGGACGCGGGTGCTGTTGAAGGAGGAGATGGAGCTGAGCCCTGATGAAGAGTCCGCGGGAGAAGACAGACTTCTGTACAAGAAAGAGAAGAGAAGAGTCCTCAGGGAAAAGAGGAAGAGACTGGAGAAAGAAGGGAGAGAAATGACCATGGAGAAAAAGGAGCTCGTCGCAGAGGGGATTTTGCTGAAGGAAAGGAAGAAGAAGATTCGCCAGGAGAAGAAGAGGATACAGAGGGAGAAGAAGCAGCTCCACAGGACTAGGGACACAGGACCTTCTCCTGTGGAGGGGAGCGAGTCCTCCGAGGAGACAGGCTTTGAGCAGAAGCTGGCATCGTCGGAAGAAAGTGACCAACTGAGCCAGGATGAATGGAGTGAGGAGTCCGAGGTGGAGTCAGAGGAGGAAAGGCTGCAGCCCGAGCAGGGAGAGATCGGCAGCGAACAGATGCGACAGCTCTGGGAGGAGAGAAGGAAGCTTCGGGAGAAGAGGGAGCTGTCCAGCTCCCTGAGCGGAGTGATGGAAGACAAAGAGTTGGCCAAGTGCGCCGAGGAAAGGGCAGCAATGAGGAGGAAACTCCGGGAAAGGAGGAGGGTGCTCCGGAAAGAAAGAAGGCTGATGGAGGACGAGAAGGAGCTGGCCAAGGAGGAGAGAAGGAAAATGGAGGAAGAGGCACTGCTGACAGAGGAGGTGAGAGCAAAGCTGTCCAAAGATCTTGTGGAGAGGAAGAAAATGGACCTGAGACAGGAAAGTCTGGCTCACCAAGGCAAAAGACTGGCCCAAGAGGAGAGGAGACTGGCCCAGGAGGAGAGCAAGTTGGCCCTGCTGGAGAAGAAGATCTACTCCAGGGAGATGAAGCTTGCCAACAAGGAATGGAAGCAAGCCATGAAGGAGAGAGCCAAGCTCCAGAAAGAAGCCAAGTCTAAGATGACACAGGAGGAGGTGAGGGAGACTCGGGAGCTGAAAAATTGGCTTAAGTGGCTTCAGAGGAAGCTCCAACGGCTTAAGAAGGCATTGAAGCTGAGAAGAGAGCAGAGGGCCAGGGAACATCAGGGACGACCTTTGGAGAAGGGGCCGGAGGAGTCAGAGGAAGAAGAGGAAGAGGAGGAAGAGGAGGAGGAGGAAGAGGAAGAGGAGGAGGAGGAGGAGGAGGAGGAGGAGGAGGAGGAAGAGGAGGAGGAAGAGGAGGAGGTGGTGGAAGAGGAGAAGGAGGAGGTGAAAGAAAAGGAGAAGAAAGAAGAGGAGGAAGCTATGTATACAATTGCTAAAATGGCTGTGAAAGGGAGTCGATTCATCTCAAAGGATGGAATTTTGGGAAAACCTTTTAGGAAGGCATCTACGAAGGGTTCCAAGAAAGACATGGAGCCAGAAGTTCTGAAGCCAACTTCTTTCTCCATGGAAGGGAGAGAAGAGAAGTTCCAGAAAACCTTCAAGAAACTTGAAGTCACAACTCCATGGGGAGACTTACAAGATGTTCCCAGTTCATGGGAAGACATTCAGAAGGAGCTCTATCTAGCCCAGCATAGACATCCGTTTCAGAAGCTCAGGCAGGATGTGGTTCTGGAAAGGGAGGCCAGAGGCCAGGAGAAGGAAGAAAGGGAGCCCTTCATGAAGCTCCACCAGCTCAGAAAGCTCAAGGTCCGTTCTTATGTGACCAAGAAGCAGCAGCAGCAGCAGCAGCAACAGCAGCAGAAGCAGAAGAAAGCAGAGGACCAGTGGAAGTGGTTCCTGCTGATGCAGCAGGTCATGCTGGGAGAACCCCTGGTGGGGCTGGCCGAGCTCGACTTCACCGACGACACCCTGGACCTCAGCCAGAGGGAACGGGTCTGGCTGAAAACCACCCTGAGGAAGCTCCAAGGCGGGGAGCCCCTCTCCCAGGACACCTACCAGTACCTGTGCCAGCTGCTGGCCAAGGTCCTCTCAGAGAAACAGATGGATTGGCTGCAGCTGGATGGCCTGCAGGCCATTACCCTGCCCCAGAGGCAGCTGGCTGACACAGGATTCCACCTCTCTGAGGCTGAGAGGAAGAAAATCACAATAGGCCCAGGACGCTTGAAAGTTATCCCTCCCATCAAGAAAGAGGAGGCCAAGCCTCCGCTCAGAACCATAACAGAGCCATCAGTGGCCATCCCAGCCACTGCCCAGGCCACCACTGCGGCCACCACTCTGGCCACTGCTCCAGCTACTGCCCAGGCCGCCACTGCAGCCACCACCCAGGACACTGCCATGGCGACCGCTGCAGCCACCACTCTGGCCACTGCTCCAGACACTGCCCAGGCCACCACTGCAGCCACCGCCCAGGACACTGCCGCAGCGACCGCTGTGGCCACCACTCTGGCCACTGCTCCAGCCACTGCCCGGGCCGCCACTGTAGCCGCCGCCCAGGACACTGCTGTGGCGACAGCTGTGGCCACCACTCTGGCCACCACTCCAGTCACCTCTTTGGCTCCTGGGGCCTCTACCATCCCCTCCACCCCTACAAAAAGTCCTAGGGATTTTGAGACCTGGACAAAGAGGTTTTCAGCGGTGTTCAAGGACAAAGGCCCTATAACTATGTCAGCCTTGCGAGACATGCCTCAGAGTGGCTCTGCCTATGTAGAAAAGTTACCCTTGATTTGGCAGCTTAGAAGGGATCTCCGGACTTGGAAAAGAAAGACCAGCTCCCAGTGGAGGCATTCAGGGAAGCAGCCCAAGAGAGACTCTGCTGTCCTTTCCCAGGATATACTTCCCTGGGACTCCTTCGTCGCCCTGTACCATGTCCTTGTGACCCTCCAAGAGCGTTATAAGCAAGACAACTCCTCCTGGCTGGCCCAGTTCAACCAGCTCCTGGATCTGTACAATCTCAGGTCCACCAAGGTCCACAAGCTGCTCAATGAACTCCTGCGGAAAAAGGAACCCCCCCCACTGGACATGCTATATAAGCAGGCCCTCCACACAGAAGACGATGTACCTGGGGAGCGTCTCCTCTATCATTTTTGCTGTGGGTCTCACCGTAAAATCTACCCATCCAAATTCCAGATGGTCTTGCCCCTGCCTTGGCAGAACCAAGTACACACGATTCTACCAATAGGTACTACACCCTACGGGATTATGGAGATGACCTGGAAGAGTTTGACCCATTCTGACCCCTACCATGCCAGAGGGCTGCCCAGCATCCCCATCCCCACCCCCACTCCTACCCCCACCCCTACCTCCAAAAGCTGACTCAAGTTCTGGAGCACCAGCACTTGAGCCCTGCCTTCCATACACCTTTCCCATCAGGTACTCCCTGAGTATACCTGCCTCGAAGATTCTCAATGCTGCCTGAGGACAGGTGCAGGCCAGTGTGTGTCCTTCCCCTGCATGCCTCCCCAATCGTCCCTCTCTCCTCCCAGTTCCAGTCAATAAAGTACATTTCTTACTTTCAATAGAAGCAGTGGTTTGTCCCCTTCTCTCCACCACACTAAACGAACTTTTAGAGGTAGCCAGGAATCCTGGGCATTTGACTTCTGCCCAGGGTAGTTCCTGCCTCCTTTCTCTGTTCTCTTGAATGCCACAATAATATAAACCCTTCATACTGTACACCTGGGCTACTGTCAGAGCCTTTTAAGAAAAACCAACATGAAGTGCATACACTATTCTCTCTTTTAAAGAGGTATATCTCTCAGGATACAGGGGAGGCTGTGTAACAGAATGTAGAGAGCTGCCCAAGAACCTGGTTCTGTCATGCCTTAGGTGCCACCTGCGTGAGTGTGTGTGTGACCACACGTTTCATTGCTAAGTACCCAAATAGATTCTCTGAGATAACTTTAAGCTGTATGGCACAAGCCAACCTCCATTGGTAGAGAGTTTCCCCACAGGGTCCCTCACTCCAGCAAAGTCACAAGTCAAGTCCCAAAAAAAGGGACAGCTCCCAAACATCTTCGAGGCCATAGCATGTAAGATGCAAGCTGTTCCCCATCAGCACTGGGTCAGGCACCACTGGAACTCAGGAACTCCAGGAAAGACATAATTAGGTTGTTTGAGCAAGAGTCAGCTTAAGGTAGTGACTGCGTGGCTGGTGAGAGAAGTGATTATTTATCCCTCATATTAATAATTGTTGAATTAGGACCAGGATTTTTTCAGAGGCCTAAGGGTTGTTCAGTCTCTGAAGGATATTGATGATAATGAGACTGAATTAATTTTCTCTTCAATCTTGTTCAGATTGCACCCAGGTGGGGAAGCCCACTGTGCTCTGCATAGATTTGGAGGGGTGGAGATCAATTATTTGATTAGAAGACCGGGGAATATAGAAGTAAATGACAGAATTAAAGTTACATCCCCCAACCTCTAATTAGAATAGGCCCACCTCTCATTATAATATCCATTCTCATTACTTGTTAACCAGTCAGAGTTGATAGCCACCCTCAGGAACACCCACTCTTCCAAGGTCACATAAAGTCCATTGCCATGATTCCTCTTTGTCATTTGAGAGCGTCACTGACCCATTTTATTGGCAATATGCTAGCATGACTAAAATGATTGATTACCTAGAAATTATGTCTCTTGTTGACCTGTAAGTTTGGTTAAAAGAGGCAAACAGACTAGGTGATATATAAATTCATACTGTTTATTCCCTTAAGCTAGCAGACATGAGCATGGAGTCAGAGCTTTAATTCTGACTCAGAGATTAAGCAGGATGAAAAAACCTTTTATACATTTAGAGCAATCCTGATTTAGGATGTCTGTGTCACTAAAAAAATTATAGCCTCCTTATGTTTTTAACCATAGCATGAGAAAGGAAATTTCTTACTTGATTAGGTTGTAAATATAATAAAACAACAAATGCCAAAGGGTCAACTGAAATTACAATTCCAAGATATCTGTTTCCCCTACATGGCATATGTACATAGGACACCAAGATAAGAAAAGTCCCACTATTCAAGACAGGGTCTGGTCCCAGGGATCCTGTCCTTTAGTGGTTACAAACAGGATGGATGTTTCTGGTCAGTTCCATCTGATCCTACACAGGAAGGGGGCATTTTTAGTTCACACAGAGAGAAAAGCAAAATGTCTGGTTGATTAGCTCAGGCTTTGGCCCTTATTAGGACTCAGATGATCTTCAATGATTATCATTCTCAAATTTTTTAAACATCACACTGGCCTCAGTCAGGAGGACCTGGCTTCATGTCCCACCCCAGACATCTAGTGCCTGTGTGACTCTACCTGTAGACCCCTTCCCCAAAACTTTGAGTCCCCAAGATCTGAGAAAGGTCTAAAACTTGGATTGGCCAATCAGTAGAGGCATTGTGGCCCACTCTGAGCTTAATCTACCATAACGCTTAGCAATATTCTGGTATAACAGATATGCTCTGCTCTCTGAGTGAGCTCAAAATGCCCCTTCCTGGGTTAACAGCCAAAGCTGACCAAGAGCATTCTTCAGTTAATGACTTCCAAGGACAAGGCCCTTGACCACACACTACTTTGAATAATGGGACTTCTCTTACTATTTTGTGAATATATACCATGTTATGTCATGTTGATGGTAAAGGAAACAGATATCCTGGGTTGTAATTTCAATCCATACTTTGTCAACTGTCTTATCTTGTTGCATTTACCACCTATTCCATTAAGAAAATTCCTTTCTCATACTATGGTTAAACACATATGGAGATAGCAAATTTGAGTGACACAGACATCCTGAGCTGGGATTGTTCTAAAATGCATATAAGACTTCTCATCTTTTTATTAGGGAGTCAGAATTAAAGCTCTGACTCCATGTACATCTCCACTAGCTTAAAGGAATAAACAGTATGAATGTATATATCGCCTTTTGAAGCTGCCACCTCCTCCTAGAAGCCTTCCTGGATCCTTCTCCTCCTCTCCCCCCTCCTGCCCCCAGGACCTCACTTACTTCTCTGTATCTCTCCGATGGCCTCCTCCTAGTAGATAAGGAATGTGTTGTGGGGATAAGCCCTCTGCTAGTCTGTGAGGTCCAGATTTTTTATCTCCTCTAGGCCTGGCAGAGTTCTCTGGATACAACAAGCTCTTGATGAATGGGCCCTCCCTGGGAGGTCAGGACTCTGTACAGGGGCCTGAATGCCCTCTGGTCCGGTTGGAATCAGCATCATTAAAATTTGTATTTATTTTATTCTGAACTTAAGAAATAAAACAAGCATTTCCATAACATAGCAGAAAAGGAAAACAGATAATTGCACAAGAAGCTACAAATCTATTATATACAACTTGCTATTCCTTTAAAGAATATATTTAAGTTATCATGTAACTTTCTTCCCCTTCCCCCTTTTTTTACCTTCCCTCTCCCAGCTCCGAAACTGTAAAAAAGAAGCTCTGAAACCTCAGTCTCTTCCTCTGTGAAATGGGATCACACAGACAGGAATGACTAAGTAAACTGCAGCACATGAATGCATTTTCTAGTGCTGTAAGAAATTGTGAATATAGAGAATTCAGAGAAATAGAAGGCAGAACCAGGAGAATAAAATCTGTCATTCCCAAAGTGAAAATAACTGCAAAAGACATTAAAATCCACATTACTATGCAATTATCAGATCAGTCCAGAGAACCATCTCCTTTCTCTCCTGTGAGAGGTGGTGGCCTACTGGTACAGGATACTACATACTCTTATCATACACAATCTCCCCATTTAATTGGTTTGGCTGAAGATTTTCTTGGTTCTATGTTGGGGCTGGGGTGAGTTCAGGTGAGGTATTAGGAAGTGATCAAGTATAAAAAGCAAAAAGCATCCATAACATAATAAATAAAATAACAGAAATAACATAACAATATAACATAACATAAATAAAATAAAATAAGGAGATTAGCTTGGGTGTTCTATAAAGTCCCTTCCATACTCAACAGTCAATGAATCTGCGAGGCCTGAGCCCAGAGGGTCTCCTTGGTTTCAATCCAATTCTATTCATATTTGAATGAACAAACATTAAACACTTGTGGGGATGGAGTAGAGGACTCAAGTTGATTAGTAGGCACCATTTATTGGCCCCCATTTTACAGATGGATAAACTAAGGTTCAGAGGACTTACCCAAGGTCACACAGTAAGTGTAGGACGTCAGAGTTTAAAGTCAGTTCTTCCTGGCTTCAAGTCTATCCACTGATCTAGTCACAGAAGGAAGGGAGGGAGGGAAGTAAGTACAGCACTTAATAAGGTGCCTACTATGTGCTGGGCACTGCGCCAACTGCTTTATTAGTATTATCTCTGTTCTTATCCCATTAAAAATGAGGAAACTGAGCTAGTAATAAAACCCAGCTACTAAGTATCTGAGGCTGGATTTGAGTTCAGGTTTTCCTCATCACTATGTGCTCTATGGCACCTCCTAGCTGCTTCTGGTGGGGAGGTCCAGGGCACTGAGAGTGAAGAGATTGTGCTTGGGGTCACCCAGCACAGGTGATAGACACCCGAGGGGCTAGAAGCCAGGGTTTCCTGACTCCCACACTAGCTTTCTGCTGCTAATCTGGCCCAAAAAGATGTGTGACCTTGGATAAATCAGTTTACCACTCTCAGTCGAAATCTGCTGAGCTAGTGGGACTGGATGGTCTCTCAGGTCTGTACACATGCCAGCAAGGTGAATTCTGGGGGAAGGGGATAGGGACTCACAACAAGGGGCTCCGAGCCCCTCAGAACCCCAGACTGGTCCCTCCCAAGGTTATTTCTGGGGAAATGGATAAAAGGTAAAGCTTCCATTATCCATAGCAAAAACCCAACGTGAACCTCCAGGCCCAAGAGACAGGACAAACCCTGCTGAATCTGAACTGTCCTTGGGTATCCTGAAAGACAGCTTGGTGTAGGGGACAGGACACTGGATTTGGAGCCAGGAGAACCTGGGTTCATAGCCTATTTCAGTCACTTATTAGCCATGTGACCCTAAGCAAGTCAGTGTCCTTATCTGTAAAGGTAGGGAGATGGACTCTAGCTTTTGGTCTATGATGCTATGATATTAGCAGCTTGCCCATATACATGCCCCAAAAGGCATCACCCTGTCAACAGGGCAGGTAGGCTGGGGGGCCACTACCCCCAATGCCAGCAACTACACAGGAATACCAAATGTGGAAGGGCCCTTTGTGCAGTGAAGAGTGCTGGTCTGGAATCAGAGGCTGTGAGTTCGAATTCTGGCTTTATTTAAGTAACCCTCCTTGGGCCTCAGTTTCCTCACCAATAAAATGAGAAGGTTGGAGGAGAAGATGGCCCCAAAGGCCCCTTCCAGCCCTAAGTGCATGCCTCTAGGGAGTGAACACACACCTAACTTCAGAGCTCAGGTTCAAATCCAGATGATGTTACTAATATCTCTGTGACTTTGGACAGATCTGTCCTCCTTTCTTCTCTCCAGGTTCTTTATATGTAACAAAACTAGTCTCTCTGCAGCTCCAAATCCTAGGAATTTGATCGCCTAACTGATGGTGGAGGAAGTTGAGGGTCAGAGAGGAGAAGGGACAGGGGTGGGATGAGGACCCATGGCTGGAAGGAGAGGGCAGGAGGAGGGAAGCAGCCTCCTATGGAAATGGCCAGTCAGATTTTCCTTCTCCCCTATGCAGTCCTGGGCTCCTCCTGACTCCCAGGCCAGGGCACCACCCCAGAAAGAACACTGGATCTGGGGCCAAGGACCTGGGTTTGAATCTCTGTGCTGCTAGACATTACCTCTGTGACCTTAGGCCAGTGACTTAAACTCTCCAGGCCTTAACTGGCCCAGCTAATCTCTGAGGTCCTTTCTAGTTGGAAATCTAGAGATTTCTTTCCCCCTTGAGAATGTCCTATCTCACCAGTCCAAGGATTTTCCTCCCCTTCTCCAAGGTCAGATTCTTGACCAACCTTACTGC
>NW_027187400.1:42281430-42301663 GCF_028583685.1 Petaurus breviceps papuanus
GGGAGGGGCCTTAGAACAGGGAATATCAGAGCTGGGAGGGGCCTTAGAACAGTGAATGTCAGAGCAGGGAGGGGCCTTAGAACAGGGAATATCAGAGCTGGGAGGGGCCTTAGAACAGGGAATGTCAGGGCTGGGAGGGCCCTTAGAACAGAAAATGTCAGGGTTGGGAGGGCCCTTAGAACCTAGAATACCAGAGTAGTAAAGGACCTGAGAATCTACCTAGTCCACCCCCAACAGAGGGCAAGGAAAACTGAGAGCCAGAGTGGGAAGGTGGTTTTTTTCAGGGTCACATGAGAAATGAATGGTTGCCCACTTGGCCCATCCCACTCTGTGGAGTGAAGCGAGCGCCCATGAAGGGTGGGTAGACTTTAGCTGGGGTTCCCCGGCCCTTGTTGGGGCAGGAGCTGGAGCCAGTGGGGAGATGAGGGAAGCATCCAGGACCAGAGCACTCATCACCCCTTCTTTCTGCAGATGAGGGAGCTCAGACAATATCTCATGTGATCCCTTCCCTTTGCATAAATGTCCCTTCAACCTCACCCACAAGAGCAGTCGTCTTGCTTGAATCACTACAGGAATGGGGAGCTCACTTCTTGTTGTGGCAGCCTTTCCCACGGTCTGCCCAGTTCTGAGTGCCGGGAAATTTCCCCCTTCTATTCAGCTGGAATCTGCACCCCCAGCTCCCCATTGGGGCATCCTGGCCCAAGCAGCACAGGCCCGATTTCCCTTCCCCAAAGCCAGAGCCCAGCATGGGAGGTGGGCGGCGAGGCCGGGCTGCGGCCCCTGCAGCTCCTGTCTGTCCTTAGCTTTGGGGTGCTGCTCTGGGAGCTGCTGACGGGGGAAGTGCCCTACCGGGAGATCGACGCGCTGGCTGTGGCCTACGGGGTGGCCATGAACAAGCTGATGCTGCCCATCCCATCTACCTGCCCCGAACCCTTTGTGCACCTTCTGGAGGGTGAGCCTCGGACCTTTTCCCTGCCTTGATTTCCTTTCTCTCCTATTCAGTCTGACCCCAGGGAATCCATCCACAGCCTCCCAGTGAAGGGAGCTCCCTTCCTTCTAGGGAAGTCAGGTCTGCTTTGGGAAGTCTGGGATTGCTAGGAAGTTCTCCTCTACCTCCAGCTCCAGGTTCTCTCTTTTCATTATCCTCCCCTCCCCCCAGTGTTCCTGGTCTTCCTCCCCCCCCGCCCCGTCTTCTCCAGGCCAAACATCCCCAATTCCTTTACCCTTCATGGGGCACAGACTCAAGACCCTTTCCTCTCCTGGGCACCCTCCCCTGGATGCTCAGTGAGCCCTTGGTGCCTAGAACTGGACCCAGGCCCCCCAGATGTGGTCTGACCAGGTTGGAGGGATTTCTTATTCTTGCAAGAGGGACCAGGTTCCCATGAGCTTTTTTTGGGTCTCTCCCATTACACTGCAGACTCAGTCAGTCAACAAGCTTATCACACTTACTCTATGCCAAGCCATTAGCACTGAGCACTGTGACTTATTGAGCTTGTGGTCCACTAAAACCCTCAGATCTTTTTCCAGGCAAACCACTGCCTTACCTCGCCTTCTCCATTCTGTACCTGTGAGGTTAGTCACATAAGTGTCAGCTCTTATGATAACAATAATTATTATATCACACACTAGTATAATCACTGTTATAGTATTATAAATGTTAATAATGGTAATGGTTTTTTTAAAAGTCATTGTTGGAAGCATGGGGCCAACTCCTCTCACCACTGCCTGCTCTTCAGACCCCCTGGGTGGTCCTGGTCACACCACTGAGGCCCTGGAAATGCCATCAAGCTACATGGGGCCTCAGTCTTGGAGCTAAGCTCTGCAGGGGCCCCAGGGGGAGCTGAGGAAGGCCAGGGGCAGTTCTTCCTGCAGGGGCAGGGATGGGCACCCTCCTCCTCCCCTGGCTAGTTATCTGATTCTTTGATTCATCAGGAAAGCAATACATAGGGATTTTTAAAAATAGTGCAGATTGCACCTTTTGTAGCTAGCATTTATGATAGCTAGCAGTTATGTAGCACTTTCAAGGTCTGCCAGATATTTTACAGTTATCTCATCTGATCTGCACAAAACCCTCACAAAACCCCCATTTTACAGATGTAGAAACTGAGGCAGACAGAAGCTAATTGACTTGCCCAGAGTCACACAGTTACTGGGTGTGTGGGGTTGGATTTGAACTCAGATCTTCCAGAGTCCAGTTTCCAACCCTCTATCCACTGTAC
This sequence comes from Petaurus breviceps papuanus, assembly GCF_028583685.1. Taxonomy (NCBI): domain Eukaryota; kingdom Metazoa; phylum Chordata; class Mammalia; order Diprotodontia; family Petauridae; genus Petaurus; species Petaurus breviceps. The sequence goes on from NW_027187400.1 coordinate 42,283,650, forward strand.
CACCTAGCTGCCCACTCCTTGAACTTACGTCTGCTGCCATCCTGGGCCACTCTTGGGAGCAGGACTCTGGCCTGTTCTGATGAATGGTCCCTGCTCCTACTACCTGGAGTTTAGGGGCTGAGTCCATGTTCCTTAGGAGTCCTCCCCTCTGATGGGCACCTCAGAATCTTAGCACTGGAGGGAACCTTGGAGACATTTCTAGGTTATCCTGAGCAAGAATGAGGCTCACACTAATTAGGGCCCACCTGTGAGTGATGGGGAGCCCACTGCCCCATCCTGGCCCCTTCCCCCCCCCCAGGAGAGCGAAGGTCAGAGGATCCCAGACCCAGACCTGGTAGGGTCCCTGGAGGAAACTGAGGCCCAGAGAAATTGACTTACCCAAGGTCACACAGTTGGTGGAGCCTGGATTTGAATTCACCACCCATGACTTACATGCATTATTCTTTCCTCTCATGTTACTGTGAGTTCTTTAAGCCCCACAGAAGTCTGCACCTTCTTCCTGTGCTCCCTTTCCTCCCCCACCTCCTGCCTCCCACTAGCACCTGCTTATGCTCCCTGGGGCCAGGAGGAAGCAGGGCCACATCCATGGCCATCTGCCCCCACAGAGTGCTGGGACCCTGAGCCCCACCAGCGGCCAGACTTTGGCAGCATCCTGAGCCGCCTGGAGGCTATTGAGCAGTCGGCCCTGTTCCAGATGCCTCTGGAATCCTTCCACTCCCTCCAGGAGGACTGGAAACAAGAAATTCAACACATGTTTGATGACCTTCGGACCAAGGAGAAGGTGAGTGTGTGTGCATGGGTGTGAGTGTGTATGTGCATGTGTGTGAGTGTGTATGCGCATGTGTGAGTTGTTAGGAGTGTGTGATGTGTGTGAGTGTGTGCATGTGTGAGAGTGTGTGTGCATGCCTGTGTGTGAGATGTTAGGAGTGTGTGTGTGAGTGTGTGTGCGTGCCTGTGTGTGAGATGTTAGGAGTGTGGTGCGTGTGTGTGTGCATGTGTGAGATGTTAGGAGTGTGTGATGTGTGTGAGTGTGATGTGTGAGTGTGTGTGCATGTGTGTGAGTGTGTTTGCATGTGTGTGCATGCATGTGTATGAGTGTGCATGCATGTGTGTGCATGTGTGAGTGTGTTTGCGTGTGTGTGCATGTGTGTGAGTGCCTGTGTGTGAGATGTTAGAAGTGTGTTGTGTGTGCGTGCCTGTGTGTGAGATGTTAGGAGTGTGTGTGTGCGTGTGTATATGTGTGCCTGCATATGTGTGAGTGTGTGTGCCTGTGTGTGAGATGTTAGGAGTATGTGTGCATGTGTGTGCGTGTGTGTGTGCATGCCTGTGTGTGAGATGTTAGGAGTGTGCATGTGTGTGTGCAGATGGAGGGGGGAGGGATCCTTGGGGCAGGGGAGGCCCCCAGTCCAGCCCCCTGTGCCCCAGGAGCTCCGCAGCCGTGAGGAAGAACTCCTCAGAGCAGCCCAGGAACAGAAGTGGCAGGAAGAACAGCTTCGGAGGCGGGAGCAAGAGCTGGCTGAGCGTGAGATGGACATCGTGGGGCGCGAACTGCACCTGCTCATGGACCAGCTGAGCCAGGAGCGGCCTCGTGTCAAGAAGCGTCGGGGCCACTTCAGGCGCAGCCGCCTCAAACTGAGGGACAGCAACAACATCAGCCTGCCCTCAGGTAGCTGCTATCCATAGAAAACCAGCCCCTGTGAGCCTAGATCCAGAGACCTGTCCCATCTTATACCTTAGAACATGCAATGTGAAAGACAGGGATGGTAGAACCCCTTGTGGTAGGCCCCTCATTTTCCTGGCAAGGAAATGGGCCCTGAAGAGTGGGTTCTGACTTCCCACGTTCACTCTGGGAGCCCTGGGCTGAGCTAGAACTGGGTCCCAGGCCTTGGGACCCCACCCTGCAATACTTAGGATCACTATCCTGGCCTCTCAGCTCCCAAGAGCCCTTTGGTCTGCTTCCTAGGCACCACCTCCTGCAGAGATCTTGACCTCTGACCCATGATCTCCCCCGCCTAGTGGTAACCCAAGGGAGGGCCTGCACACCCTCTTTCCCTCTCCATAGACAGTCCAGGTTTAGCCTGGAAAATACCAGGCAACGGTGGGGGGGGGGGAAGGGAGGCAGGGGCAACCCTGTGGGTTGTCTTCATGTAATCTGAAGGGTTGTCCTACAGAAGGATCAGCCTTGTTTTCCTTTCTTCCCAAAGGGCAGAACCAGGAGCACTGGGTGGAAGTGGGTTAGGGGTAGATACTGCTAAGACCATTAATGAGAATAATAACTCTCATGAAATAGTCACATACATTCAGATTCTTACTCCATGAAGTTAGAATTCTGTAAGACGGTCATCGTTTGTAGCCCAATGGAGAGATGCAATGGGAATGTGGAGAACGTAGATGCTTTGGGGGATTCATTCTTTGCCCTGATTGGGCAGTAGCTAGGCAGGCTTGATGTCAGAGTTTCCTAAGCATCACCACTGCCCCTGAATGGCCTGGGCACCCTCACTGGAGGTCTGAGACCCCATCTATCCTGTATGTGGTAACATGGAATTGTCTGGGACTTTAGGTCGGCCTAGGGGGCCACTGAGGACCCTTGCACCTCAGATCCTGTGACTGGAGTCTGGGGCAGCCATCTGCGGCTTTGGGTCAGGGAGTTGGTGCTAAAGCCTTCCCCTTGTTCCAGGCTTTGAGCACAAGATCACCGTCCAAGCCTCTCCAACGACATTGGACAAGCGGAAAGGGCTGGCACCTGAAGGAGTCAGCCCCCCTGCCAGCCCCAGCATCATCCCTCGGCTACGGGCTATCCGCTGTGAGTGCCATCCACATGCTCCTTCTGCCTCTGGTGGGGACGGGGAGGAAGGGAAAGATACAGGGCCATGGTGGGTGAGTCCACCCTCCAGGGCCTGGTCACCCCTCTGTCTTCCCTGCTCACTTTCCTCTTGGGGACTGGGGGGGTGGGGCTTCACTGGCCCAGTGACACCCATAGAAAACACCAGCAGCCGCAGTGGGGCCCTCAAGAAGGAGGAACTTGTCACCGGGAAGAAGAAGGGCCGGACGTGGGGTCCCAGCTCCACCCTGCAGAAAGAGCGTCTTGGTGGGGAAGAAAGGTGAGGCTGGACCATATGGGAAGGGGGTGCAGAGGAGGGGATGCTCAGTGGCTCTTAGGGAGAGGTTCCTTAGTCTCCCCCCTCCAATTTACAGAGAGTGACCCTGTGGCCTTTGGATGTGGCAGAGATGGGATTTGAACCCAGGCCTCTCAACTCTAAACACTGCATTTTTTCCATTGTGCCCAGTTCTACCTTATCAGACCTAAGGCTATTTCACAGACTATCAGACCACTGAAGCTGCGAGAGACCCCAGAGATCCCCAGATCCTCACTGCACAAAGTGGGCAGTGACTTGTGCAAGTTCCTACTGGCTTAGGGCAGAGCCAGGAGGAGAGCCTAGCTGCCTCTCCGGGTGTGAGGGGCTGGGTTTGGGAAGGCTCTTTTCTCCAGGCCAGCTTCTACACCTTTCTGATTTCTGCTCTTGCAGGCTGAAGGCTCTAGGGGAGGGTAGCAAGCAGTGGTCATCCAGTGCCCCGAACCTGGGCAAGTCTCCCAAACATATGCCCATGGCCCCGGGCTTCTCCAGCCTCACAGAGATGGGTGAGGACCAGGGCAGGGGCAGGGTGGGGAGGAAATAGGATTGGGAGCGGGAATGGGAGGAAGCCGACAGAGCAGTAGGAGGGAAGGGCCTCCAACTTGCCTCTTCTCTTTTATTCCTGTTCCCCCCAACAGAAGAGTTTGCCGATGCTGATGGAACCAGTGTGCCCCCCTCCCCCTACACTCCCCCATCCTACTTCACCTTACCTCTGCCTGCCGAGGCCCCCACGAGCCCCTGGGAGCCACCAAACTCGGCAGCGGCCCCTCCAGGACGGGGTGGGGCCCCCCGGAAACGGAGCGAGTTGGCGCTGCTTAGATGTGCCACCATCCTGGGGGCCGTGGCCTTGGGCAGTGATGTGGCAGAGGCCCAAGTGGCTGATGGAGAGGATGAACCTCGATGGTGGAGGGACGGGCTCTTCCCCAGGACTGCTCGCTTCCCCCGGGGACCCAGCCCACCGGGGCGCAGGGCCCGCTGCCATGGGGAAGAGGCCCCCCCGGCCCCTGCCCCTGGCCTGGTGCCCTCATCCACCATCCTCTCCCTGTCCTCCCTTTCTGACTGCAACTCCACTAGATCCCTGATTCGCTCAGACAGTGATGAAGGGCCCGCAGCCATGGGCGTAGGGACCTCCCCACCAAGCACACCTGCCACCAATCCCCTGGTAGACCTGGAGGTGGAGAGCTTCAAGAAGGACCCTCGCCAGTCACTCACCCCCACCCATGTCACAGCTGCCCGGGCTGTGAGCCGGGGGCACCGCCGTACCCCATCAGATGGGGCCCTGAGGCAGCTGGTGCAGAGCCACCAACGACCAGGACCGGAGGGTGAGGGCCAGGGGCCAGGCTCGCTTCCGGGGGGCTAGGGGGCGGGTCAGAAGAGGAAACTGAGGCCCAGGGTTCCACAAGCAGCAAAACACCCTGACTGGGCCAGCAGAAAAGGCAGAACTTCCCTATGGGATTCTCCAAGTGGAAAGGGCTGCTTTGTTACAGTGCTCCTGGGTGCCAGAGGGGAGATTAGGCAGCCCCTCATGAAGGATACTGTCAAAAGAACTCTTGCTCATGGACAGATGGAACAGGAGCCCAGCTCTGAGCTTCTGTGGGGCAGAGGGTCTTGGGGTGTGGGCAGCCCCTGCTCTGGGGGGAGCCATGGCTCAGCAAGGGGATGGGGGGGTTCAGGCTCAGGCCAGGGACCTTGGTCTGCAACTCTGCCCTTCACCCGGACACAGAACCTCCCTTCTTATCCCTCACTGTCCATTGTCTGAGCTCGCCTTGGGCATAACAAGATGGGATTGTCTGGGTCCAGTACCAGGTCCCCAGGCCTGAGGGATCCCCTCCCCCCCAAGCTCAGAGAGCTAGAGTGGGTAAGGCCCCTGTGTCAGCCCTCATCCCCTTCCCCTCGATGCTTTGGCCCAGGCCAATACAGAGATCCCTGATGATGGCAGAGAGGGCATCAGAAAATCAGAAATAGGAAGACATTCAGACTAAGACTGCCAGAGCCCAGGGGGTGCAATTCTTTTGTTTCCCAGAAGCTGAGGTCCAGAGAGGGGATGGGGATGGACCTAAGGTCCCAGACAGAGTAGGGGGAAGCCAGACCTAGAATCCAATTTAGGCTTTTAGTTTTGTTTTTCCTGTCTCTAGGACATGATTGTACAACTCTGACCAGGGTGGGAAGTGGCCTGCATTGGGCTGCCCCCAGCCCCACTACTGGATTGGAAGCACAGGGGCTGGTTTGGGAAGGTCTGCCTTGGGCCAACAGCTTTAGGCCTGGGCAGCTAAATACCTCCCCTGACCAATCTTCTTTTCTTTCCAGTCCCCAGGGACCCCTTGGACTTCCCCCGCCTGCCTGACCCCCAGACATTGTTCCCCCCTCGACGAAGGCCTCCTCCAGAGCCCCCAGGCCGGCCCACCACTCTGACCTTTGCCCCTCGGCCAAGGCCGGCTGCCAGCCGGCCCCGGCTTGACCCTTGGAAGCTGGTCTCCTTTAACAGAACATTCAGCGGCTCCTCCCCTTCTGCACCCGGGACACCAGGCACCCCGGGTCCCCAGCCTAGCCTGCTTGACATGGATACAGAAGGACAGAGCCAGGACAGCACTGTACCCTTATGTGGGACTGTGCTCACTTTCTCTGACCCTGAGGCCGATGTCTCCCACTGAATGTACAGCCCTGGCCTGCGGGTGCTGCCCCCATGGGGCAGAGAGAGGCCCATACAGGGACTGATGCTATGTATTTATTGGGGAGGGGGGGGGGGGAGGGGAAAGTCTGGCTAATATAAGTTCCTTGTCTTGTACTCTGCTGTCTGCTGATGGGACTTGGGTGTGGGGAGGGGGCATCTCTCACTGCCAAATCTTTCCCACCAGTGGGAGGGGAGAGGGACAGATTGACCACAGTACCCAGTTGTGAAGGGCCCCGCCCAGATAACACCACCACCACCTCACACTTTTGGTTCACCAGTTACTTTTTCACATTTATTATCTTGGGACCCTCACAACAGCTCCTTGCAGTGGGTCCAGTCAGGGGCGATCACCCTCTGTGTAGTTATGGATAAACACAAGCTTCCAACAAGGCAGGGGCAAAACCAGAGATTGGCATAAGGGGGCAAGGGCCTCCCCACTTTCCCCCTGCCCCTCTCAGGAATGGAGTCCCAAGTCTCCCAAAGCACGGGACATGGGCCTGGGGAGGGGGACACCAGGAGCAAGGCCAGCGGATCAGCCAATCACATCTCGAGCTCGGGCAGGACCCCCGCTGCTTCCACCTTCTCGCTCTCGGCTGCAGCGGCTCATCCGCAGTTGGGTCAGCTGGATGTAGCGAAGGACGTTGGTGTCTGCGTACGGGAAGGGCACGCTGGGGGGCTGGCCGGCAGGCGGGGCTAGCCCAGGTGCGCGGCCGTTCTGGCTCTCTGACCGTGGTGGGAGGGGAGGGAGATGTGGCACTCACTGGGTGGGAGCGGGTGGAAGGGGTTTGGGGGGCGGGGGTGCGGGAGCGTTTTCCATGCCTCCGTGGGGAGGGTTGTGGTCCCTGTTTTGGGGAGCAACCTAAGTCTGATTCTGGGTTGATGGGCGGAATCTCCCCACGTGACTGTCTCTGTGCTGTATTTAGCCAAGGCTCTGTGACTGCCTGAGTCTATGTGGGAAGGCGTCTAGATCTGGGTGTGGGGTGAGATCTCTCCCTCTCTCTGTGTGTGGGTGTCCGTATGTTCAAATCTCGGTCCGCACACAGAGAGCATCAGCGTCTGGGTGTGTGTGGGCTACCCTCCACATGGGTGGGGGAGGGGGATGCCAGCCTTTTATGAAGGACTAGGTGGGGATGGGGAAGTGTCTTTGCCTTCTTCCTTTCCTCTTCTCCCTCCCTCTTCTCCCTCCCTCTCCCATCTCCTGATTCTCACTAGCCGCTCATGTTTATATGGAGCTTTAAGGTTTACGATAGCCCTTTCCTCACATTACCTCCTTGAGCCTCATCTCCTCACGACAATTCTGTCGGTGCTATTATCCACCCCATTTTACAAATGATGATACTGAGGCTCAGAGAAGTTAAGTGACTAAACCAGGGTCACACCTCTGGCAGGCATTGGAAGCAGGATTAGAACTCGAGTCTTCCATACTGCCAGCCCCCTGCTCTCTCCATCCCAGCCCTTCCTTGGCGGCTCTCACCTGTGGGCTCCCGGCTCCGGGCCTCCTGCAGGTAGAGCAGGGCTCGGCTGTAGTCGCCCAGATGGTAGAAGGCGATGCCCGCCCGGTAAGTGGCCTTAAAGTTGTCTTGCTGCTTCTCCAGTACCTTGAAGCAGTACTCCCGCACCCTCTCGTAGTTCACCAGCTCCGACTGCAGCAGACACGCTGAGGCGGGACGGTCAGAGTGGCCCTCGGCTCATCCTCGAGCCCAACCCCTCCCCATTAAGCCCTCTAATTTATAAATGCACCCATCGGAATACGCAACCCTGAGCATATGGTACTTTGGAATCCCATTTGGAAAGCGCTGGCGAGACAACTAGAGGGAACCCCAAAATAAAGGGGTCTGGAGGGAAGAGGGGCAGTTGATGGGGTTGGGGTGGAATGGGATCTCTAGGACATTGACTCGGGCAACCCTTAGAGGGAGCCACGTGGGCACAGGGCAAATGGAGCTGGATGAGATTAGCGACAATCCGAGCAGTTTGTAGGGGACTCAAAGCTAAAAAGGTCCGAGGGCTCCGGACCTTGAGGGAGCCAATCAACTGCCACATGGGACCAGAACCAATTCGCGTGGCCGCTAGAGGGAGGTGGAGAGAAAGGTCCAGCCTGCCGGCCCAGACTGGACAGCCTCAGCCCAGTCCCTCGAGGGTATTTCCCTCCGTCCTCCCTCTTCCTCCCGGTGCTGTTTCCTCATTCCCCGCCCACCGCGCTGGACTGAGCGGGGTTAACTCGGATGAAGCAGGCAGGGTTGAGAGCAGTCGGGTGCTGGGGTTGGGGGTGGAGGTGGGGAGGAGAGGGTGGACTCTAGACCTGGGGAAGCCCAGAAGGCTTCCTCCCCGTCGGATGTCTCCTGCCCCCCCTTCGGACTTTCCTGAACCCGGAGACCCCATGGTCGGGCAGCGGCCCTGGCCTCCGCTTTTTCTCTGCTATCCCTCCCTCCGCCCCTGTGTTCCCCGAAGCCTCCCCGGTCCCAGGGGGGCTCCTCCTGTCCCTTCCCTGGGCCCGAGCCGTACCAGTGAGGCTGTCATAGCACTCCACCTCTGTGCTCTCCATAAGGCGCTGCTGCTCTTCACTGAGCCGCGGGGGCGCGGGGCTGGGGCTGGGGCCCGGGCCGGGCTGGCGGGCTCCCTGTGCCGCTTTCAGCTGCAGCAGCGCCCGGTGGTACTTGCCAATAGCCTCGCGGAACTTCTTCTCTCGGTAACAGCGCTGGCCCTCGGCCTTGAACGCCACGGCGGCCCGCAAGCTGCTTTCCAGGGCTCCTCCGCCTGGGCCTCCCGAGGCCTCCGGGCCCGGGCCATGGCGGGAGCCCGGGCCTGGTGGGGAACGGGAGGGCGGCGGACGAGGCGGTGGCTCAGGGGCTGCGCTCAGCATCAGCACCGGGGACAGCGCACCGCACTGCATTGTGGGAAACTCGCAGCACTACAGCCGCCGCATCACCAACCGTGGGGAGCCCATCCCCACCCTAGATGCCGCCGTCACGGGCTCCGGCCACTCCTGAGGGGCTGGGGAATCTTTTCTCAACGCCTCCCTCTACCTCAAATGCACCACTCCAAATTAAGACTCAAATCCCTATTTTCTCACTTCTCTGCCCCCCACCCCAAGAAGGGGCAATCCCAGCAACCTCGAGTTTTGGAACTCGGATATCGGAACAAGGAAATGAACAGATTTTCAGCTAGGCCCTTTGTCCTTCGGGTCTATTTCCAGGCCCCAAGCATCTCTGTATGGGGGTCTCTACCAGACGCTTACGTAGGGTTGCATCAGGAAGGGGTGGGGAAAAACGGTAAAAGTCCCAGGGATACTACCACTCTGCTCCCCTTGCCCCCAGAGAGCTACGTCGTTGTGTCCTTCTCGAGTTTTTTCCTTGCTGGAAGGGGCTAAGGTCGAAGAGGGGCCAGAGAAGAGGGGAGGGAAGGAAGCATCAGAATAAGGAGAATAAAAAATAAGGGAAAGGCCAGATGTAAAAACACCGTTTTTATTAGAAGTGCAGAAACACAGACGTATAACGTTTGTTTTTTGTTTTTTTTTCAACAAGACCCCCTCCTTCTTTCTCCCTTCTCCCTAGCTCAGGGAGGCGCGGGGAAGGTCCTGGAGAGCAGTCGGGCGGCGATGAGGCTGATACACTGCTTCTGGGGTCTCGCGTACTTGGGAAACACAGCAGCCCGACCGGGAGCGGGACCCCGAAGTGCCGCTGGGACCATGCACGGCTCGATGCGGCCCAGATCTGCCTTGCTGCAAGAGGAGGGAAAGGACCAGGTAAAGGAGAGATGTGAGCGAGGTTAGAGTGGAGGGGCCTGGGACGTCAGTGCTCTGCCCTAGTTCCTTCCTCTCTGGAGAAACCCCACACCTTCCCCTTTTGCCCAGGGAGGATATCTAAGCATGTTCCAATGGAGCTGGGGCAAGAAGCAGTACCTGTAAAGACCCAGTTCGAGGGCCTCTCCAGCTTCGTGTAACAGCACGCGCTAGGCCAGGGCTAGGGCTGCAGTAGCTCGGCGGCCTGGCTCGCAGTCCGAGGCTTCGGCCTCCAGGACAGAGAGCTCCAAAAAGTAAGTGGCCAAGAGGAGAACCTGAGAAAGGGCTAGTAGAACTCAGGAGGAGAATCTGGCTCTCAGCACTCCGGCCCACCCAGCCTCTCTTCATCCGTCCCTCCCCTCTCACCTGCGGCCGGCTCCGGGCCAGGGCGGCCAGCAGGCCCAGGCAGAGAAGGGGGCCCGGGTAGTAGAGCTGGAAGTTCAGGCGGCTGAGGAGGCGCCGTTCAGCGCGGAGCAGCTGAGCCGGGGAGAAGGAGCCGGCGCCCAGAAGGCACAGGGAGGCTGGCTGGGCGGGGTTAGGGAAACGAAGAGGGAAGGGGCAGGGAAAGGGGAATGGGTGGGTGCAGGGCAGCCAGCCCATCCCACTCCCTCCCTCCTTCCCTTCTGCCCTTCCCCTCCCTTCGCTCTGGCCCTACCTCAGGGCGGGTACTCTCCTCCACCTTGCACGCCACAAAGAGGCAGGCGACCCCCAGCAGCTGCAGGCGGCGTAGCCGCACGGGTGCCACGCGCAAGTAGGAATCCAGCAGGTGTACTGCCAGAAAGAGTGTCACCAGCCAGGCCCAGGTATTCCTAGGTAGGGAAGGGCGGGGCCTGAGGCCGGCCGCAGGGGCGAGGCCCCGCCCCCAGCTACCAAGATGCACCTGCACCAGCCAGTCCACCACCAGGGCACGCTTCTCTGCCGTCACGGCACGCGGCAAGTCTGTCTTGGGGAACGCCTGGCCTGCCTGGGGTGGGGGCAGGAGGGAGAATTTGACCCGGGATCCACGCCCCGAGGCTTAAGCACGTGGGCAAACCAGAGAAGGTAAGAGGCGATATAGCTTGTTTGTACACAGTGGTTTTCATGCTGTCTCCCCCACCACAACGAGCTCCTTGGGAGCAGGGACTGCCTTTTGCCTTTCTCCAGCTCTTAGTACGGTGCCTGGCAAACGGCAGGTGCTAATAAATTCTCATTTGCTAAAGAAAAAAAAAAAGTTTCAAGCCTTGGACTAAACACTGATGCCTCTGGGAGGAGCCAGAGGCAGCAGCTCCAGGGAATGAGAAGGATCCAGCCCGGCTGCTGGAAAGCAATAAAGGCAAAGAAGCCCGTTTTCACCTGCAGACTCTCGGGGGCAGCTATGCACCGTACCGAGTTACGGTCAATCAGTTTAGGCCCTAGGCGCCCCAATAAGAACCGGCCCGCTGACAACTGGCTCGTTGAGAAGGCCGTCTCACAGATGGAGGCCATCGGGTCCAATCAGCGCCCACCTCCCTCCCGCCTCACCATGACACCGACGAAGATATCTCCCGCGTACTCGCGCTCCCCATACAGCCCCAGCGTGGTCAGTGCCTCGGCGAGCCCGGGGGGCGGCCACGGCTGCGCGGCCCTCTCCGAAAGGCCTGTGAAGGAAGGCGATGATGGCCATGTGGCTTACTAAGACAGGCCGGTCCGTCCGCGAGCAGGCGGCCTAGAGCTCCTACCGGCAGGCGCCATCCCCGGGAAGGCAGAGACGACAGGCTTTGGATTTGACGGGCTCTGCAAGGAGAGGGAAGTCCTCGGATCAGCACAGCCTGAGAGAAAGGAGAGGAGCCCGGGAGGGAGGGGAGGGGAAGGAGAGGAAGAAGAGGCACAGCTCTTTCCTAGCAGCGGGGCTCACCGACATCCTGGCCACACGCAGAGCCGCGGTATGGGGCGGGGCTTTTGTCTGGGCCTTTTTAATGGGTGCAGGGACGGGTCTCTTTTCTACCTTTTAGCTAGCCCCCTTGAAATTCCCGGGAAGCAAGGCCATAGGTCCTAATGCAATCCGCCCCGCCCCAATTGGCTCCCTACAACTACGACTCTAATTGGCCACAGCAGGAGGCCAGGGCCTTGCTCTATTTAGCGCTCACGTGATCTGCAAGGTGTGGCCATGATTGGCTCTTCTGTAGAACGCGGTGCTGATTGGTCATTCTGGATTCAGGCCGGTGGCAGCTGGTCTGCGGTGGGGGCGGGGCCCTCGGGTTTTCAGGTGGAGTGTTTGCAATGTAACTAAGTTGCTGCCCCGCCTCCTTTGGTTTCTGCTAATGGCCAGACCTCTAGCTGGAATTTTCATTTAGTGTTTATTTGTATTCAATGGGGCCGCTAGGTGGCACCATGGTGCACAGAGCATCAGTTCTGGAGTCAGATTTCCACTCCAGCCTCACTTACCAAAGTCACTTGGCCATGTTCGCCTTAGTTTTCTCATCCGTAAAATGCCATTCCTGCTGTTGTTTGGCCATTTTCTCAGTCGTGCCGACTCATCATAACGCCATTTAAGGTTTTCTCGGCAAACATCCCGCAGTGCTTTGCCGTTTCCTACTCCAGCTCATTTTACAGTCCAAGGCAAACACCATAGAGCGACTCACCCAGGGTCACACAGATAGGAAGTGTCTGAGGTCAGATTTGAATTCGGGAAGATGAGTCTTCCCCACTCTAGGCCCGACACTCCACCCACGAGGCTACCTAGCAGCCCAGGATCTTTGCTAAGAAACCTCCAAATGGGGGCAGTCAGGACCGACGGAACTACATTTATATAGCCCTTTAAGCGATTTACAAACGCGATTTCATTTTAGCCTCATAACAGCTCTGGTCTCACCATCATCACAATCATCCCTTTAGTCCTTGTCCCCAAGCACTGACTATTCCGGTGGCTCGTTGGGCCTCCCAGCCTCCTCTCCACCCACTCTGGTCATTCTCCACCGAGCTACCAAAGTGGCCTCCCACAGGTGTGGATCTGACTGGGTCACTTCTTTACCAAATAAACTCTAGTGGCTCCCTATCTCCCCTAGGACCAAATTCAAACCCCCTCAGCCTCCCTTGCCAGCATGGTTCCTCATCCCTGCCCTTCCCAGGTCTCTCCAGGCCCACTGGCACCCCCTATGCCCTTGTATTGGTTGGCCTGGATCCCTGGAATTTGCCCCTTCCTCCCCCCTGCAGCACAGATTTCCTTGAAGGAAGACCGAACCCAGAAGAGTTTCCTGATCCTTCAACAGCTGGTGCCCCTCCTCTGTCGCTCATTATCTCGTCTGATTTTGTAGTTAGTCTACATAGGCTTAAATATGCATGCATCTTCTTCCATAGGGCATAATGTCTTCCCAGCATCTGGCACGGTGCTTTGGCACACAGCAGGGCTTAATAAATTCAGGAGAGTGAGGGTGCTTCCAGCTGGGGGAGGGGCCAGATGTAGGAGGGGGGTCCCAGAGTCCTGCTTGAAAGTCTATCCAAATATCTCTACCCCTGGCCCCTTCCCAAGGCCTCTTTCCTCCTAAGAATCAATAGCTGGGACTAGCAGAAATACCACCCCCGGACTGAAATCCTAACAGGAACAGGGCCCACCAATCTGAGGTGCACCAAGCACTTGGGAGGGAGATTGAGCAAATATTCAGAAATGCCTTGTACTGTAGAGAAAAGAGGCCAAGATGGGAAGTGTGCCTTCAGAGCCAGCTCTCCTGTCTTTCCACTCCACCAGAACAATACAGAACGAGTTCTCAGTCCCTATCAGCCTGGGCCTATTCCAAGCTCCTTTTCCCTTCCCCATGGGGCCATAGGACTCAGATCTGGAAATGGCCTCCGGCAGTCTATCTGCTCCAACAGCCTCCTTTTGGCAAGAACTAAGATAACCTCTCTAAGCTGTGACTTTCCCAGGGCCACACAGCTGGAGTCAGTTCAGATCCTCCAGGGATCTGGCGGGGAGCCTTGCAGGAGGGCTCCTAAGAGGGTCCAGGAGCAGATCCCTGTTCAGACTGGATGGCCTGAAGGGAGAAGGCTCAGCGACTTTACTCCCATTGTGGGCCTGCTTTCTTTTGGGAAGAGGAGTTTCAGATGGGGAAGGATTAGAATGAACCTGCTGGGAAGGTTCAAATTAAGTGTTCATAGGCTCCGGGACCTCAGCAGTCACACCATCCAACAGCTTCATGTCTAGTGGAGTGCCCCAGTAATTGGCTTGGCCTCAGTCTCAGGAACATCCTTGTAATGTTCCTGTCAGTGACTCGGAAAAAGGTCTGGGTAGCAGGCTTCTAACTGTTGGGGTGGGAAAACGAACACGCTGGGCAACAGAGGTCAAGGTCCAAAGAGATCCTGACAGGCTAGAATGTTGGCCAAAATCAAATATGGTGAAATTCAGTAAAGATCAATGTAAAGTCACACATTGGTTCAAAAAGTCAACATCCCAAGTATAGGATGGAGAAGGCTCTATCTGAAAAAGATTCAGGGGTTTGAGTGGATTATAAAGTCAGTATGTTATGGAACCAAAGAAAGCAAATGGGATTGATCTAAGCTGCCTTGAGTCTAACCGATTTAGCATCTAGGCAGGTATCTAAGACAGGTTTTTAGCATCTAAGACAGGTAGGTGCGGCAGTGTGAAGAGGGATAGGTTTGGAGTCAGGAAGATCTGAGTTCAAATTCAGAGTCTCAGACACTTACTACTAGCTGTGTGACCCTGGGTAAGTTACTTATTTGCCTCAGGTTTCTTCAATTATAAAATGGGAAGCAGGGTTGCTGGGAGGATCAAGTATTTATAAAAAAGCAATCAGCACAGAGCGTAGCACCAGTAGGTGCTATATAAACACAGTTATTATTGCTTCCTATGTTCTGAGTACTGTGCTAAACACCAGGAATACAAAAGTGGCAGGGAAGGGATGGTCCCTTAGCCCTCAAGAGGCAAATTGAGGCTTGAAGTCAGGAAAAACTTCCTCCCAACTAGAACTGTCCTGTAGAATACTGCACTGTCTGGGGAGGCAGGAGCTTCCCAGCCCCTCACCGGATGCCTCAATAAAGGTTGGACAGTATGGGCCAAGGACATCGCAAAGGGAGACAGAAAGGTCCTGAGATGGCCTCCAAGGTCCCTTCAAAACTGCGACCCTGACCTTTTCCCATCTGTCCATCAGAGAGCTGTGCTCAAAATGTAGTGCCAACTCCTCAGCCTGGCATTCAAGGCTATGCACTACACTTCAGCCCAGGCCTCTGCAGCTTGGATTGTGCCACCCCCTAGGCTGGAATGTCTTTGCTCCCCAAGATCTTTCTGCACCAGCCTTCCAACCCAACTCTGGCATCATGTCCCACACATCCCTCTCTCTCGACTCCATGGGTGAGTGGCTCCCTTCCTCCCCCAGGATCCTCTGAACTCCAACACTTGTCCTTGCCAGCTAGCTGACCTCAGGAAGCCAAAGACCAGAGTCTCCCAGTATCTCTCCCACTCCCCAACCCTGGCACTGGCAGGTTTGCTGAACAAACACGTCCTGAAGCTTGGCCAGGTGGAGTTGGCAGGGCTTGATGCCCTCAGTCTTCTCCTAGGCCAGACCCTGGAGGCAGTTACTCCCAGAAGGATCAAATCAAGCAAAGCCTTCCCAATTTGTGCCTCAAAGGTTCAAAAAGGGTCAGCTGGCAGGGGGCCCACCTGGGCTCAAACCAAACCAGGCTCAAGTTGTCAGAAATTTTTTTTAATTGTTGGTACCGTATAAATTCAAGGAGAAAGAAAGTAGCTAAAATGATTTACAGAAACAAACACAAAGAAAAATCCCCACACAAAGCCTTTGCCATCCCTGGCAGTCCCCTCCCCTGCATCATGAGGAAAAACATACCCCCCCAACTGAAAACACCCCCCCAACCCCAAGGAGGCAGCCAGGAGGTCCCCCTCTGAGCTGCAGCAACCCCAGAGAGGTGTCCTTGGGGTGGGGCAGGAGAGAGGCCCTGAGCCTTGAGGAGCCCTTAACGTCCCTGGCCTGCTCTGCCCACCCCTAGGGTCCTAGGGAAGGACCCCTCCCTAACAGAGACACATAGATATGTATGTCTATGTATATACACACATGGGCCCCAAGCCCAAGATGCTGCAGCTACTGTGAGCAGTTATCACTTGGTCCTCCCTGCTTCCAACCCAGAATATGGCAGATGGGTTTGGGGGGAGACAGCAACATCCCCCCCACCCCATCAATCTGCTATAAGCAGAAGGAAAAGTCTGGGGGAGGCTGGGCCTCTCAGGACTCTGGGGCTGAGCGTTGGGGCTTAGGCAGTGCAGCCCAGCCCACCCCATCTAATTTTATGGCTCTTCTGGTACCACATGGGCACTAGGCCTCAGGAGATGCAGAAAGGGAAATGGGATCAACTCCGGCCCCCATGAGCAGATGACCCAGCCAGAGTAGAGCACTGGACTGAGAACTTTGACCTAACACCCCCATTGTCCCTTTCCCCAGGGAACTGGGGGCCTGAACACTGCTGCACTAAGGAATCTGTAACAGTTCTGAACCTCCCCACCCCAGTCCTCGGGGATGTGGGGGGCGGGTGGTGGTGAATGTGCCCTCGAGCTTCACCCAAAGCAGAAGTCCCAGTTCACAACACCCTCCTGACCTGCCCTTCCAACCTCAGCTCTGGACTCGGGGACAGCCACCTTGTACAAAAAGCTTCTGGGCCCAGTCTCCTCTTGTAGTTGTGACCCACAGCCTTCAGTGAGGGCTAAGGGGAGAATACCCAGGAGACCCGCCCTGGGTTACCCCAGTCATTGAAAGCTCTGGCCCAGCCAGCAGCTTTAGGGGAGGCTGAGGAATGGGGACAGGGGCCCGGGACTGATGGGGTCAGAAGATGCCTAGGGCCACATACAAGTCCCAGGAGGAAGAGATGAAGAGACTGAGAGAAAAGAGGCTAAAACTGGGGGGGGGGGGGGAGGGCAGGGCAGGGATATAACAGACCGTACCAGAGCCTCCACCCCCCCACCCCAGGCCTCCAATCCCTGATGTTCCCTGGCCTTGACCTTTCACTCTGAGGAGGCCATCATGTTATCCAGATAAGGCACTGGGAGAGAGGATGCCAAGTTCCCAGTGGGGTGGCCAGGAAGGGGGGGGAAATGGACAGAGAGACAAGAGTACTGTTCCCCGCTTCCCTATATGCAGGGTTAGGCAGGTCCCCACACCTCCCAACAAGGGAGCCACAGCTCTGGGGGATCTTCCAAAGTTCACCCAGGCTTACCCCCCAAAAGCGGCCTGCTCCCCTTCTGGACAGCCTGAGATGCGTACAGCTGACCCCAACATGGGTGATGAGAACCCCACCCTGACTCTGGTAAGAAAGGGCCTGGAAGTCCCCTCAGGGAGCTCCTGAAATGCCGGAGGGTCAAAGGGAGGCAGGCTGGAGGAGGAGCCCATCGGCTCTGGGGCATCCAGCTTTAAGGCTGCTTGGGTACAAGACATTATTGCTTTAGTGCGCCTGCCCATCGCTGGCAAGGGGGCCACTGCTGGGCATTCTCCTGATACGTGCATGAGGTCAAGACCCAAGGAGAGTGGCTGACAGCTGACTCGGTCCAGGATAAAGCACCACCTCTCTCCCTAGGCCCAGCCGGTCAGGGCCAGTAGAGGGAAAAGGGATCTTGGGTTTCCTCTGAGGATCGGCAGACCTCCTCGGTGCCCAGTCAGAGGAACAAGGCTGGTCACATCCACCATGTGACCCTTGATAAAAGAGCTCAGCACAGAAGATCTGGGAGCCCAGCAGCCTCCTGGGTAGAGCAAGGCCTGGGAGGCCTTCCACATTCCCCTTAGGGATATGAGAGTTGTCTGGGCCATGAGGCCAGCACGAGCTGAGTTTCACTGAGTCCTTAGTACCTTGGGGATCCTGTGGCCTGGTTAAAAAGTCTCCCTGGGCCAAGTCACTAACTCTGCCCTCTCCCCGCCAGAGCCCCCCAAGGTTGCAGGGCCACGGTGGAGGGAAGGCTAGCAAGTGAGCTCCAGGCAAGAAGGTCGATGAAGGAAGGGCCAGATCCTTCAGAGGCAAGGTTGGGGAGGAGAAAAAAAGTGTATGGGTGAGGGTGGGGATGGGACGAGAGGCAAAGTGACCCAGAAGGGAGGCAGCCTGTGGTCTCAGCAGCTGCCTGTCCATCCTGCATGGGCTCCGCTCCAATGGTCAAGTCACTCCCGGATGCTGGCTGAGTAAGAGAACTGTGGGAAGTGGGTACGCTGGTCAGGCTCAAGGGAGCCCATGCTGTCATCTGCAAAAAGGCAAGAGAAGCTGCTGAGGGAAGCTAGCCCACTCCAGCCAGCCAGGACCAGGACCGAAGGCTGGAAACTCCCTGAGGCTAGGTGCCTGCAGCTGAAAAAGGAGGCATTTCCTAGAGGAGAAAAGACTCGAGGGTCTGGGGAGCACAAACAAGGGGGCCCCAGCGCTAGAAGTCCTGGCCCTAATCTTAACCCTCTGTGACCTAAAAAAACTTATCCTCCCC